>NC_069499.1:1113439032-1113755282 GCF_027579735.1 Bombina bombina | reverse complement strand
TCACTTACCTAACATTTCCCTCATCTAACTCTGTATTAACATTTTTCCAAATCTTGCAGTCCTCACCTCCCTGTTTCTCGACCTCCTTCCCTTCTAGATTGTAAGTTCCCACAGGAATAGGGCCCTCAATCCCTCCTGTATGTGTTTGTAAATTTTGTCCTGTCTCTTACAAGTCTTGTATTGTTTTATTTAAATGAATTGTATCCATGGACAGCGCTGCAGAATATGTTGGCGTTTAATAAACAAAGTATAATAATAAAATAATAATCTTGGAAAGTCTTACACTTTTACCACCCGACAACTTAATAATGCCAGTCGGCTGACAACATTTTCAGTGGTCAGCACTATTAAAAGGGACAGTAAACTCAGCATTAAACTTTCATTATTCAGATATAGCATGTAATTATAAAAAACTTTCCAATTTACTTCTGTTATGAGATTTGCTTTGTTCTCTTGATATTTTTTATTGAAGAGTAAAACTAGGCAGGTTCCTAAGAGGAGTGTGCATGTGTCTTTAGTATTCTATGAGAGCAGTGTTTTGCAACATTTGTATAACAAAGCTACAAATAATGTTGCAAAGCACTGCTGCCATAGAGCAGGGTTCTTTAAACTTTTTTTCCCTAGACCCAGTGCCATAATACCACATACCTTTGTGACCCTATTTTTATGCTTATTCTGAAAATGTCTGAAGTAATATACAATAGCTGTAATTTTTGCAAACAGTGACTAAAGTGTTTGCATACTTTTTTTTTACACACACCACACATACACACTCATACAGCACACATTCACATACAACATACACACACTCTCTCAAACAGCACACACCACACACACTTTCATATAACACACACACTACACACACTCATGCAAGTCGCGACCCAGTAAACATGGTTTGAAGAACCCTGCCATAAAGTACTAAATGCACTTGCACACTCCTGAGATCTTATGAGCCTACCTAGTTTTACTCTTCCATAAAAGATACCAAGAGAATGAAGCAAATTTGAGAACAGAAGAAAATTGGAAAGTTGTTTAAAATTACATGTTTTATCTGAATCGTTAAAGGGCCAATAAACCTAGGAAATAATGCAGAATTATATAACATTATTATTTCCTAGGTTTACTGGCCCTTTAAAGTTTTTTTTTCATTTTGACTTTACTGTCCCTTTAATATATTTAATATACAACACTACACACTTCTAGGCAACATCTGATTATGCATCTGTAAAATCAAATAAATATTTTCAATTTTCTGTTGCTAGACTAATGTTTTTTAGACCTGCAATTGCAGGAATTAACCCCTTAAGGACCAGCGACGTACCCTGTATGTCGCTGGCCTTTTTTTGGGACTTGATTGTTTTATAGTGCGGTCTTGCCACCAGCGTTGAGACTGCTCTATTCCACAAAGCCTTCTGGAGGGAGGGCATTAATAGCATGTTCTTGCTAGACTTGTGCTTTTATGTCCTGAAAAAACCCTTAACGACCAGTGACATACAGGTTACATTGTGGTCATTAAGGGGTTAAGTTAATAAACAATTGTATGTATTTCATAAAGACCTATGAATTTCTTTAGTCTTCTTTTTATTTATTTCCCTTTTATTCAGTGAGCCATCAGTTCTGCAGGGGATTTATAGCATGTTTCCATGTCTTTCAGTACACTAGCAGCATTTTAGGATGTCATTCCTTTCTCTTAACAGACTTGTCATGAAATCTACATTACTTGGTCCGGCTAAAATACATAACTTTGCGTTGCTCATTTCATTGTTACGGATACCAAGTTGTTTTGAAGTATAAATGACACAAATATTTTAGTATAATGACATTAACGTTGTTACAGGAAATAAGATTTAGTATGAAAATGACGCAGGGAAATATTCATGTAGTGTAATAATGAAATGAAATATTTAGTAGACTGAAATTCTGATTAAAATAAATGAACAGAGATCTGAATAAAATGAAAAAGTGGACTACATTAGTGAATATACTGACTGTCCTTGTATGGTGACTTCTAGTAGTAAGAAAGCCATGCTTTTTGTACATTTTTTTTTTTATTTTTAAATATATTTTTCTAAAATTCACCCTTTCTCTACTCCCTAAACACGTTAGGCTTGTTTATTTCATGATCCCTGCCTTGTTGTATATGAATATTGATCCTAAATATAACACAGTCGACATTACACCATAAATGTAAATGATGAGCTCGGGGATTTATCGTTACAATCACATCAAACACTCACTAATGTTTTCTGTGTGAAAGAGAAAATGTGTTAATCAAGTAGAGATTATTTGTCATTGATTTTGGAGACAAGGATGGGTTCATAGATATAATCAGAAACGGTGTCATATAAATCTTCTAGCCACTCCTGTTAACTCATCATTCTCTTCCTCTTGGGTTTCTGTTAGCTGATCTATGTAACTTTGGCCAATATCTCTTTCTGTTGCTCAGTTTAACCACTAATTTGTAATATAACCATCAATGTAGCTTTATATAATCCCTGCTAAATCTCCATCATTATTATCATTAATAATATTAGAATGCAAACAGATTCCACAGCACTATCTCCAGTGAACCCCCTATAATATTTCTGCCTTTATATATCGTTTCCCTAAAACAGGTTGCTTCATTTTTTCCTTCATATAACTTCTATTATTCTTGTTAACTTCTAAGTTTGAAATACATTTGTCAATTGTTGGTGTGCATGCTAAGTATACTTATTGCAGTTAATGCCTTTGCTGCTTTGTATAGCAGTTCAGAGCCATATTTAATTGCAGGTAGTAAACATGTGTGACTGATGCTCACATTAATAAGTAATTTTCCTTTTGAAAACAGGCTCCCCCCCTCCTCCCCCCCACCCCCTTTCTTCACCATGAATCAGACTATGCGGATCAAGATAACCGAGCTGAACCCGCACTTGATGTGTGCTCTGTGTGGTGGTTACTTCATAGATGCGGCTACCATTGTGGAGTGTCTGCACTCATGTAAGTATACTACATCTCTTTACATAGTGTGAGAGTTCAGGCTCTTTACTAAAAATGTATCTACCTCATGTAGCTGTCAACATGAGATAGTCCCTTCTCTATTTAAAATGTGTTGGGACTTCTCATGTTTCTAATTTTCTGCATACTTTATTTGCCCAGGGTGTCTTTCCTTTGTTACTAAAGGTGTCTGCATTTTATACTAAATTGTGCCCAATATTTCCAGAATGTCCTCAGTTTATCAAAGTCAGAACTTTCCTTCTTTTATTAATTGCGTGACCACCATACTTACTGTTCTCTTAACCAAAAGTTAGTTCAAACTGCCTCCCTGATTATTATATATATTTTATTAAATGTGTTAAAAGTGGCCCATCTTGTTATGCTACAAGTGATTGTTACTCCACTTTATAAGAACTGTCAAAACTGTCTGTTTTTCTCTTTTACTAATGTGTGTCTAGACCAAAACCTTATTACTAAATGTGTGCCAGGACTCTTCCACCTCTTCACTAAGTGTTCCAGACTAAAAAATTTTTTTTTTGTTATATAGTATTTCCCTCTCATTTACTAAGGTGGGTCCAGGCTGTCCCTCCCATTTACTAAGGTGGGTCCAGGCTGTCCCTCCCATTTACTAAGGTGGGCCCAGGCTGTCCCTCCCATTTACTAAGGTGGGCCCAGGCTGTCCCTCCCATTTACTAAGGTGGGCCCAGGCTGTCCCTCCCATTTACTAAGGTGGGCCCAGGCTGTCCCTCCCATTTACTAAGGTGGGCCCAGGCTGTCCCTCCCATTTACTAAGGTGGGCCCAGGCTGTCCCTCCCATTTACTAAGGTGGGCCCAGGCTGTCCCTCCCATTTACTAAGGTGGGCCCAGGCTGTCCCTCCCATTTACTAAGGTATGACCGGACTAACTCTTCTGATTACTAAATATGAGTACAAATTGTTCCTGTTCGTTAATGTGTGTACAGACCAATCCTTTGCTTTGCTAGAAGTTTGTTCAGATGGTCTCTTGCCATTTACTATATGTATGTTCCTACCAATTTTGTTTAAATTTGCTTTGTCTCCACGCACCAGTGGCTCCTGCAATAATTGTAATGAATGTTCCCAGTTTTTCCTATTCATTTATTCCAGCTGTCCCTTAATTTTGTGTGCCCTGGCTCTTCTTATTTTATTTAACGAAAAAATTGCTTTGACTGCTTGGTTCCTACTATATATGTCTCCTCAATGCCCTCCTTCCTTCCAACAGTTTGCAAGACTTGTATCCTGCGCTATCTGGAAGCTCACAAGTTCTGCCCCATGTGTGACTCACAAGTGCACAAAGGACGCCCACTTCTGAGTATCAGGTCAGATCATACAGCAGATGTTGAACATAAGGGGAGGAGGCAAATATAGAGTTGGAATAGACACATTTATTGCTTGTTTAGAACTGTATAATTATAGGGGGTTAAACTGTTGGCAAGACAATCAGCAAGTAGACCCATGGGGTCCTCCTCTATCCTGACTTTAATATCCTGTGTTACTGAGATTACCCACAAATCTTATTACTCAGATAGCAGAAGGAGCCGTTTTTAAACTTTCCAGCACTGAAATATGAATATAAAATTAAAACACCGTCTTTAAAAACATAAATTATTAAAGGGACACTGAACCCAATTTTTTTACCTTTTGTGATTCAGACAGAGCATGCAATTTTAAGCAACTTTCTAATTTACTCCTATTATCAATTTTTCTTTGTTCTTTTGCTATCTTTATTTGAAAAAGAAAGTACAGAACCTTGGACAGCACTTGTTTATTGGTGGATGAATGTATCCACCAATCGGCAAGAATAACCCAGGTTGTTCACCAAAAAGGGCCGGCATTTAAACTTACATTTTTGCTTTTCAAATAAAGATAAGAGAATAAAGAACATTTGCTAATAGGAGTAAATTAGAAAGTTGCTTAAAATTGCGTGCTCTATGTGAATCACAAAAGAAAAAAATTGTGTTCAGTTTCCCTTTAAAGAGACATAAGAACAATATTAAAATACACCATAGTGCAATAATTATGCTGGGAAAAATGTTCTTAGAAATTAACACTGCAAAATAGAACCACTTTTTTTTTTTTTTTTTTTTTTTTTTTATATAGCAATAGAAAGTATGTGGCCTCATATATGGGTACAGGTGCCATTTAACAGAGGTAGCACCCATAATATACAAGGGAGGCAAATGCGTATGCACCAATTACTGTTAAAGGGACATTAAACTGTGGGGCACAATTACTTTCGCATGGTTGCTACTTATTATGCTATATTGTTTTTCCTCCTGTGACTGCAGCTCTGTTTAAACCTGTTCTCTTATTTTAACCTCATACAGGTGCCGGCTGATGAAGCATCACTAATTCATACTGGTGACACCATCTTGGAGCTTAGGTATTCTTGCACCCTGCGCACTGCAAGCTCACATATTAGTGACATTGCTATCTATGTGACAGCTGTATTGAGCACTTTGGGTTAGTGTGCATGATGCCAAGTGGGGTTTTTAGATTTTTTTTTTTTTTTTTCTCATTAATGTGGCCCTTTGTTTATATATGTCATGTAACTTTTAAACTGTGCATTTAAAAAGAAAGAATAAAATATATATATATTAATCTTCCACTCTGTATTGTATGTGCTGACTCAAAGTGCACAATAAAGTTTTAAAACAAAAAGTTGGCAGCATCACTGATCTGTGAATGCGCACATCCTCTGTTGCAGGGTGCAAGAATATGTGAGCAGCAAGATGGCAGTGTCCAATATGAAACAATCTGGCACCTATAATGGGTTAAAATAAGAGAATGGCACAGGAGAAAAAACAATAACATGGTGAGTAGTAACCATTCTGCTATGTCCAGCAGTTTAAAAGGGACAGTAAACACTAAGGGCCAGATTACAAGTAGAGAGGTATTTAACGCTCATGCGCTAACTCCACTACAATTAATATTTTTGTGTGCATCTAGGCTTCGTATTACAAGTTCAAAGCAAAACATTTTCGCTTGTGTGCTTACACGATGTGCACAAAATGCCAATCTTAGGATATTGTGCGTGCATTAATGTATTCCCCCATTAAATTAATAGGGGAAAAAAACTCCCTACTCACGTGCAAACCTGATTGCATATTCTCAAGTGCGCTAACCCAACATGAAATGAATATTTCAAATTCATAAATACACATTTCTATAGTACTTTGCAAGTGTCTTAGGCCACCATTAGATTTGTGCTTTTAGCAATGGTATAATGACCATATATAATTTATTTGTCTCTTCAATAGCAGTAACCTGGCTCTCATAAACCTAAATGGAATAGATCCCTAATTAATGTCATTGCTAACACCTATATTTGTCCTACTATTTCATGTGAAAATGACTACTCTGAAAAAGGTCTATTATACCAGGTTTGTGCAAGACATGCTTGAGCATTTCATACACATGTGGTGTGAGTTTAATTCATTGGAAGCTTGCTAATAAGACCAACTTTCAATCTCCTCATTCCATTCAAAATGTCAAAGATTACAGAATTTGACAGACATCAAATCAAACTTTTGCATCAGCAAGGCCACTCTCAAAGGGAAATCAGCAAACAAACTGGATATTTAAAGGGAAACTGAACCCAAAACTTTTCTCTTTCATGATTGAGATAGAGCATGCAATTTTAAGCAACTTTCTAATTTACTCCTATTAATTTTTCTTCATTCTCTTGCTATCTTTATTTGAAAAAGGCATCTAAGCTAAGGAGCCAGCTAATTTTTGGTTCAGACCATGGACAGCACTTGTTTATTGGTGCTGTCCAATCAGCAAGGACAACCCAGGTTGTTCACCAAAAATGGGCCGGCATCTAAACTTACATTCTTGCTTTTCAAATAAACATACCAAGAGAATGAAGAAAATTTGATAATAGGAGTAAATTGGCAAGTTGCTTAAAATTGCATGCTCTATCTGAATCACAAAAGAAAAAATGTGGGTTCAGTGTCCCTTTTTAAGATGTGGTATTCAAGCTGTTATAAAGAAATTTGAAAATCGGGAGACAAGGACAAAAAAAGGGACTGTGAAAGGCCAAGAAAACTTTCAAAATCTGATAAGTTTCTCAGTTTCTTCTGTGAGAGACCTGAAGAAGTCCAGAAAAGGACCTAGCTCAGCATCTGGCAGCTTCATCAGGATGCCATGTTAACCCTTCTACATCCGAAGAAGCTTGATCAGGGATGGCCTTTGTGGAAGAGTAGCAGCCAAGAAACCACTTTTCCTGAAGGGAAACAGGGTGAAAAGGCTAAGATATGCTAAAGCTTACAGATTGTTATGAAGATCAGTGGAAAAAAGTGACAAAGCCAAGTTAAATTTTTTTGGGTCCAATCGTCGGCAATATGTGAGAAGAAGAGTTGGAGAGAGATGGAAGAATGAGTGCTTGCGGCCTTCAGTGAAACATGGTGGAGGGTCTGTCTTGGTTTGGGGCTGCATTTCTGTCAGTGATGTTGGCGATATTGTCCCAATTGATGGGATCATGAATGCTGAAAAGTGCAAACAGGGTTTAATTAATCATGCCATTCCTTCTGGAAAACACGTGATTGGGAATGGTTTTATTTTTCAGCATTTAATAACCATCCCAAGCACACTGCTAATGCAGTGAAATCCTATTTCTAGATAAAACCAGCTGATAAAACACTGACAGTCATGGACTGGCCTCCACAGAGTCCTGACCTGAATATTATAGAGGCAGTATGGAATCACCTGGACAGAGAAATAAATAAGACAACCTAAATCTAAAGAAGAACTCTGGGAAGTGCTGAAAGAAGCCAGGTATAATATACAAGAAGATTACTTCAGAAAACTTCTGGACAGTCTCTCCAAAAGCGTTCAAGATGTGCTTAGTGCCAGGAGAGGTCACACTAAATACTGACTTTTGCCCGAAGAAGCAATTTTGTTGTGAAAATGTAGTTTTTTGTTTTATATTTAGTGTACATATTTTCTGTTTGCATCTTAAAGGGACACTGAACCCAATTTTCTTTTGTGATTCAGAGCATGCAATTTTAAGCAACTTTCTAATTTTACTCCTATTAATTTTTCTTTGTTCTCTTGCTATCTTTATTTGAAAAAGAAGGCATCTAAGCAAAAAAATGTTTTGGCTCAGAACTCTGAACAGCACTTGTTTATTGGTTGTTAAATTTATCCACCAAGATACAACCCAGATTGTTCACCAAAAATGGGCCGGCATCTAAACTTACATTCTTGCTTTCAAAAAAAGATACCAAGAGAATGAAGAAAATGTGATAATAGGAGTAAATTGGAAAGTTGCTTAAAATTGCATGCTCCATCTGAATCGCGAAAGAAAAAATTTGGGTTCATATATATATATATATTTTTTTTACAAGCAAACAAATCACAGGTGAGGATGGTTACCACCTTTTAATAGCCATTCAAACCCCTTTGTGTACACTTGTGTGCATGTTATCAGGCCAAAATCACCAGGTAAACTTTTGATCAGGGTCATTTGGGTAGTTTCTGTTGTCCTTATTATTTAAAAAGAGTAAAGACAGTTGATTGATAATAAATGGCTTCAGCCAAACACTAACCATGAGTGTGTATATATGTGTGTGTGTGTATGTATGTGTATGTATATATGTATATATATATATGTGTATATGTGTATATATATATATATATATATATATATATATATATATATATATATATATATATATATATATATATATATGTGTATATATATATATATATATGTGTATATATATATATATATATATATATATATATATATATATATATATATATATATATATATATATATATATATATATATATATATATATATATATGTGTATATATATATATATATATATATATATATATATATATATATATATATATATATATATTTCACTAAATTACTGGCACCAACAGATATTTTGCAACTGAAAAGAGTTAGGTATGTTCACCTACAGCACAGGGCTCATCAGTTGTGACCTTCCAGAGGTTTTGGAACTAGATTTCCCAGCTGAATAGGTGGCTGAGCATTATGGGAAATAGCACCTAACACAAGTACTGGACTCACACACACACACACACACACACAGACCCACACACACAAAAACTTTGTATCTTTCTTTAATATTTTTTATGTATATCTGTTCAATAAGTTATATTTTAACGTCAAGCAACCCCTGCTCACTCAATCATTGCAGTTACCTAAGTTGCCACTATACAATAGAATTTATTCATCCAAGATGATTTACTCTATATTAACCCTTTGAGTGCTATACATGTAGTCTTTCTAGGTAGAGACCACTCTACTGAACTGTTTTCATCAAGCTATAACTACATAGCACCTACCCTATCCAACATATGTATACACAGGGATTAATCCCCAAACTGACTGACTTGGAAATAGTGGGTTAAAAATTAAGATAGATATTAACAAGTAGTGCCGTTGACCCCCCCCCGTTTTTATTTTAAGCGTTCCCACTTGTTATATAACAGCTGCTGTTGTAGGCTGCATTTCCCCTCAGTTCTAAATCACTATATTGTGCTGAGCTCAGCATATGGAATTGCATGAGGTCCCTAGCCCCCTACTGACCTCACAACAGTGTGTGTCCACCGGCTGCAATATACTTTATTTCAGGATCATCTCTCCTCCTGGGCACTCCGTGTTATTAAGCAAGTTCTCACTGCAGCAGTAATACAGTATGGCTATGTTGTGGTGATCGTAACATGATGTTATTTTTTTTCCTGATCTAAGGGACTGAAGATTCAGAATCATTAGCATTTCCCATTAGAAAATGATAAAGATTCTGAATCTTCAGTCCCTTAGATCAGGAAAAAAATAACATCATGTTACGATCATCACAGCCATACTGCTGCAGTGAGAACTTGCTTAATAACATGGAATGCCCAGGAGGAGAGATGATCCTGAAATAAAGTATATTGCAGCCGGTGGACACTGTATAGTGTACGTTCTACTGAGTGAGTGACTGCTCTGCTGGTCTGGCTGGGAGGGTATGCGAGTGACTGTGCAGTGTGTATAGCATGGGGGGGAAGGGGATTGGGGAATAGACCGTGATGAACAAATAAGCTGCTATTACTTACCGGTGTGTGTACTCTGACACAGTAGACACTGGTCTCAGTCACAGTCACACAAAGTTCCATGTGGGACAGACTCTCTCGGCAGGCACTCTCTTGCTGCAGCTCCCCCTGCTCACTAGTTCCCGCCAACAGCCGTCCCACGTCACTGCTTGAAACAAGCCCGGCCGGCATGCCTCCCCAGCAGCACTGATGCTGATTGGCTGTGGTCACCTCCATCTCATAGAGGTGGTTTTGAGAACCGCCTCTATTGGAGAGAGACACGGGCCCGGTGAGACACCACTGGGTGGCGCTAGCTCATAGTGAGCACTAAACAGTAGTCTGCATCCATGTTGCGCAATTAATGGAGGGCAGCGGAGCAGCTCACTGCCTCTTAATTGCGCAACATGGATGGGTGGCAATGGGAATTGATGTTATTGCATCTGTGGAGCCGGCAGGGGGGGGGGGGGTGTTGTAGCTGGGGGGGCGTGGTCACAAAATGTAAAAGAACATTACACAACTTTTTTATTTTTTAATCATAAATAAACTTTTTTTTCTGATTGGACAGGGGAGGCACTGCCTCCCTTGCCTCCTATTACTGCACGTCATATATATATATATATATATATATATATATATATATATATATATATATATATATATATATATATATATATATATATATATATATAATATAATAATTTGCAAATTAAAGTGAAAGTCAATCCTAGCGTTTTTTAAACCAATAAAGGGGTCTTTCATGAAGTAAATCCGTCTCCCAAGGGCGCCAAGCCGGATTTACCGCACTGCTATTGGCTGTGGTCTGCCTGAGCATCTAAGAACGGCGATCGCTTGAAACAAACGAGCTTTCAACATGAAGTATCTTATACTTCATGAATGAAAGCCCCATTTTATTTGTTTCAATAGTCAATCCTAGTGTTTAAAAAAATTAATAATAATATTTATTATTTTATTACTACTTGGAATTGGTGTCTGTACAAATAATTTCGGTAATTTTTAAAGTACTTTCATTTAGGTTTTAATAACTTACTATGAAAAAAAAAGAAAGCTGGAAAAGAGAAAATTTTAAATAAATAATGAAATGAACTGTGAAACACAAATAAGATTGGTTGGTTGAAAAGTTGGGATAAACATATGGTAATGGGAACTGACATTTTTGAAAGTGAAAAATGAGAAACTATTACAAAAATTCCTGTTCCTGGTAATTGTGTAGTAGCTTTACAAAAAATAGGTTAAAGGGACAGTCTAGTCAAAAATAACCTTTCATGATTCAGATAGGGCATGTAATTTTAAACAACTTTCCAATGTACATTTATCAATTTTGGTTTATTCTCTTGGTATTCTTAGTTGAAAGCTAAACCTAGTAGGCTCATATGCTAATGTATTAGCCCTTGAAGGCTGCCTCTTATCTGGATGCATTTTGACATTTTTTCACAACTAGATGGCATTAGTTCATGTGTGTCATATAAATAACATTGTGCTCACACCCGAGGACTTGCCTAGTTTGTCAGCACTGATTGGCTAAAATGCAAGTCTATCAAAATAACTGATAAGGGGGCAGTGTGCAAAAGCTTAGATACAAGGTAATTACAGAGGTAAAAAGTATATTAATATAACCGTGTTGGTTGTGCAAAACTGGGGAATGGGTAATGAAGGGATTATCTATCTTTTTAAACTATAGAAATTCTGGTGTAGACTGTCCCTTTTTATAGCAAGAAGTTTCCTCTACACTTCCCTTCTGGAATATTATTTTATTCTGCAAAATGTACTCTGTCCAATACTACAGTAGTTATTTTGTTTACAATTTGTATGTGAAGAATATCAGTATTGCAAGTACGTATAATTTTGAAGCCAAGTTGATACTAAATCTTGGCAGTCTTACTTTCTTCTATAAAACTGACATTAGATGTCCTCAGAGCATCACATGTAAGTGTTTAATAGGCTGATTTATCTGTCTGTAAGGAGGAAAACAGGTGAACAATATGTGACAAATACATTATACTAGCAAAAGCTAACACAAGATATACAAGACACAGCATGTTCCATTACTGACTTAAAATGACTGCAAAATTAAAGGGACAGTTCACCCAAAAAAAAAAATATCCCCTTTAAATTATTCCCAATGATCCTTTTAACCTGCTAGAGTGTATTAAATTGTTTACAAGTAGCTCCTTTTACTCCCATTTCAGCATTTGAAATAGCTGACTTATCCTGTGGTATCAAAATCAGCTACTTCATATACACAAATAAGCATGAAAATGGAATTTCTCAAATATTTTATACTCTGCAGTTGGTATAACAAGTCATTTAAAATACATTAATGGAAAAACAATTTTACAGTGTACTGTCCCTTTAATTGGATCACAAGGAAGAGATGACTTAAGAAATGTCACATTAGAAATTATGGAGGAAAGCATACAAAGTATCAGCAGAAAGCACATGAAAATTAAATGTATGACAACAAATGCAAGAAGCATGACAGGTAAAATGGGGGAGCTGACGCTCTTAGTTGCAGAAGAGGACTATGATGTTATCAGTATAACTGAAACTTGGTGGGATGATTCACATGACTGGGCAGTTAACTTAGAGGGGTATACTTTATTTAGGAGGGACATAAATAAGAAAAGGGGTGGAGGAATCTGCATGTATATTAAACCTAACCTTAAACCTACAATAAGGGAAAATATTTCTGATACAGGCGACAATGTAGAGATCCTGTGGGTGGAAATAAAGAGTGGGGGGAATCCTAAAAAAATATTACTAGGAACGTGCTACAAGCCCCCCAACATTAGTGACTTGGATGAAACTCAACATAGGTAAGGCTGCTAATAACAGTGCTGTAATTATGGGAGATTTTAACTACCCTGATATAAACTGGGCCAATGAAACTAGTAATTCAGCTAAGGGGGGTAGATTTATAAATGTTCTCAGGGATAACTTCTTGTCACAATTAATAGAGGAGCCAACTAGGAGTAACACTATACAGTATTGGATTTAGTGCTATCAAATAATATCAAACATAGAAGTCAAAGAACATTTGGGTAACAGTGATCATAACTTGAAATTTCTTTTCATAAGCAGTGTCTTAAAGGTTTAACCAAGACTTTTAATTTTAAGAAAGCAAAATTCAACTATTTAAGGAAATCATTAAATAATTTAAATTGGGACAAATTATTCTCTAATAAAAATACAGAGGATAAATGGATAACATTTAAAACTTTGTTAAATAAATATACATATCAACAAATACCATATGGTTATAAAAATAAAAAATCCAAGCCAATGTGGCTGAATATAAATGTGTTAAGAGAAATTAGGAAAAAACGTAGGGCATTTAAATTATTCAAAGAAAATAGTACAGACTCAAAATTCCATATTTTATAAGGAATGTAACAAAGCATGCAAAAAAGCAATCAAATTAGCCAAAAATGAAAAATTAATTGCAAAGGATTCTAAATCTAACCCTAAAAGGTTCTTTAAGTACACAGATAGCAAAAAATCTAAGAAAGACAATATAGGTACATTAAAATGCGGGGAGGGTAGCATGATTAACAGTGACAGGGAGAAGGCTGAGATACTAAACCAGTTTTTTTCTTCAGTATACACAAGAGAGGAACCATTGGATGATACTTTGGAACAAAATAGAACATGCCAGCCCATACCATTAATTGGTTTATGTATAGAGGATATCAGGAACAAATTGGATAATATTAAGGTAAATAAAACTCCAGGCCCAGATGGAATACACCCAAGGGTGTTAATGGAATTTAGCACTGTTATAGACAAATCTCTACTCTTAATTTTTCAAGACTCATTATCCTCAGGCATGGTACCCAAGGATTGGCGTAAAGCTGATGTGGTGCCACTCTTCAAAAAGGGAAGTAGGGATGATCCATGAAGCTATAGACCAGTTAGTCTGACATCAATAGTGGGGAAGATATTTGAAGGAATTATAAGGGATTATATTGATGAGCATATTCGTGTAAACAAGATTATGAGTTATAATCAACATGGTTTTAGGAGAAATAGATCATGTCAAACTAATCTAATTAGATTCTATGAGGAAGTGAGTAAAAATATAGATAAAGGGGAATCAGTTGATGTGATATACTTAGATTTTGCAAAGGAGTTTGATACAGTGCCACATGAGAGATTAATGCACAAAATTAGGAGACTGGGAATAGCTGAAAATGTTAGTTTGTGGATAAATAACTGGATAAAAGATAGGGAGCAACGAGTAGTAGTAAATGGATCATACTCAGATTGGACAAAGGTAATCAGTGGAGTACCCCAGGGATCAGTGCTAGGCCCTATTCTTTTTAATATTTTTATAAATGACTTGGAGCTAGGATTAAATAGCGACATCTCTATTTTTGCAGATGAAACTAAGTTAAGTAAGGTTATTAGGTCAGAGCAGGATGATCTTTCGTTACAAAGGGACTTGCAAAAATTAGAAGTATGGGCAGGTAAATGGAAAATCAGATTTAATACGGGAAAATGCAAGGTTCTACATTTTGGAAGTAAAAATAAGCAGGCAACGTATTATTTAAATGTGACAAGACTTAGCCAAACACAGGAGGAAAGGGATTTGGGGGTAGTAATAGATAACAAGCTAAAGATGGGTGCACAATGCAGGGCAGCAGCTACAAATGCTAATAAGATACTAGCATGTATTAAAAGAGGCATTGACTCAAGGGAAGAAAGCATAATTCTGTCACTATATAAAGCCCTGGTAAGACCTCACCTTGAGTATGGAGTGCAGTTCTGGGGACCAATCGCAAAAAAGATATTGCAGAACTAGAAAAAGTCCAGAGAAGGGCCACGAAGCTAATAAGAGGATTGGAGAATTTAACCTATGAGGAGAGGCTAGCCAAACTGGGTCTGTTTTCTTTAGAAAAAAGGCGCTTAAGAGGTGACATGATTACTTTATATAAATATATTCAAGGCCCATATACAGAGATGGCAGAAGCTCTGTTTATTCCAAGAAAATTGTTTGTGACCAGAGGTCACAATTTAAGGTTGGAGAAAAGGAGATTTAATCTCCTGCAACGGAAACGTTTTTTCACTGTAAGAGCAATAAAAGTGTGGAACTCATTACCAAAGGAGGTAGTGAATGCCAATACCCTAGATACATTTAAAAATTATTTGGATACATTTCTGTCTATAAACAAAAATCATGAATATGTTTGCTAGTTTTAAATGGGTCACATTTTAGTGGGATTATTTAAAGGGCCACTAAGCCCAAAATCTTTCTTTCATGATTCAGATAGAACATACAAATTTAAACAACATTACAATTTACTTCTATTATTTATTTTGCTTCATTTTTTAGATATCTTTATTTGAAGAAAAAGCAATGCACATGGGTGAGCCAATCACATGAGGCTTCTATGTGCAGCAACCAATCAGCAGCTCCTGAGCATATCTAGATATGCTTTTCAGCAAAGAATATCAAGAGAATAAAACAAATTAAATAATAGAAGTAAATTAGAAAGATGTTTAAAATTGCATTCTCTTTCTAAATCATGAAAAAAAAAATTTGGGTTTCATGTCCCTTTAAGCTTAACTGGAGCTTTTTGTATATATTTTAGATTTGTATAGGTTGAACTCGATGGACTTCGGTCTTTATTCAACCTCATCTACTATGTTACTATACTCTGTTTAAAAAGACAATTTGTTTTAAATGCAAGGGTTTCATTAGTAATAAAGACTACCAAATTACAATCTATACTAAGAGACATTCAAATGTAAAGATAAAATATTCTGTTTCTTTAGAGCATTTTAAAACTTATTTTCTGCTTTTATTATCCTTCAGAAGCATTTAACACATAGTCAAATTACACTCCTGGAACACCTCAATTTTGCTACAGTTGAGGATGCAGCCAGTGATTGGAGCGTACATGTGTATGCCTTCTTTTGATTAGATCATCAGGTATGTCCTCATCTGGAGTAGCAAGGAGCACAACTTTGTATTTAAAGGCACATTGTACTATAAAAAAAAATCTGTGCTTTGTGTTCCCAATTATCTGTTTTACATGCTGGTAATGCATCAATTTGTTTATAAATGGTTCCTTTTACCATTATTTTGTCATTTTAAAATAGCTGCTTTTGCCAGTTGAAACCACCACCTATGCTGAAAATATGCATACTTTAGTATTCTCTATACAAAAGCTATGTAAACAAGAGGCATCAATCAAGTTTCCAGTGGGGGTAGAAGAGATGAGTACTAACCTTTTTCTATTTCAATTGCTCTCTCTAAGGGCCAAATTCTTAAAAACTCACCAGCATGAAGAGAAATCATCAGCTTATATTTTACTCAGCAGTGTATTATAAAGTAAGTGTCTTTCTTTTACATAAATAACAAACTCCCCTAAATGAGATACACAATTTCCAAGCTACTATTGCTTTTAAAACCATTCCTGAGGGGCCTCATAATACTGACGAGGCATCACACAAAACCAAAGAAATTTAGGGAATTGAGTCCTAAGTATAGGACATTGTGTATAAACAGTGAGATAAGATAAGGAGAACGAGAAAGAAGATTAGGTCTGCTATTTATGCAGGCTCAGCCCATTTATATTTCTTTTTTTTAGACAAATGGATTGACTTCAATTAGTAAAGCAACTATTTTGTATACAAAAATCCTAAAGAAGCAATTTCCCATGCATTGTATACTCTACAGTCACTATAACAAGTCATTGGCAACATAGTATTGTATAATGCCCCTTAACCTCTGCAGGTATTGAGTGACGTTTAGAAAACATACATTAATGCAGCACAGTGTACAACATACTGTAAAATAAAGTGAGCTAGGAAAGTCTGTGAGGTGTGTCTTACAGCACCCCTATGCATTATCAGTTTACATAAAAACTATTTTACAAATTAATAATAATCAGATGGCTTGTAGCTTTGTGTATTTACTATTTCCTCTCTTGCTTGGAGAGATCACCCAGCCTTTTGATAATGATCTATCTGTGTTTTACACTATTCGTTCACTAACTTTAGGAAATTATGTTTTAGCATTTGTTTCTTTGAAATGTCCCCCCCCCCTCCTGTTATGAGATAGTAAACCCCTTAATGTGTCATTTCCGTTTTTCTTTTATTTGTGCTCACAGATCCTTTACTGCTTTGCACTTAAAAGGACAGTTCACCCAAAATGTTTCTCCCCTTTGAATTGTTCCCAATGATTCATTTTACCTGCTGGAGTGTTTTACATTGTTTACAAATAGCTCCTTTACCCCTATTTTGGCATTTGAAATAGCTGATTTAGCCTGTGGTATCCCAACCTTTACTGAAAGTTTCTATACTGAAGTATATTCTATTTAATAGCCTAAGTAAACACAGCCAGCAGAAGAGATTACACACTCAGTGGGGGCATGATAGTAATAAAATGATAATTTTCCATTGTTCTCTCTAAGTATTGAGCTTTGGTTTTCTAGACAAATTATAAAATAAGGAAGCAAGTCTGTGTACATGAAAGTGATAACATAATGAGATCTGATATTACCTGAAGCTCAACTCATTGTAATAGGCTGTGGTTTAAAAGCACAAAACCAGCTACTTCATATACACAAATAACCCCGAAAATGCAATTTCTTATACAGTACATTTTATACTCTGCAGCTGGTATAACAAGTCATTGAAAATACATTCATATAAAAACAATTTTACAGTGTACTGTCCCTTTAAGGCTGAAGTCAAGTTTTGCCTATTTTATCATCCTTTAACAAAGACACCATTTGATTTCCTTTACTTTGAGGATTTGATGTAAATGTAACTACATATCCCTGAAGGGAAATTAATACTGTAATTTATGTTGAAAAGTAATCCATAGATTTCTTAAAATGATTCTACAAAAGGATTTAATTTTCTTTAAATCAGACCGCCATTGTTAAACTATATAGAATACCTTGCTATGATTTGACTTTAGCTGTTATTTGTCTCTGGTTTGATAGCTGCCTTTAGAGCTCTTTCTATACAAGTGTTGGGTGTAGTATTCCGCTTTCCTTCATTTAACATCTATAATGGTGAATACCAGGAAGCCTATTGTGACCAGTTATTTTTACTTAGTGATCTAATCTATTGTAAATACTATGTTTCAGGCAGCTATCTTCACCAGTGATGTGAAGCAGCATTTAAACAACTATTTTGACTGATGTGAAGGTACCTTTTTTAATAGAGCCCTCGTATCCTCACGGGTCACATAATATGGTTATATTAATAAAGGAGACAATGTTTTTGCTTTCCTGGTTTCCTCAAACCATTCTTTTGCCCCAGAACTTAAACAAGAAGAAAAAGACTTATTCCATCTAGCCTTCCTTTTATTAGATAATCATCTTGTAAAGTCTTAATAACATAGAAAATGTAACATTGTTTGGTCAAATCTATTTATAGTAATCAGAAAGAAAGTACTGCTACCCTAGATTCAAATGCAATTAAGTTATATTTTTGGAAGTACTTATTAAGAAAGAGATAATTGTTTAGCGACTATTGCAGGGACTGGGAGAATTAATAACTGCATTGGATCTGCTACAAGGTCACTGACATATTCCTGTTCACATAGACCTTCAAAAATACTGGATTTGCTCCCCCGGTCGGCATGGCACAGAAGGTGGCTATATCAGAAAATGTGTAGTATGCTATCCTGAAGATGATCACATGACTTTGCCAGGGCTTGAATGCCAAGTAAATTAGAAGCTGACGGTAAACACAAATGTCCAGGTTATCTTTTTGAAGCTAAAATTCTGATAATAGAAAAAGTAAAATGTTCCAATGCTTACTAATTAAAGGTTTGATTCCAATCCTTAAGGGGGAAAAAACAACTTTTCAATAATGATTTCAACAGAAAATCACCATTAAAATCTATAGTGATTTTTGTACATAAATCTGTTACGTTTTTCTAAAGGATTATGATTGACGGCGACGCCTTCAAACAAAAGGTTAAAAACATAGCTACAATCCAGAAGTTATTTGCTATTATCATAATGAACTTCTTGTCTTATGTTTTGATTTCTACTGTAATTTCTTTGAAATTCCTGGGCTTTTACACTTAGATTTAGTGTGGATTTAACTCGCATATACAAGCAGAATAACAAATTATAAGCCTGATTTTATGGACCCAAACACAACAGAGTGTATGGCCAGAATGGTTTATGCCATTACATGCTATTGAAACAATGGATGGAAAGCAATTCCTGAACCAGCTGTTGGGGAAATATGTGAATATTGCTTTGTATAAGATCTGCTGCTAAGTGTTTGATTTTATAATGTGTCTAGGTTTAGTGTGGCTCTTTAAGGGCTAGCCATTGGAGGAAGGTATGTATACACTGTTTGCTTTTGATGGACCCTTATTGAATGTTTCACCTTATATAGGTAATATAGTCCACACTGTTTTTATTCTTCTCCCAGCTAGCATCAACTTCTCTTTGCGTTCCATGTGCGCTCCATGCTGTTAGTTCCAGTATTGCTGCATTGGTCTTGGAAGTTACATAGGGCTGTCCCCCTTCCTGTTTAGAAGGCAGGTCCTTCTGTTACTCCTCCCTCCTGGTACCAACACACGCCTGCATCAACTGCACTACTGCTGGTCCGATTTGCATGTAGAAATCCCACTCCACAGAAATTGAAGTGTTATCGCATAAACCAAGAACCAAAACCTTCCAGTGGTGCACTGGCTTTTTTATTTATTAGTATGCGGCACAACATGAATGATTTTATATGTTTCACACCTATAAGCACCCCAGTCAAAGAGAAATATGAATATAAGGCAAGGCCCAGTGTATTCCCATTTCAGCTCTGCTTTGTAAACTTGTATGCCCCCTGTTGAAAGAGCAAGTCAAAACGCACAGGAAAAAAGTGACAATACATAAAGTAAAAGGCTGATTTGACAACATTGTTGAGTACAAAGGATTGAAAGTTTTTTTTTTTTCTATCCTTATTTAAAAAAAAAAAAAAGAGGTTCACTTTCCTGGCCAGTATGTAGGTATAACTCTAAATAAACAATGCTTATAAAATCTGTTTCTCTGCTACTCCTAACAAGTGTAGTAGACAAAATAAAATACCACACAGTCATTAGGGACTAAGGAACATGCATAATAAAATACACTTAAATAGAACACATTAAAGGGACAGTTTACTGAAAAAATTTCTCCCCTTTAATTTGTTCCCAATGATCCACTTTACCTGCTGGAGTGTATTAAATTGTTTACAAGTAGCTCCTTTACCCTTATATTGGCATTTGAAATAGTTGATTTAGCATGTGGTATCCCCACCTATTCTGAAGTTTGTGGCCGCAGGTCCCAGCTATAGATAAGCTTTGTAAACACAGCCAGCAGAAGAAATTACACTCCCAGTGGGATATAGCAGAGATAAGGTAATAAAATGTTGATTTTCCATTGTTCTCTCCAAGTACTGGTGATTGTTTTATGGACAGATATAAGATAAAGAACCATGTATATGTACACAATGTGGTACAGTAATGAGGATCTGATTATACCTACAAGCTCAACCCATTTTATTAGGTTGTGGCTTCAAAACACAAAATCAGAGCTTTAATATACACAAAAAAACACAAAAAGCTATTTTTCATACATTTTTTTTTTGTCTGCAGTTGGTAAAAAAAGCAATTGTAAACACATTAATCGAAAAACTATTTTTCAGTTAACTGTCCCTTTAAGCAGTGCATGTCCGGCTGGTCAAATCCCTGATCCTCTTGGCACCTAAACTATCTATGTAGAGGAGGAACTACAATATATAGTCAGTATTGTAACTGCTATCTAGCTAGGTAAAGTATTGCCTTTTGTCATTAACCATATTAAATCTATAGGGTCATATATCCATATATCCAACCATGTAAAAGTAGAGACTTTAAAGATTATCATAAGCACTCTTGGGTAGTTTCGGGGGGGGGGGAAGTATATACAAAGGGTGACACAACATCCTTTTCTCAAGTGTATCCAGTCCACGGATCATCCATTACTTGTGGGATATTCTCCTTCCCAACAGGAAGTTGCAAGAGGATCACCCACAGCAGAGCTGCTATATAGCTCCTCCCCTCACTGCCATATCCAGTCAATCTCTTGCAACTCTCAACAAAGATGGACGTAGTAAGAGGAGAGTGGTGTATTATAGTTAGTTTTTTAACTTCAATCAAAAGTTTGTTATTTTTAAATGGTACCGGAGTGTACTGTTTATCTCAGGCAGTATTTAGAAGAAGAATCTGCCTGCATTTTCTATGATCTTAGCAGAAGTAACTAAGATCCATGGCTGTTCTCACATATTCTGAGGAGTGAGGTAACTTCAGAGAGGGAATGGCGTGCAGGTTTTCCTGCAATAAGGTATATGCAGTTAATATATTTCTAGGGATGGAATTTGCTAGAAAAATGCTGCTGATACCGGATTAATGTAAGTTAAGCCTTAAATGCAGTGATAGCGACTGGTATCAGGCTTATTAACAGAGATACATACTCTTATAAAAGTGTAATATAAAACGTTTGCTGGCATGTTAATCGTTTTTATATATGTTTGGTGACAAAACTTATTGGGGCCTAGTTTTTTTCCACATGGCTGGTTTGATTTTTGCCTAGAAACAGGCTTTCCACTGTTGCGATATGAGTGGGAAGGGCCTATTTTAGTGCTTTTCTGTGCAGCTAAAAATACTGACAGAGACATTCAGCTTCCCTCTGCATGATACAGGACATCTCTGAAGGGCTCAAAAGGCTTCAAAGTCGTGTTTGAGGAGGGTAACAATCACAGTAGATTGTGTTTAAAAAACGTTTTTGTCATTTATTATTCTGTTTTTGTTATTAAGGAGTTAATCATCCATTTGCAAGTGGGTGCAATGCTCTGCTGACTTGTTACATACACTGTAAAAATGTTGTTAGTGTAACTGCCTTTTATGTTTAAAAGCAATGGTGGAGCCCCATAGGAAAATGTGTACTAAATGTATTGATTTCACCTTAAACAGTAAAGATCAGTCTTTATCTATAAAAGAATTGTCACCAGAGGGGTCTGTCGAGGGGGAAGTTATGCCGACTAACTCTCCCCACGTGTCGGACCCTTCGCCTCCCGCTCAAGGGACGCACGCTAATATGGTGCCAAGTAGATCAGGGACGCCCATAGCGATTACTTTGCAGGACATGGTGGCAATTATGAATAATACCCTGTCAGAGGTATTATCCAGATTGCCTGAATTGAGAGGCAAGCGCGATAGCTCTGGGGTTAGACGAGATACAGAGCGCGTAGATGCTGTAAGAGCCATGTCTGATACTGCGTCACAATATGCAGAACCTGAGGACGGAGAGTTTCAGTCTGTGGGTGACGTCTCTGAATCGGGGAGAGCTGATTCAGAGATTTCGAATTTTAAATTTAAGCTTGAGAACCTCCGTGTATTGCTTGGGGAGGTATTAGCTGCTCTGAATGACTGTGACACAATTGCAGTGCCAGAGAAATTGTGTAGGCTGGATAAATACTATGCAGTGCCGGTGAGTACTGATGTTTTCTCCAACATTGGTGTGTCCGGTCCACGGCGTCATCCATTACTTGTGGGAATATTCTCTTCCCCAACAGGAAATGGCAAAGAGCACAGCAAAAGCTGTCCATATAGCCCCTCCTCAGGCTCCGCCCCCCAGTCATTCTCTTTGCCGCTCTGAACAAGTAGCATCTCCACGGAGATGGTGAAGAGCATGTGGTGTTTAATTGTAGTTTTTTATTCTGCTATCAAGAGTTTGTTATTTTAAAATAGTGCCGGTTTGTACTATTTACTCTAAAACAGAAAGGGATGAAGAGTTCTGTTTAAAAGAGGAGTATGATTTTAGCAGCAGTAACTAAAATCAATTGCTGTTGTTGTGTAATGCTAGAAGACTGTCATTTTCCCTCTTGGGGATCGGTAAGCCATTTTCTTAGACTCTTAACAGAATGAAGGCTTATTATGGGCTATACACTGGTTGACACTCTTATGGGCTAAATCGATTGCTTTAAGTTTTTTTATGAAATCTAGAGGTGATTTATAAAACTTTTATTGTGAGGAACGTTTTTAGGCGCCAGGCAGTTGTTTAGACACCTTTCCAGTCAGGAAGGGCCTTTCACTATAGTAGGCAGAGCCTCATTTTCGCGCCATAATTGCGCAGTTTCTTTTGGATGCAGTGCATGCAGCTGCATGTGAGAGGGTCTGGTGATCATTGAAAACGTTCCTGGAAGGCTTAATTTGGTATCGTATAACTCCTAAGGACAGGTGAAGTCGCAGCAAACGCTGTGGCTGGGACTGTAGTGGGGTTAAAGATTATTATTTGATTAAACGGCTCCGGTTTCCTCATTTAAGGGGTTAAAAGCTTTTAAGGCATTAAGACACTGTGGTGAAAATTTGGTAAAGATTGGATATTTCCTTCATAGTTTTTCACACATTCAGAAATAAAGTGTGCTCTGTTTAACATTTAAAGAGACAGTAACGGTTTTGTTTTAAAACGTTTTTTTTGCATTATTAGCCTGTTTAAGCCTGTCTAACATGTCTGTACCTTCAGATAGAACATGTTCTGTATGTATGGAGGCCAAGGTGGTCCCCCCTTCAAATGTATGTGATAATTGTGCCATAGCGTCCAGACAAAGTAACGACAGTACTGTCACATTTAATAAGGTTGCCCAAGATGATTCCTCAAATGAAGGTAGTGGGGATAGTTCATCATCCTCTCCTTCTGTGTCAACATCAGTTATGCCCGCGCAGGCGACCCCTAGTACATCTAGCGCGCCAATGCTTGTTACTATGCAACAATTAACGGCAGTAATGGATAATTCCATAGCTAATATTTTATCCAAAATGCCAGCATTTCAGAGAAAGCGTGATTGCTCAGTTTTAAATACAGTAGAGCAAGAAGGCGCTGACGATAATTTATCTGTCATACCCTCACACCAGTCAGAAGTGGCAGTGAGGGAGGTTTTGTCGGAGGGAGAACTTTCAGATTCAGGAAGAATCTCTCAACAGGCAGAACCGGACGTTGTGACGTTTATATTTAAGTTAGATCATCTCCGCGCATTACTTAAGGAGGTGCTATCTACTCTGGATGATTGTGACTCTTTGGTCATTCCAGAAAAATTGTGCAAGATGGACAAATTCTTAGAGGTCCCGGTGCACCCTGATGCCTTCCCGATCACTAAAAGGGTGGCGGACATAGTGAATAAGGAGTGGGAGAGACCAGGAATACCCTTTGTCCCACCTCCTATATTTAAGAAATTGTTCCCCATGGTCGACCCAAGGAAGGACACATGGCAGACAGTCCCTAAGGTTGAGGGGGCAGTTTCTACCCTAGCTAAGCGCACGACTATCCCCATTGAGGACAATTGTGCTTTCAAAGATCCTATGGTTAAAAAATTGGATGGTTTGCTTAATAAGATTTTTGTGCAGCAAGGTTACCTCTTCCAACCAATTTCGTGCATTATTCCTGTCACTACGGCGGCGTGTTTCTGGTTCGATGAACTAGAAAAGTTGCTTAACATGGAGACTCCATATGAGGAAGTCATGGACAGAATTCACGCACTTAAGTTAGCTAATTCCTTTATTTTAGATGCCGCTTTGCAATTAGCGAGATTAGCGGCGAAAAATTCAGGATTTGCAATTGTGGCGCGCAGAGCGCTCTGGCTAAAGTCTTGGTCGGCGGATGTATCTTCCAAGACAAAATTTCTTAATATCCCTTTCAAAGGTAAGACCCTTTTTGGGCCGGAATTGAAATAAATTATTTCAGACATCACTGGGGGAAAGGGCCATGCCCTCCCACAGGATAGGCCTTTCAAGGCTAAGAATTAGTCCAATTTTCGTTCCTTTCGCAATTTCAGGAACGGACCGGCTTCTAACTCTGCAGCCTCTAGACTAGAGGGTAACGCTTCCCAGGCTAAACCAGCTTGGAAACCAATGCAAGGCTGGAACAAGGGTAAACAGGCCAAGAAGCCTGCTGCTGCTACCAAGACAGCATGAAGGGGTAGCCCCCGATCCGGGACCGGATCTAGTAGGGGGCAGACTCTCTCTCTTTGCTCAGGCTTGGGCAAGAGATGTTCCGGATCCCTGGGCACTAGAAATAGTCTCTCAGGGTTATCTTCTAGAATTCAAGGAACTACCCCAAGGGGAAGGTTCCACATGTCTCACTTATCTTCAAACCAAATAAAGAGACAGGCATTCTTACATTGTGTAGAAGACCTGTTAAAGATGGGAGTGATACACTCAGTTCCAACTGTGGAACAAGGTCAGGGGTTTTACTCAAACCTGTTTGTAGTCCCCAAAAAAGAGGGAACTTTCAGACCAATTCTGGATTTAAAAATTCTAAACAAATTTCTCAGAGTTCCATCGTTCAAAATGGAAACCATTTGAACAATTTTACCTACAATCCAGGAGGGTCAATATATGACTACCGTGGAGTTAAAGGATGCGTACCTACATATTCCTATCCACAAAGATCATCATCAGTTCCTAAGGTTCGCCTTTCTGGACAAACATTATCAGTTTGTGGCTCTTCCATTCGGTTTAGCCACTGCTCCCAGAATTTTCACAAAGGTGCTAGGGTCCCTTCTGGCGGTTCTAAGACCGAGGGGCATTGCAGTGGCACCTTATCTAGACGACATTCTAATTCAAGCGTCGTCTCTTTCCAAGGCAAAGGCTCATACAGACATTGTTCTAGCCTTTCTCAGATCTCACGGGTGGAAGGTGAACGAAGAAAAGAGTTCCGTGTCTCCGTCAACAAGAGTTCCCTTTTTGGGAACAATAATAGATTCTTTAGAAATGAAGATCTTCCTGACAGAAGTCAGAAAGTCAAAGCTTCTAAACGCTTGTCAAGTTCTTCACTCTATTCCTCAGCCTTCCATAGCTCAGTGCATGGAAGTAGTAGGGTTGATGGTTGCAGCAATGGACATAGTTCCTTTTGCTCGAATTCATCTAAGACCATTACAACTGTGCATGCTCAATCAGTGGAATGGGGACTATGCAGACTTGTCTCCAAAGATTCAAGTAGACCAGATGACCAGAGACTCACTCCGTTGGTGGTTGACCCAGGATCACCTGTCTCAGGGAATGAGTTTCCGCAGACCAGAGTGGGTCATTGTCACGACCGACGCCAGTCTATTAGGATGGGGCGCGATCTGGGGTTCCCTGTAAGCTCAGGGTCTATGGTCTCGGGAAGAGTCTCTTCTCCCGATAAACATCCTGGAACTGAGAGAGATATTCAATGCTCTCCGGGCTTGGCCTCAACTAGCGAAGGCCGGATTCATAAGATTCCAGTCAGACAACATGACGACTGTAGCTTACATCAACCATCAGGGAGGAACAAAGAGTTCCTTGGCGATGAGAGAGGTATCCAAGATCATCAAATGGGCGGAGGATCACTCCTGCCATCTATCTGCAATTCACATCCCAGGGGTAGACAATTGGGAGGCGGATTATCTGAGTCGTCAGACTTTCCATCCGGGGGAGTGGGAACTCCACCCGGAGGTATTTGCCCAGTTGACTCAATTATGGGGCATTCCAGACATGGATCTGATGGTATCTCTTCAGAACTTCAAGGTTCCTTGCTACGGGTCCAGATCCAGGGATCCCAAGGCGACTCTAGTGGATGCATTAGTGGCGCCTTGGTCGTTCAACCTAGCTTATGTGTTGCCACGGTTCCCTCTCCTTCCCAGGCTCGTAGCCAGGATCAAACAGGAGAAGGCCTCAGTGATTCTGATAGCTCCTGCGTGGCTACGCAGGACTTGGTATGCAGACCTGGTGAATATGTCATCGGCTCCACCATGGAAGCTACCTTTGAGACAGGATCTTCTAGTACAAGGTCCATTCGAACATCCAAATCTAGTTTCTCTGCAGCTAACTGCTTGGAAATTGAACGCTTGATTTTATCCAAGCGTGGGTTTTCAAATTCAGTGATACTCTGGTCCAAGCCAGAAAACCTGTGACTAGAAAGATTTACCATAAAATATGGAAAAAATATATCTGTTGGTGTGAATCCAAGGGATTCTCCTGGAGTAAGATTAAAATTCCTAAGATCCTTTCCTTTCTCCAAGAAGGTTTGGATAAGGGATTGTCAGCGAGTTCTCTAAAAGGACAGTTTTCTGCTTTATCTGTCTTGTTACACAAACGACTGGCAGCTGTGCCAGATGTACAAGCTTTTGTACAGGCTTTGGTCAGAATCAAGCCTGTTTACAGACCCATGACTCCTCCTTGGAGTCTAAATTTAGTTCTTTCAGTTCTTCAAGGGGTTCCGTTTGAACCTTTGCATTCCATAGATATTAAGTTACTATCTTTGAAAGTTCTGTTTTTGGTTGCTATTTCTTCTGCTAGAAGAGTTTCTGAATTATCTGCTTTGCAGTGTAATCCACCCTATCTGGTGTTCCATTCAGATAAGGTCGTTTTGCGTACTAAGCCTGGTTTTCTTCCGAAAGTTGTTTCCAACAGGAATATTAACCAGGAAATAGTTGTTCCTTCTCGTGTCCGAATCCAGTTTCAAAGAAGGAACGTTTGTTGCACAATTTAGATGTAGTTCGTGCTTTAAAGTTCTATTTAGAAGCAACTAAGGATTTTAGACAAACCTCATCTTTGTTTGTCGTTTACTCTGGTAAGAGGAGAGGACAAAAAGCTACTGCTACCTCTCTTTCTTTCTGGCTGAAAAGCATTATCCGATTGGCTTATGAGACTGCCGGACGGCAGCCTCCTGAACGAATCACAGCTCACTCCACTAGGGCTGTGGCTTCCACATGGGCCTTCAAGAACGAGGCTTCTGTTGATCAGATATGTAAGGCAGCGACTTGGTCTTCTCTGCACACTTTTGCCAAATTATACAAATTTGATACTTTTGCTTCTTCGGAGGCTATTTTTGGGAGAAAGGTTTTGCAAGCCGTGGTGCCTTCCGTTTAGGTAACCTGATTTGCTCCCTCCCTTCATCCGTGTCCTAAAGCTTTGGTATTGGTTCCCACAAGTAATGGATGACGCCGTGGACCGGACACACCAATGTTGGAGAAAACAGAATTTATGCTTACCTGATAAATTACTTTCTCCAACGGTGTGTCCGGTCCACGGCCCGCCCTGGTTTTTTAATCGGGTTTGAAAAATTTCTTTCTCTATACACTACAGTCACCTCGGCACCCTATAGTTTCTCCTTTTTTTCTCCTAACCGTCGGTCGAATGACTGGGGGGCGGGGCCTGAGGAGGGGCTATATGGACAGCTTTTGCTGTGCTCTTTGCCATTTCCTGTTGGGGAAGAGAATATTCCCACAAGTAATGGATGACGCCGTGGACCGGACACACCGTTGCAGAAAGTAATTTATCAGGTAAGCATAAATTCTGTTTTTCCAATACCTAAAAGGATTACAGAAATTATTAGTAAGGAGTTGGATAGGCCCGGTGTGCCCTTTTCCCCACCTCCTATATTTAGAAAATTTTTTCCAATAGATGCCACTACACGGGACTTATGGCAGACTGTCCCTAAGGTGGAGGGAGCAGTTTCTACTTTAGCAAAGCGTACCACTATCCCGGTTGAGGACAGTTGTGCTTTTTCAGATCCAATGGATAAAAAATTAGAGGGTTACCTTAAGAAAAGGTTTTATTTTACAGCCCCTTGCATGCATTGCGCCTGTCACTGCTGCGGCGGCATTCTGATTTGAGGCCCTGGAAGAGGCCATCCATACAGCTCCATTGACTGAAATTGTTGACAAGCTTAGAACTCTTAAGCTAGCTAACTCATTTGTTTCTGATGCCATTGTTCATTTGACTAAACTAACGGCTAAGAATTCCGGATTCGCCATCCAGGCGCGTAGGGCGCTATGGCTCAAATCCTTGTCAGCTGACGTGACTTCAAAGTCTAAATTACTCAACATTCCTTTCAAGGGGCAGACCTTATTCGGTCGGGCCTGGTTTGAAAGAAATTATTGCTGACATTACTGGAGGTAAGGGTCACACCCTTCCTCAGGACAGGGCCAAAGCAAAGGCCAAACAGTCTAATTTTCGTGCCTTTCGAAATTTCAAGGCAGGTGCAGCATCAACTTCCTCTGCTTCAAAACAAGAGGGAACTTTTGCTCAATCCAAGCAGGCCTGGAAACCTAACCAGTCCTGGAACAAGGGCAAGCAGGCCAGAAAGCCTGCTGCTGCCTCTAAGACAGCATGAAGGAGCGGCCCCTATCCGACAACTGATCTAGTAGGGGGCAGACTCTCTCTCTTCGCCCAGGCGTGGGCAAGAGATGTTCAGGATCCCTGGGCGTTGGAGATCATATCTCAGGGATATCTTCTGGACTTCAAAGCTTCTCCTCCACAAGGGAGATTTCACCTTTCAAGATTATCTGCAAACCAGATAAAGAAAGAGACATTCCTAAGCTGCGTACAAGATCTCCTTGTAATGGGAGTGATCCATCCAGTTCCACGGACGGAACAAGAACAGGGGTTTTATTCAAATCTGTTTGTGGTTCCCAAAAAAGAGGGAACCTTCAGACCAATTTTGGATTTAAAGATCCTAAACAAATTCCTCAGAGTTCCGTTATTCAAGATGGAAACTATTCGAACCATTTTACCCATGATCCAAGAGGGTCAGTACATGACCACAGTGGACTTAAAGGATGCCTACCTTCACATTCCGATTCACAAGAATCATCATCAGTTCCTGAGGTTTGCCTTTCTAGACAGGCATTACCAATTTGTAGCTCTTCCATTCGGGTTGGCTACAGCCCCAAGAATTTTTACAAAGGTTCTGGGCTCACTTCTGGCGGTCCTAAGACCGCGAGGCATAGCGGTGGCTCCTTACCTGGACGATATCCTGATACAGGCGTCAAGCTTTCAAATTGCCAAATCTCATACAGAGATATTTCTGGCATTCCCGAGGTCGCATGGGTGGAAAGTGAACGAAGAAAAGAGTTCTCTATCTCCTCTCACAAGGGTTTCCTTCCTAGGGACTCTAATAGATTCGGTAGAAATGAAAATTTACCTGACGGAGTCCAGGTTATCAAAACTTCTAAATGCTTGCCGTGTTCTTCACTCCATTTCGCGCCCCATGGTGGCTCAGTGCATGGAAGTTATCGGCTTAATGGTAGCGGCGATGGACATAGTGCCATTCGCGCGCCTGCATCTCAGACCGCTGCAATTATGCATGCTCAGTCAGTGGAATGGGGATTACACAGATTTGTCCCCTCTACTAAATCTGGATCAGGAAACCAGAGATTCTCTTCAATGGTGGTTATCTCGGGCCCATCTGTCAAAGGGTATGACCTTTCGCAGACCAGATTGGACAATTGTAACAACAGATGCCAGCCTTCTAGGTTGGGGTGCAGTCTGGAACTCCCTGAAGGCTCAGGGTTCATGGACTCCGGAGGAGAAACTCCTCCCAATAAATATTCTGGAGTTAAGAGCAATATTCAATGCTCTTCTGGCTTGGCCTCAGCTAGCAACACTGAGGTTCATCAGATTTCAGTCAGACAACATCACGACTGTGGCTTACATCAACCATCAAGGGGGAACCAGGAGTTCCCTAGCGATGTCAGAAGTCTCCAAGATAATTTGCTGGGCAGAGACTCACTCTTGCCACCTTTCAGCGATCCATATCCCAGGTGTAGAGAACTGGGAGGTGGATTTTCTAAGTTGTCAGACTTTTCATCCGGGGGAATGGGAACTCCATCCGGAGGTGTTTGCTCAATTGGTTCTCCGTTGGGGCAAACCAGAATTGAATCTCATGGCGTCTCGCCAGAACGCCAAGCTTCCTTGTTACGGATACAGGTCCAGGGACCCAGAAGCGGCACTGATAGATGCTCTAGCAGCGCCTTGGTTCTTCAACCTGGCTTATGTGTTTCCACCGTTTCCTCTGCTCCCTCGTCTGATTGCCAAAATCAAACAGGAAAGAGCATCGGTGATATTGATAGCGCCTGCGTGGCCATGCAGGACCTGGTATGCAGACCTAGTGGACATGTCATCCTTTCCACCATGGACTCTGCCTCTGAGACAAGACCTTCTAATACAAGGTCCTTTCATTCATCCAAATCTACTTTCTCTGAGACTGACTGCATGGAGATTGAACGCTTGATCCTATCAAAGCGTGGCTTTTCCGAGTCAGTAATTGATACCTTAATACAGGCACGAAAGCCTGTCACCAGGAAAATCTACCATAAGATATGGCGTAAATATCTTCATTGGTGTGAATCCAAGAATTGCTCATGGAGTAGGGTTAGGATTCCTAGGATATTGTCCTTCCTCCAAGAGGGTTTGGACAAAGGATTATCAGCTAGTTCTTTAAAGGGACAGATTTCTGCTCTGTCTATTCTTTTACACAAGCGTCTGGCAGAAGTTCCAGACGTTCAGGCATTTTGTCAGGCTTTAGTTAGAATTAAGCCTGTGTTTAAACCTGTTGCTCCTCCATGGAGCTTAAACTTGGTTCTTAAAGTTCTTCAAGGGGTTCCGTTTGAACCCCTTCATCCTATTGATATCAAACTTATTTCATGGAAAGTTCTTTTTCTGATGGCTATTTCCTCGGCTCGAAGAGTCTCGGAGTTATCTGCCTTACATTGTGATTCTCCTTATCTGATCTTTCATTCAGATAAAGTTGTTCTGCGTACAAAACCTGGGTTTTTACCTAAGGTGGTTTCTAACAAGAATATCAATCAAGAGATTGTTTTTCCATCATTATGTCCTAATCCTTCTTCAAAGAAGGAACGTCTTTTGCATAATCTAGACGTAGTCCGTGCCTTGAAGTTTTACTTACAGGCTACTAAAGATTTTCGCCAAACATCTAACCTGTTTGTTGTTTACTCTGGACAGAGGAGAGGTCAGAAGGCCTCGGCAACCTCTCTTTCTTTTTGGCTTCGGAGTATAATCCGTTTAGCCTATGAGACTGCTGGACAGCAGCCTCCTGAAAGGATTACAGCTCATTCTACTAGAGCTGTGGCTTCCACCTGGGCCTTTAAAAATGAGGCCTCTGTTGAACAGATTTGCAAGGCTGCAACTTGGTCTTCCCTTCATACTTTTTCCAAATTATCCAAATTTGATACTTTTGCTTCTTCGGAGGCTGTTTTTGGGAGAAAGGTTCTACAGGCAGTGGTTCCTTCCGTTTAAGTTCCTGCCTCGTCCCTCCCATCATCCGTGTACTTTAGCTTTGGTATTGGTATCCCACAAGTAATGGATGATCCGTGGACTGGATACACTTAACAAGAGAAAACATAATTTATGCTTACCTGATAAATTTATTTCTCTTGTAGTGTATCCAGTCCACGGCCCGCCCTGTCCTTTTCAGGCAGGTCTAAATTTTAATTAAACTACAGTCACCACTGCACCCTATGGTTTCTCCTTTCTCGGCTTGTTTCGGTCGAATGACTGGTTATGGCAGTGAGGGGAGGAGCTATATAGCAGCTCTGCTGTGGGTGATCCTCTTGCAACTTCCTGTTTTGAAGGAGAATATCCCACAAGTAATGGATGATCCGTGGACTGGATACACTACAAGAGAAATACATTTATCAGGTAAGCATAAATTATGTTTTTTACTCTGTTTATTTCTGTAAGCTTGTCATATAGAGGATTAAATATTTACCATTAATTTATCAATCATGTCACATATGTTAGGCATGTTGCCCTTATTAATAAGAGTCGTCCCTTAATTGCTTTATTTTAGTCAGCACCCTTCTTTTTATTAGTCTATAGTTTGTGTCTAATGGTTTGTCAGACATTTTCACATTGACAGTGGGACACCTAGAGGGTTTTTTGAGTCCTTTACAAAAGGAGATTCCCATTTTACAATTGGGTGTCACGTGGTATAGGATTTAATGTTGTTGGCTGATAGAGGCGCATAGTTTTCAAGCCCTCCCATATATATAGTTCTCTAAACTGGTTGTATAGTGGATTTATTTTCACATCACCCACATGACATAGAGGGCCTTATCTTACAGGAGATTCTCTTCTTTTACTAGGTTTCAAGTGATGAGCTTTAGCCAGGGATCTGATAGCAAATGCGTAAAAGCCAGGGAGTGGGCGACCATGCACTGACTAGTGAAACCAGAAGAACCAGAAACGAGTTCTATTGTAACCCTGCAGAGTTCACAAACATCCCAGTTTGAGCTCTGTCCCCCTCCCATAGCTCACCCTACACTGTGAATGTCCTGGGACCACCTAGGCATCTCACAGGGAACCGATTATGTGAAAGTGATTCATGACCCATTCATTAAAGAGGTAGAGAATAACTTGAAACCCACTTGCTCGCCCTTAAATGATGCAGAATTACAGTAATGTTTTACAAAGTATAATTCTGCTCTCATTTGGTACTGTGAAATATGCTGCAGTTTCATTTCATTTGAGTACATCATGTGACTGAGCAGTATTCTGTCAAATGTTCTATTATGATTTTAATATTGTAGTCAATTAGAGCGTCTGTGGTGGGTAATTCTTATTGAGCCAGTAGGATTCAGGGGAATGTAAAGTACAGGGGAATAGCCGTACTAAACTATATTCCAATCAACATCAAGCCATCCATTGTATAGACGTGTAGATGTCTGACATTGCATGACTCCTGGATGCATTGCCTTTACAGTTGTCTCAGACCTTGGGTAGTATACAAATAAGTGTGAGGGATTTTATCACAATGTATTTACAAAAAAATCCCAGACAATATTTGGGATCTCTATATTACACTTCTCTCAGTCCAGTGAAAAACAGTAAGTGTTCTCAGAGGGTCTCCTGATACCCCCTATCTGCAGCAGAAAAGATCTCCCTTCAGTTTTAATTTTTAAAAAAATCCCTGAACTCGGATTTGGCAGAAATGGCTCCCCTCATGTATTTCACAGCACAAAAAAGCATTTAACGGTCAATATTATTGAGTGGCCCTGTTAATACCCAACTAACTGTTGATGTGGCCATTGGAGTAATATTGGTTTACTATAATTGTTGCTAAGCATACTTTTTCTTTATATATATATATACACACACACAGTAACATCATAGCCATAATATAAAATATTTTGTTACATTATATTTGTGTGTGTACTTGGTCACATTGGCAGCACTCCCAAAGATTTGTATATAAACATTTTGTAAGGTGTGCTGAACCAAACTTTATATTTTGTATTTAGAAATAAAAAGGGAGACTGGCCATCTCCCATTGGTTAAAGCACCACACCCAAGCTTAGAGGGTCATTAAACCCACATTTTTTCTTTTATTATTCAGATAGAGAATACAGTTTTTAAAAAGTTTTCAATTTACTTCTATTATCAAATTTATTTCATTCTCATGTTATTCTTTGTTGAAGAGATACCTAGGTAGGTAGCATGCACATGCCTGAAGCACTACATGACAGGAAATAGTGCTGCCATATAGTGCTCCAGACACACTCCTGAGCTTACTTTTCTGCTTTTCAAATAAGGATAACAAGAAAATGAAGAAAATATAATAATTAGAAAGTTGTTTAAAATTGTATGTTCTATCTAAATCATGAAAGAAAAAATGTGGGGTTAATTTCCCTTTAAGTGTCCTCCATGACAATTTAATGGAGTTGTGTATTTAAAGCCAGGGAGTCTCATTCTATTATGAAGAGAAAAAGCAGGAATGATTCAGTCCATTAAGGCAAAGGACTGTAGTGTTAGGAACAGTCTACATTCGGACACCTTGTAAGTTGGTGACTGGCTAAGCAGAATATGGCCATATTGTGTGAATAAGATCCCAGTTTTATTTAAAAGCAGATGTTTTGCAGGCATTTTTTTGCAGCAGTTAAAATTGTGTTGTTTGCAAATGGATGTGAGCCAATAGCCCCTGTTTTGTATGTATATATGTATAATGTGTGTATATATGTATAGTGTGTGTATATATGTATAGTGTGTGTGTGTGTGTATATATGTATAATGTGTGTGTGTGTATATATGTATAATGTGTGTGGTATATATGTATAATGTGTGTGTGTGTATATATGTATAGTGTGTGTGTGTGTATATATGTATAGTGTGTGTGTGTGTATATATGTATAGTGTGTGTATATATGTATAATGTGTGTGTGTGTGTGTGTATATATGTATAATGTGTGTGTGTGTGTGTATATATGTATAATGTGTGTGTGTATATATGTATAATGTGTGTGTGTGTATATATGTATAATGTGTGTGTGTATATATGTATAATGTGTGTGTGTGTGTGTGTATATATGTATAATGTGTGTGTGTGTGTGTGTATATATGTATAATGTGTGTGTGTATATATGTATAGTGTGTGTGTATATATATGTATAATGTGTGTGTATATATGTGTGTGTGTGTGTGTGTGTATATATGTATAATGTGTGTGTGTGTGTGTATATATGTATAATGTGTGTGTGTGTGTGTGTGTGTATACAGGGAGTGCAGAATTATTAGGCAAGTTGTATTTTTGAGGATTAATTTTATTATTGAACAACAACCATGTTCTCAATGAACCCAAAAAACTCATTAATATCAAAGCTGAATAGTTTTGGAAGTAGTTTTTAGTTTGTTTTTAGTTATAGCTATTTTAGGGGGATATCTGTGTGTGCAGGTGACTATTACTGTGCATAATTATTAGGCAACTTAACAAAAAACAAATATATACCCATTTCAATTATTTATTTTTACCAGTGAAACCAATTTAACATCTCAACATTCACAAATATACATTTCTGACATTCAAAAACAAAACAAAAACAAATCAGTGATTAATATAGCCACCTTTCTTTGCAAGGACACTCAAAAGCCTGCCATCCATGGATTCTGTCAGTGTTTTGATCTGTTCACCATCAACATTGCGTGCAGCAGCAACCACAGCCTCACAGACACTGTTCAGAGAGGTGTACTGTTTTCCCTCCTTGTAAATCTCACATTTGATGATGGACCACAGGTTCTCAATGGGGTTCAGATCAGGTGAACAAGGAGGCCATGTCATTAGATTTTCTTCTTTTATACCCTTTCTTGCCAGCCACGCTGTGGAGTACTTGGACGCGTGTGATGGAGCATTGTCCTGCATGAAAATCATGTTTTTCTTGAAGGATGCAGACTTCTTCCTGTACCACTGCTTGAAGAAGGTGTCTTCCAGAAACTGGCAGTAGGACTGGGAGTTGAGCTTGTCTCCATCCTCAACCCGAAAAGGCCCCACAAGCTCATCTTTGATGATACCAGCCCAAACCAGTACTCCACCTCCACCTTGCTGGCGCCTGAGTCGGACTGGAGCTCTCTGCCCTTTACCAATCCAGCCACGGGCCCATCTATATGGCCCATCAAGACTCACTCTCATTTCATCAGTCCATAAAACCTTAGAAAAATCAGTCTTGAGATATTTCTTGGCCCAGTCTTGACGTTTCAGCTTGTGTGTCTTGTTCAGTGGTGGTCGTCTTTCAGCCTTTCTTACCTTGGCCATGTCTCTGAGTATTGCACACCTTGTGCTTTTGGGCACTCCAGTGATGTTGCAGCTCTGAAATATGGCCAAACTGGTGGCAAGTGGCATCTTGGCAGCTGCACGCTTGACTTTTCTCAGTTCATGGGCAGTTATTTTGTGCCTTGGTTTTTCCACACGCTTCTTGCGACCCTGTTGACTATTTTGAATGAAACGCTTGATTTTTCGATGATCACGCTTCAGAAGCTTTGCAATTTTTAGAGTGCTGCATCCCTCTGCAAGATATCTCACTATTTTTGACTTTTCTGAGCCTGTCAAGTCCTTCTTTTGACCCATTTTGCCATAGGAAAGGAAGTTGCCTAATAATTATGCACACCTGATATAGGGTGTTGATGTCATTAGACCACACCCCTTCTCATTACAGAGATGCACATCACCTAATATGCTTAATTGGTAGTAGGCTTTCAAGCCTATACAGCTTGGAGTAAGACAACATGCATAAAGAGGATGATGTGGTCAAAATACTAATTTGCCTAATAATTCTGCACTCCCTGTATATATGTATAATGTGTGTGTGTATATATATGTATAATGTGTGTGTGTGTGTATATATGTATAATGTGTGTGTGTATATATGTATAATGTGTGTATATATGTATAATGTGTGTGTATATATGTATAATGTGTGTGTGTGTGTGTGTGTGTGTATATATGTATGTGTGTGTATATATGTATAATGTGTGTGTGTGTGTGTGTGTATATATGTATGTGTGTGTGTGTGTATATGTATAATGTGTGTGTGTTTTGCGGCCTAATAAGTACATATACAATTCTGTGTGATTTGATAAGCATTTACAATTTTCTTTTGATCATTTAGATCGGACAAGATACTGCAGGATATTGTATACAAACTGGTCCCAGGACTTTTTCGAGGTAAGCAGAGGTGGGAGTGGCATGTTATGGGGTACACTTGTTCACCTCTTGTCATAAAGTAATGGTATACTATGGTCTGTTTGGCATTTGTGAAAGCTGGTCACTCTAGAGCGAACCCAAGCACAAAGTCACATTTTACACACACTAGTTGTGATGAAATTAACCTTGACTTACATTGTATGCAGTAGAGCAAGCTATTGCTCATACAAAGCAATATGGCTGTCTGTGTGCCCACCCCTAGATTTGTGTTCATTGTTTGTCACAAAATAGAATTCATATTTTACTTCAGAATTGCTATATTTTTAAAAGACTAAAAAAGATTATTCTGAGAGCTGTCAGAATGCCCAATACACCTAAGGAACCTATTTCTCTTGTTAAGTGTGTTCAGTCCACGGGTCATCCATTACTTATGGGATATATTCTCCTTCCCAACAGGAAGTTGCAAGAGGATCACCCAAGCAGAGCTGCTATATAGCTCCTCCCCTCACATGTCATATCCAGTCATTCTCTTGCAACCCTCAACAAAGAAGGAGTTTGTGAGAGGAGTTGGAGTTTTTACTTAATTATTCTTCAATCAAAAGTTTGTTATTTTAAAATGACACCGGAGTGTGCCGTTTTTTGTATCTCAGGCAGTATTTGGAAGAATCTGCCTGCGTTTTTCTATGATCTTAGCAGACGTAACTAAGATCCGCTGGCTGTTCTCGACATTCTGAGGAGTAGGGTAACTTCAGAAAGAGGGGAATAGCATGCGGGGTCCCCCGCAAATGAGGTATGTGCAGTACATTATTTTCTGGGAATGGAATTGACTAAGAAAATACTGCTGTTACCCATATGATGTAAGTACAGCCTTAAATGCAGTAGTAGCGACTGGTATCAGGCTGATAAATGTATGCGCAGTTGAGTTATTTTCTAGGGACTAGAATTTGACTGAGAAAATACTGTTAATACTGAAATAATGTTTAAGCCTTATCTGCAGTGGAAGCGACTGGTAGCAGGCTTAGTGATAACTTTGCATGACATTCAAATTGTTGTTTTTAAAACGTTTACTGGCATGTTGTTCGTTTTGTGAGGTACTTTGGTGATAAATCTTTTTGGGCATGATTTTTTTCCACATGGCTAACGTATTTTCTGCATAGAAACCGTTATATCAGGTCTCCCACTGTTGTAATATGAGTGGGAGGGACCTTGTTTTAGCGCCTTGTTGCGCAGTTAAAATTCTAGCACAGTCTTCCTGTTTCTTCCTCCTTGATCCAGGACGTCTCTAGAGAACTCAGGGCTCTTCAAAATTCGTTTTTGAGGGAGGTAATCAGTCACAGCAGATCTGTGACAGTGTGTTTGACTGTGATAAAAGCGTTAAATCTTAATTTGATATCCGTTTTTGGGTATTGAGGGGTTAATCATCCTTTTGCTAATGGGTGCAATCCTCTGCTAATTAATACATTTCTCGTTAAGAATTGTTCACTATAACTGAATTAGTTTTCTTTGTTATTCAACTGTGTTTTTTAAAAGCGCTGCAGCGTTTTTTATATTGCTTGTAAACTTATTGAAAGTGATTTCCAAGCTTGCTAGCTTCATTGCTAGTCTGTTTAAACATGTCTGATACAGAGGAATCTGCTTGTTCATTATGTTCAAAAGCCGATGTGGAGCCCAATAGAAATATGTGTACCAATTGTATTGATATTACTTTGAATAAAAGTCAATCTGTACCGATAAAGAAATTATCACCAGACAACGAGGGGGAAGTTATGCCGTCTAACTCTCCTCACGTGTCAGTACCTGCGTCTCCCGCTCGGGAGGTGTGTAAGATTGAGGCGCCAAGTACATCAAGGCCCTTACAAATCACTTTACATGATATGGCTAATGTTATGAAAGAAGTATTATACAATATGCCCGAATTAAGAGGCAAGCGCGATAGCTCTGGGTTAAGGACAGAGCTCCGCTGATGACACGAGAGCCATGTCCGATACTGCGTCACAATTTGCAGAACATGAGGACGGTGAGCTTCATTCTGTCGGTCACGGTTCTGATCCGGGGAGACCGGATTCAGAAATTTTAAATTTAAGCTTGAGAACCTCCGCGCGTTACTAGGGAAGGTGTTAGCGGCTCTGAATGATTGCGACACGGTGGCAATCCCAGAGAAATTATGTAGGTTGGATAGATACTATGCGGTACCGGTGTGTACTGACGTTTTTCCTATACCAAAAAGGCTTACAGAAATTATTAGTAAGGAGTGGGATAGACCCGGTGTGCCCTTTTCCCCTCCTCCGATATTTAGAAAAATGTTCCCTATAGACGCCACCACACAAGACTTATGGCAGACGGTCCCTAAGGTGGAGGGAGCAGTTTCTACTTTAGCCAAGCGTACCACTATCCCGGTGGAGGATAGCTGTGCTTTCTCAGATCCAATGGATAAAAAATTAGAGGGTTACCTTAAGAAAATGTTTGTTCAACAAGGTTTTATATTGCAGCCTCTTGCATCCATTGCGCCTGTCACGGCTGCAGCGGCATTCTGGTTTGAGTCTCTGGAAGAGGCGATTCGCACAGCACCATTGGATGAGATTTTGAGCAAAGTTAGAACGCTTAAACTGGCTAATGCGTTTGTTTCGGATGCCGTAGTGCATTTAACCAAACTTACGGCTAAAAATTCCGGATTCGCCATACAGGCGCGCAGGGCGCTATGGCTTAAATCCTGGTCAGCAGATGTAACTTCTAAGTCTAAACTACTTAACATTCCTTTCAAAGGGCAGACCTTATTCGGGCCCAGCTTGAAGGAAATTATTGCTGACATTACGGGAGGTAAGGGCCACACCCTTCCTCAGGACAGGGCCAAATCAAAGGCCAAACAGTCTAATTTTCGTGCCTTTCGTAACTTCAAGGCAGGAGCAGCATCAACTTCCTCCGCTCCAAAACAGGAAGGAACTACTGCTCGTTACAGACAGGGTTGGAAAGGCAACCAGTCATGGAACAAGGGCAAGCAGGCCAGAAAGCCTACTTCCGCCCCTAAGACAGCATGAAGACAGGGCCCCCTCTCCGGAGACGGATCTAGTGGGGGGCAGACTTTCTCTCTTCGCCCAGGCCTGGGCAAGAGATTTACAGGATCCCTGGACGTTGGAGATTATATCTCAGGGATACCTTCTGGATTTCAAAACTTCTCCTCCACAAGGGAGGTTTCATCTGTCGAGGTTATCAACAAACCTAGTAAAGAAAGAGGCATTTCTACAATGTGTACAAGACCTCTTAGTGATGGGAGTGATCCACCCAGTTCCGCGAACGGAACGAGGACAAGGGTTTTACTCAAATCTATTTGTGGTTCCCAAGAAAGAGGGAACCTTCAGACCAATCTTAGACTTAAAAATCTTAAACAAATTCCTAAGGGTTCCATCGTTCAAGATGGAAACCATTCGGACCATTCTGCCCATGATCCAAGAGGGTCAATATATGACCACAGTGGACTTAAAGGATGCCTACCTTCACATACCGATTCACAAAGATCATTATCGGTACCTAAGATTTGCCTTTCTAGACAGGCATTACCAGTTTGTAGCTCTTCCCTTCGGGTTAGCTACGGCCCCGAGAATTTTTACAAAGGTTCTGGGCTCACTTCTGGCGGTATTAAGACCACGAGGCATAGCGGTGGCTCCGTACCTAGACGACATTCTGATTCAAGCGTCAAGTTTTCAAAATGCAAAGTCTCATACAGAGATAGTTCTAGCATTTCTGAGGTCGCATGGGTGGAAAGTGAACGTGGAAAAGAGTTCTCTGTTACCGCTCACAAGGGTTCCTTTTCTAGGGACTCTTATAGATTCTGTAGAGATGAAGATTTACCTGACGGAGTCCAGGTTATCAAAGATTCTCAATGCTTGCCGTGCCCTTCACTCCATTCCAAGCCCATCAGTAGCTCAGTGTATGGAAGTAATCGGCTTGATGGTCGCGGCAATGGACATAATGCCATTTGCGCGCCTGCATCTCAGACCGCTGCAACTATGCATGCTAAGTCAGTGGAACGGGGATTACTCGGATCTGTCCCCTTTGCTAAATCTGGACCAGGAGACCAGAGATTCTCTTCTCTGGTGGTTGTCATGGGTTCATCTGTCCAAAGGAATGACCTTTCGCAGACCAGATTGGACGATTGTAACAACAGATGCCAGCCTTCTAGGCTGGGGAGCAGTCTGGAACTCCCTGAAGGCTCAGGGATCGTGGACTCAGGAGGAGAAACTCCTACCAATCAACATTCTAGAATTAAGAGCAATATTCAATGCTCTTCTAGCTTGGCCTCAGTTAGCAACACTGAGGTTCATCAGGTTTCAGTCGGACAACATCACGACTGTGGCTTACATCAATCATCAAGGGGGAACCAGGAGTTCCCTAGCGATGTTGGAAGTCTCGAAGATAATTCGCTGGGCAGAGTCACACTCTTGCCACCTGTCAGCGATCTACATCCCAGGTGTGGAGAACTGGGAAGCGGATTTTCTAAGTCGCCAAACTTTTCATCCGGGGGAGTGGGAACTACACCCGGAGGTATTTGCTCAACTGATTCGTCATTGGGGCAAACCGGATCTGGATCTTATGGCATCTCGCCAGAACGCCAAGCTTCCTCGTTACGGATCCAGGTCCAGGGACCCAGGAGAGGTGCTGGTAGATGCACTTGCAGCCCCTTGGGTTTTCAGCATAGCTTATGTGTTTCCACCTTTTCCGTTGCTACCTCGACTGATTGCCAGGATCAAACAGGAGAGAGCATCAGTGATTCTGATAGCGCCTGCGTGGTCACGCAGGACCTGGTATGCAGACCTAGTGGACATGTCGTCCTGTCCACCATGGTCTCTACCTCTGAGGCAGGACCTTCTAATTCAGGGTCCTTTCAACCATCCAAACCTAATTTCTCTGAGGCTGACTGCTTGGAGATTGAACGCTTGATTCTATCAAAGCGTGGGTTTTCGGATTTGGTTATTGATACATTGATACAGGCTCGAAAACCTTTTACCAGAAAGATTTACCATAAGATATGGCGTAAATATTTATATTGGTGTGAATCCAAGAGTTACTCATGGAGTAAGGTTAGGATTCCTAGGATATTGGCTTTTCTACAAGAGGGTTTAGAAAAGGGCTTATCCGCTAGTTCACTAAAGGGACGGATTTCTGCTCTGTCTATTCTTTTGCACAAGCGTCTGGCAGGGAATCCAGACGTCCAGGCTTTTTGTCAGGCTTTGGCTAGGATTAAGCCTGTGTTTAAGGCTGTTGCTCCTCCGTGGAGCTTAAACTTGGTTCTTAAAGTTCTTCAGGGTGTTCCGTTTGAACCCCTTCATTCCATTGATATTAAGCTTTTATCTTGGAAAGTTCTGTTTTTGATGGCTATTTCCTCGGCTCGAAGAGTCTCGGAGTTATCTGCCTTACATTGTGATTCTCCTTATCTGATCTTTCATTCAGATAAAGTTGTTCTGCGTACAAAACCTGGGTTTTTACCTAAGGTGGTTTCTAACAGGAATATCAATCAAGAGATTGTTGTTCCATCGTTATGTCCTAATCCTTCTTCAAAGAAGGAACGTCTTTTGCATAATCTAGACGTGGTCCGTGCCCTGAAGTTCTACTTACAGGCAACTAAAGATTTTCGACAAACTTCTTCCCTGTTTGTCGTTTACTCTGGACAGAGGAGAGGTCAAAAGGCTTCGGCTACCTCTCTCTTTTTGGCTTCGTAGCATAATACGGTTAGCCTATGAGACTGCTGGACAGCAGCCTCCTGAAAGAATTACAGCTCATTCCACTAGAGCTTTGGCTTCCACTTGGGCCTTTAAAAATGAGGCCTCTGTTGAACAGATTTGCAAGGCTGCAACTTGGTCTTCACTTTATACTTTTTCCAAATTTTCCAAATTTGACACTTTTGCTTCTTCGGAGGCTGTTTTTGGGAGAGAGGTTCTACAGGCAGTGGTTCCTTCTGTTTAATGTTCCTGCCTTGTCCTTCCCTTCATCCGTGTACTTTAGCTTTGGTATTGGTATCCCATAAGTAATGGATGACCCGTGGACTGACTACACTTAACAAGAGAAAACATAATTTATGCTTACCTGATAAATTTATTTCTCTTGTAGTGTGTTCAGTCCACGGCCTGCCCTGTCTTTTTGAGGCAGGTTCTAAATTTTAAATTATAACTCCAGTCACCACTGCACCCTATAGTTTCTCCTTTCTCGGCTTGTTTCTGTCGAATGACTGGATATGACATGTGAGGGGAGGAGCTATATAGCAGCTCTGCTTGGGTGAGCCTCTTGCAACTTCCTGTTGGGAAGGAGAATATATCCCATAAGTAATGGATGAACCGTGGACTGAACACACTACAAGAGAAATAAATTTATCAGGTAAGCATAAATTATGTTTTTATGTTGGTAATGTTACACTCCATTTGCATAGAATAAAATGCAAATCAAAAATGTAGATTTTAGAAATTGTAACCTTTTTAAATTATTTTTCTGTCATGATTCAGATATAACAGAATTTTAAACACCTTTCCAATTTATTTCTATTATCAAATTTTCCTGGTTTTCTTTTTATTCTTTGTCGAAAAGCAGGAAGTGTGCACGTGGTGTCTGCGGCACTATATGGCAGCAGTTTTGCAACAATTATATATAGTAGCAAGAGCACTAGATGGCAGCACTATTTCTTCATGTAGTGCTGCAGACACGTGCGTGCTACCTACCTAGGAATCTCTTCATCAAAGAATAACATTAGAACAAAACAAATTTAATAATAGAAGTAAATTGGAAAGTTGTTGTGTTTTTTTTTGTTTTTTTGTTTGTTTTTTAAATTCTCTTTCGGAATCATGAGAGAAAATGTTTGGGTTTCATGTCCCTTTAATATTCTGCTATTGGCAAAAAGTGCTAAGTGAGATGCAGAGCTTTCAGTGTAACATTTCCCTTTCTTAAAGGGAAAGTAAACACCTTGTAATTGCAACACATTTGTGTTACGTTGCTGCAGAATAATATAACGGCCAAGTCTAAACATTTTTAAAACAAATTCACATCATTTTTACTGCAACTATTTTTTTTCAATAGCCAAACTCCACACATCATTTGCCTTATTTGTAGGAGCCAATCTGGGCTTTAGTCTGCAGACAACAATGCTAGTCACCATCATACATTTAATATAGAATGCATCGTTTTGTAGTTATATGCCAAAGCCAGTTAGGGAAAGATATGTAGCAGAGTTGGCTTTGAGAAGTAATCTGGGTGCATTTTAAAGAGGCAATAAACCTAGAAAATAATGTTATATAATTCTGCACATAGTGCTGAATTATATAACATTATCTTAGCCAAACTTTATTCAATATAATATTGCCGGTGAAATTTGATTTAAAAAAAGAGGGTTTTTTAGACCGCCGCTCTTGCTCTACTGAGCGGGTCTGGTTTTCCCCCTGAGCGCATCTGGGCAGCTGTCTAGTCACAGCCCGGCCCGATCGCGCCATTACACTCAATGCAGCTCGCTCCAGCTCTGTCTGATAGCGGGAGCGAGCTGCATTGAGTGTAATGGCGCGATCGGGCTGGGTTGTGACTAGACAGCTGCCCAGATGCGCTCAGGGGGAAAACCAGACCCGCTCAGTAGAGCAAGAGCGGCGGTCTGAAAAAAACCTCCTTTTTTTTAAAAAAAAAAAAATCAAATTTCACCGGCAATATTATGTTGAAAAAAGTTTGGCTAAGATAATGTTATATAATTCTGCACTGTGTGCAGAATTATATAACGTTATTTTCTAGGTTTACTGCCCCTTTAAGTTCTGACAGTAAAGAAATGCTAAATTTTCAGAGCTAAATGACGTGAATAAAGGGGCAAAATATATCATGAAAATATGTTGCAAAGTTGCTTCATATTTTATATAAAAATCTCAAGGTGTTTATTGTCCCTTTTAAATCTTGTCATGGACCTTGTATTTCTGTCCGTATTTGGCAGTAGATGTTTGCCGCTTCAGCAGACTTTAATGAATTCAGGCCACTTACAAGAGAGATGCACTGAATTGTTGGTTGCCAGGGGAGAAGTGCAATTACAGCTGATTATACTTTAAGTTAAATACAAATATGAAATGAATTTATATGCAGCACTACATTACTGTTACTCAGTTTTCTGGAGTGCTGGGGAAATTGCAACACAGCTTAGCAACATACTTTTACATACACTTATACCTCATTTTTATATGTCTTATTATTTTACAATTCTAAAGTAGTACTCATTTTACATAGCTACAAAGCATTGTTGTACAGCTTTCCAGTGATGTACATTTCAAGGTTGCTATGCATCTGCATCCATTCTAGATCTTTATGTATATTAATAGTATAAATGTCTGTATGTTTGCACATTGTGCAAATGCTACTTTCTTTGACATGAACTCATGCTTTCCTGTACTACAAATCTGCCTATGACGCACCGCTTACTCATACCCAACCAAAATACCTGTGCATCACATCACCTCCTGTTCTAGTATTGAATTTCCCCAATTTAGTGCTATTGTTGACACCTATATAAGGGATAGATTATGAGTGGCACGCTGTATATCCCAAACGATAAGGGGTTTCAGCACGGCTTTTTGTGTGCATCGGAAGTAGCGCGCATTTTACAACTTGAAAGTAAACACGTTTTCTCAAGCTCAATTGAATTTAACATGCGCTGGGATAGCGCAACTTCAGAGCTCTGGTCAACTTTTAAGCTCGACCTAAAAAGTTGCACAAAATACAGTTATACTCATAACACTATGTAATAAAAATATTTAAAAAATTGCAATAAAGAGTTTTATAAGGGCTCAAAGATATGAGGTCTCAGGGGAAAAAAAGACTGCAGGGGGCTTTAAAGGGGGATACTGAAACAAAATTTTTCCTTTCATGATTCGGATAGAGCATGCAACTTTCTAATTTACTCCTATTAATTTTTCTTCGTTCTCTTGGTATCTTTATTCCAAAAAGCAGGAATGTAAGCTTACGAGCCGGCCTATATATTTTATTTATATCTATATATATATATATATCCCTTTGCAGTCAAGTAGATGAAAACATGTTCTTCACATCAGAGGAATATGTTTTATGTGTTTTTAATACATAGATATTAAATATTTCATGTTGGGTTAGTGTGCTTGAGAAAATGCCAATCAGCACTGATTGGCTAAAATGCAATTCTGTCAAAAGAACTGAAATAAGGGGGCAGTTTGCAGAAGCATGGATACAAGGTAATTACAGAAGAAAAATGTATATTTATTATGACTGTTTGTTAGTTATGCAAAACTGGGGAATGGGTAATAAAGAGATTATCATTTTAAACATCAAACATTCTGGTGTTGACTGTCCCTTTAAGGTCTATAGGGGAATACATTAATGCAGTCGCGATATTCAAAGTTGTTTTTTTTTTTTTGGGGTAGGGTTAGCACACTAGTGCAATAACTTTTTTTTTTTTACTTTCAACTTATAATACACATGCAAAAAGCCAAAGTTGCACAAAACACATAAAAAATTGTTACCCTTATAATAACACTATTAGTTTTAGAAAGAGTTTGTTGTGTTGGATGGTGTCAAATGCTTTGCTGAAATCTAGATATGCTACCTTAACTGCTCCACTCTAGCCATGTTTATTACATATTATATTTTTTCTAGTAAATATTATGCCAGAAGAGAATTTGGGACCCCTCTCTTCCTTGCCTTTCAGTTGTCATTAAAGGGACGGTTCACTGCAAAAATATTTTTTCATGAATGTGTGAGAAATTGCTCGTTTATGCTTCTTTTTGCAAAACAAATAGCTGGATTTGCTTTTTGAAACCACAGCCCATGAGAATAGGCTAAGATTTCAGACAGATCAGATCTCGTTATTTTATCACTCAAATGCTTCCCTTTTTTATCTCTATCTGTACAATACGTGGAAAGAACAATGGAAAATTAACATTTTAGAGCTTTATCTATTCCACCTCCCACTGTGAGTGTAATTTCTTCTGCTGGCTGTGTTTACATCGTTTCTCAATAGCCTATACCTAGGTATACATTTTTTAAGTATAGGTAGGGATATACTGCAGTCTAAATCGGCTATTTCACATGCCAATATAAAGGCTATGGTGGTATTTGTAAACTATTTAATACACTCCTCAATTGAGTTGTGCTGGATAGAATCTACTTCAATTATATGTGTGTGTGCATATACAGTATCCCACAAAAGTGAGTACACCCTCACATTTTTGTTATTTTTTTTTTTTTTATTATATCTTTTCATGTGACACTGAAGAAATGACACTTTGCTACAATGTAAAGTAGTGTGTATAGCCTGTAAAACAGTGTAAATTTGCTGTTCCCTCAAAATAACTAAAAACGCAGCCATTAATGTTTAAACCGTTGGCAACGAAAGTGAGTACACCCCTAAGTGGAAATGTGCAAATTGGGACCCATTAGCCATATACCCTCCCCGGTGTCATGTGACCTTGTTAGTGTTACAAGGTCTCAAGTGTGAATGGGGAGCAGGTGTGTTAAATTTGGGTTTATTGCTCTCACATTCTCATACTGGTCACTGGAAGTTCAACATGGCACCTCATGGCAAAGAACTCTCTGAGGATCTGAAAAAAAAGAATTGTTGCTCTACATAAAGATGGCCTAGGCTATAAGAAGATTGCCAAGACCCTGAAACTGAGCTGCAGAATGGTGGGCAAGACCATACAGAGGTTTCACAGCACAGGTTCCACTCAGAACAGGCCTCGCCATGGTCCACCAAAGAAGTTGAGTGCACGTGCTCAGTTTCGTATCCAGAGGTTGTCTTTGGTAAATAGACGTATGAGTGCTGCCAGCATTGCTGCAGAGGTTGAAGGGGTAGGGGGTCAGCCTGTCAGTGCTCAAACCATATGCCGCACACTGCATCAAATTGGTCTGCATGGTTTTCGTCCCAGAAGGAAGCCTCTTCTAAAGATGATCCACAAGAAAGTCCGCAAACAGTTTGCTGAAGACAAGTAGACTAAGGACATGGATTACTGGAACCATGTCCTGTGGTCCGATGAGACCAAGACAAACTTATTTGGCTCAAATGGTGTCAAGCGTGTGTGGCAGCAACCAGATGAGGAGTACAAAGAAAAGTGTGGTGGTGGGAGTGTCGTGGTCTGGGCCTGCATGAGTGCTGCAGGCACTGGGGAGCTACAGTTCATTAAGGGAACCATGAATGCCAACATGTACTGTGACATACTGAAGCAAAGCATGATCCCCCCCCCCCTCCCTTCGTAGAGACTGGGCTGCAGGGCAGTATTCCAACATAATGACCCCCAAACACACCTCCAAGACGACCACTGCCTAGCTAAAGAAGCTGAGGGTAAAGGTGATGGACTGGCCAAGCATGTCTCCAGACCTAAACCCTATTGAGCATCTGTGGGGCATCCTCAAATAGACGGTGGGGGAGCGCAAGGTATCTAACATCCATCAGATCTGTGATATTGCCATGGAGGAGTGGAAGAGGACCCCAGTGGCAACCTGTGAAGCTCTGGTGAACTCCATTCCCAAGAGGGTTAAGGCAGTGCTGGAAAATAATAGTGGCCACACAAAATATTGACACTTTGGGCCCAATTTGGACATTTCCACTTAGGGTGTACTCACTTTTGTTGCCAACGGTTTAAACATTAATGGCTGCGTGTTTAGTTATTATTAGGGAACAGCAAAATTACACTGTTATACAGAGTGACATTTCTTCAGGGGTGTACTCGCGTGTGTGTGTATTTTCATTTCCAGTTTGCATTAATAAAAGCCTTATAAAAGGTGGAAATTGTGAATAACGAAAATGTTACAAGTATCATATTTTAATTGTACCCACATAATTACAAATGATCTTGTCTGCAGATGAGATGAAACGACGGAGGGATTTCTATGCTTCGTACATACAATCAGAAGGTATGTAATTGTACATCTCTCTTAGCCTTGTTATTCATAAAAACAATATAGTGGCATTTGAATTGCACCACAAGAATGTTACTATAGTTTAACTACTGTTATTAAAATAAGTAATGACATTTGTGTTTGATAGCTGCTGACGGCTCTAGTGCAGAGCAAGGGGAGAAAGCTGCAGACTCTGGGGAGACTCCTGTAAAGGAGGAGGAGAATATCAGTCTGTCCATCCAGTTTTCTGAGGATGCCAGGTGAGCACAGCTCGTACTCTGCTCTTTAAACAAAGGAGGGGCCAGGCTTAAAGGGACTTTTTACACCAATTATCCTATAACTGCATGTAGTAGACACTACTAGAAATAAGAATATGCACAGATACTGATATAAAAATCCAGTAAAAAAACTTTTTAAAAACTTACTTCGAAGCTCCTAGTTGATGAGGTTAGCGCATGGGAGAATCACTGCAAGAAGAGCAGACACCCCCCCCCCCCCCCCCCGCATATGGTAAAACCGGAAGTCTGTAGACATCAGTATACATCTAAACCTTTGGTGTTTGGTTAGGAGTCTCAAAATCAGCACAATGTTATTTAAAAATAAGCAAAACTAAATACATTTTTACAAAAACACTCCCAGGTGGGCTATATAAATGAATCATCTGCAAAACATTTATGGAAAAATCTATAGTACAATGTCCCTTTAAAATCTCTGAAATCCACTCCTTACTTAGTGCTCTTTTTACTTTTTCTTCTGTCAAAACACACCATTTTCTTTAACCGTTCTCAAACGATATAAGCTGCGAGGGATTTGCAAGAAAAATACATATACCTTCGGTAAAGTCTGTTTTTTTCTTTTTTTGTGTGTCGCATGTGATTGTAAACATAATCGTTCTGGGAATAATCTGTGTAACTGATCAAAATCAAACCACACTTTCATTCATGATTACTTAGTTTGCTTCTAATTAAAAGTGTTTTTAGAGCTAATCGCTCCGATTTACTCATACCTCTCCTCCTCCCGGCGCCGATCTACACTTTAATTTGTTCTAAAAAGTTTCTTCATCCGGCCAATTGATCCTTGGGGTGCTTGGCCGTCTAAAAGCCAGAAAATCAATTGACCGGATCAAGAAACGTCTTACCTCTCCCAAGTGTAGATCAGCGCTGGGAGAGGTAAGAGTAAATTGGAGCGATTAGCTCTAAAAACACTTTTATTTAGAAGGGAACTAAATAGATTTTGATGATAGTTATAGTTCCAGAGTGATTCTAAGAATGTTCCCCTTTTGCTATCAAAATGCAACTATTTTTCTGAGAAGTGATAAGTCGAGATTTAATACAGGTGTTCTTCCTTTCTCAGGGATGAAACCCTGGATTCGGTGGAAAGCGAGGATGTGGAGAAGGTGAGAAAACTACAAGTTAAAATGGTTTACTAGGCAGCTCCCAACACTTTATTTCTTTCATGTAATTAGCAAGAGTCCATGAGCTAGTGACGTATGGGATATACATTCCTACCAGGAGGGGCAAAGTTTCCCAAACCTTAAAATGCCTATAAATACACCCCTCACCACACCCACAATTCAGTTTTACAAACTTTGCCTCCTATGGAGGTGTTGAAGTAAGTTTGTGCTAGATTCTACGTTGATATGCGCTCCGCAGCAGGTTGGAGCCCGGTTTTCCTCTCAGCGTGCAGTGAATGTCAGAGGGATGTGAGGAGAGTATTGCCTATTTGAATGCAATGATCTCCTTCTACGGGGTCTATTTCATAGGTTCTCTGTTATCGGTCGTAGAGATTCATCTCTTACCTCCCTTTTCAGATCGACGATATATTCTTATATATATATACCATTACTTCTGCTGATTTTCGTTTCAGTACTGGTTTGGCTTTCTACAACATATAGATGAGTGTCCTGGGGTAAGTAAGTAAGCTTATTTTCTGTGACACTCTAAGCTATGGTTAGGCACTTTTTTATAAAGTTCTAAATATATGTATTCAAACATTTATTTGCCTTGACTCAGGATGTTCAACATTCCTTATTTTCAGACTGTCAGTTTCATACTTGGGATAATGCATTTGTTTCAATCATTTTTTCTTACCTTAAAAAATTTGACTTTTTCCCTGTGGGCTGTTAGGCTCGCGGGGGCTGAAAATGCTTCATTTTATTGCGTCATTCTTGGCGCGGACTTTTTTGGCGCAAAATTTTTTTTTCTGTTTCCGGCGTCATACGTGTCGCCGGAAGTTGCGTCATTTTTTGACGTTTTTTTGCGTCAAAAGTGTTGGCGTTCCGGATGTAGCGTCATTTTTGGCGCCAAAAGCATTTAGGCGCCAAATAATGTGGGCGTCTTATTTGGCGCTAAAAAATATGGGAGTCATTTTTGTCTCCACATTATTTAAGTCTCATTATTTATTGCTTCTGGTTGCTAGAAGCTTGTTCACTGGCATTTTTTTCCCATTCCTGAAACTGTCATTTAAGGAATTTGATCAATTTTGCTTTATATGTTGTTTTTTCTATTACATATTGCAAGATGTTCCACGTTGCAACTGAGTCAGAAGATACTTCAGGAAAATCGCTGCCCGGTGCTGGAGCTACCAAGCTAAGTGTATCTGCTATAAATTTTTGGTATCTGTTTCTCCAGCTGTTGTCTGTATTGCATGTCATGACAAACTTATTAATGCAGATAAAATTTCCTTTAGTACTGTTACATTACCTGTTGCTGTTCCGTCAACATCTAATTTTCAGAGTGTTCCTGATAACATAAGAGATTTTATTTTTAAATCCATTAAGAAGGCTATGTCTGTTATTTCTCCTTCTAGTATACATAAAAGTCTTTTAAAACTTCTCTTTTTTCAGATGAATTTTTAAATGAACATCATCATTCTGATACTGATAATGGTTCTTCTGGTTCAGAGGTTTCTGTCTCAGAGGTTGATGCTGATAAATCTTTGTATTTGTTCAAGATGGAATTTATTCGTTCTTTATTTAAAGAAGTATTAATTGCATTAGAAATAGAGGATTCTGGTCCTCTTGATACTAAATCTAAAAGTTTAAATAAGGTTTTTAAATCTCCTGTAGTTATTCCAGAAGTGTTTAATCTCCCTGATGCTATTTCTGAAGTAATTTCCAGGGAATGGAATAATTTGGGTAATTCATTTACTCCTTCTAAACGTTTAAGCAATTATATCCTGTGCCATCTGACAGATTAGAGTTTTTTGGGACAAAATCCCTAAGGTTAATGGGGCTGTCTCTACTCCTGCTAAACGTACTACTATTCCTACGGCAGATAGTACTTCATTTAAGGATCCTTTAGATAGGAAAATTGAATCCTTTCTAAGAAAAGCTTACTTATGTTCAGGTAATCTTCTTAGACCTGCTATATTTTTAGCGGATGTTGCTGCAGCTTCAACTTTTTGGTTAGAAGCTTTAGCGCAACAAGTAACAGATCATAATTTTATAGCATTATTATTATTCTATAACATGCTAATAATTTTATTTGTGATATCATCTTTTGATATCATTAGAGTTGATGTCAGGTATATGTCTCTAGCTATTTTAGCTAGAAAAGCTTTATGGCTTAAAACTTGGAATGCTGATATGTCTTCTAAGTCAACTTTGCTTTCCCTTTCTTTCCAGGGTAATAAATTATTCGGTTCTCAGTTGGATTCTATTATCTCAACTGTTACTGGAGGGAAGGAACTTTTTTACCAAAGGATAAAAAATCTAAGGTAAATTTAGGTCTAATAATCGTTTTCGTTCCTTTCCTCACAACAAGGAACAAAAGCCTGATCCTTCATCCTCAGGAGCGGTATCAGTTTGGAAACCATTTCCAGTATTGGAATATATCCAAGCCTTATAGAAACCTAAAGCCAGCTCCTAAGTACCCATGAAGGTGCGGCCCTCATTCCAGCTCAGCTGGTATGGGGCAGATTACGTTTTCTTCGAAGAAATTTGGATCAATTCCGTTCACAATCTCTGGTTTCAGAACATTGTTTCAGAAAGGTACAGAATTGGCTTCAAGTTAAGGCCTCCTGCAAAGAGATTTTTTTCTTTCCCGTGTCCCAGTAAACACAGCAAAAGCTCAGCATTTCTGAAATGTGTTTCAGATCTAGAGTTGGCTGGAGTAATTATGCCAGTTCCAGTTCTGGAACAGGGGCTGGGGTTTTATTCTATCTCTTCATTGTACCAAAGAAGGTCAATTCCTTCAGACCAATTCCGGATCTATCAATATTAAATCGTTATGTAAGGATACCAACATTCAAGATGGTAACTGTAGGACTATCCTGCCTTTTGTTTAGCAAGGGCATTATATGTCTACAATAGATTTACAGGATGCATATTCCGATTCATCCAGATCACTTTTAGTTTCTGAGATTCTCTTTTTAGACAAGCATTACCAGTTTTGTGGCTCTACCGTTTGGCCTAGCATCAGCTCCAAGAATTTTTTCAAAGGTTCTCGTGCCCTTCTGTCTGTAATCAGAGAACAGGGTTTTGGTATTTCCTTATTTGGACGATATCTTGGTACTTGCTCAGTCTTCACATTTTCGCAGAATCTCATACGAATCGACTTGTGTTGTTTCTTCAAGATCATGGTTGGAGGATCAATTTACCAATCAATTCATTGATTCCTCAGACAAGGGTAACCTTTTTAGGTTTCCAGATAGATTCAGTGTCTATGACTCTGTCCTTGTCAGACAAGAGAAGTTTAACATTGATATCAGCTTGTCAAAACCTTCAGTCACAATCATTCCCTTTGGTAGCCTTATGCATGGAAATTTTAGGTCTTAGGACTGCCGCATCGGATGCGATCTCCTTTGCTCGTTTTCACATGCGACCTCTTCAGCTCTGTATGCTGAACCAATGGTGCAGGGATTACACAAAGATATCTCAATTAATATCTTTAAACCGATTATACGACACTCTCTGACATGGTGGACAGATCACCATCGTTTAGTTCAGGGGGCTTCTTTGTTCTTCCGACCTGGACTATAATCTCAACAGATGCAAGTCTTACAGGTTGGGGAGCTGTGTGGGGGTCTCTGACGGCACAAGGGGTTTGGGAATCTCAGGAGGTGAGATTACCGATCAATATTTTGGAACTCCGTGCAATTTTCAGAGCTCTTCAGTCTTGGCCTCTTCTGAAGAGAGAGTTGTTCATTTGTTTTCAGATAGACAATGTCACAACTGTGGCATACATCAATCATCAAGGAAGGACTCACAGTCCTCTGGCTATGAAAGAAGTATCTCGAATTTTGGTTTGGGCGGAATCCAGCTCCTGTCTAATCTCTGCGGTTCATATCCCAGGTATAGACAATTGGGAAGCGGATTATCTCAGTTGCCAAACGTTGCATCCGGGCGAATGGTCTCTTCACCCAGAGGTATTTCTTCAGATTGTTCAAATGTGGGAACTCCCAGAAATAGATCTGATGGCTTCTCATCTAAACAAGAAACTTCCCTGGTATCTGTCCAGATCCCGGGATCCTCGGGCGGAGGCAGTGGATGCATTATCACTTCCTTAAAAGTATCATCCTGCCTATATCTTTCCGCCTCTAGTTCTTCTTCCTAGAGTATTCTCCAAGATTCTAAAGGAATGCTCGTTTGTCCTGCTGGTAGCTCCAGCATGGCCTCACAGGTTTTGGTATGCGGATCTTGTCCGGATGGCCTCTTGCCAGCTGTGGACTCTTCCGTTAAGACCAGACTTTCTGTCGCAAGGTTCTTTTTTCCATCAGGATCTCAAATCCTTAAATTTTAAGGTATGGAGTTTGAACGCTTGATTCTTGGTCAAAGAGGTTTCTCTGACTCTGTGATTGATACTATGTGACAGGCTCGTAAATCTGTATCTCGAGAGATATATTATAGAGTCTGGAAGACTTATATTTCTTAGTGTCTTTCTCATCTTTTTACTTGGCATTCTTTTTGAATACCGAGAATTTTACAGTTTCTTCAGGATGGTTTAGATAAAGGTTTGTCCGCAAGTTCCTTGAAAAGACAAATCTCTGCTCTTTCTGTTCTTTTTCACAGAAGGATTGCTAATCTTCCTGATATTCATTGTTTTGTACAAGCTTTGGTTCGTATAAAACCTGTCATTAAGTCAATTTCTCCTCCTTGGAGTTTGAATTTGGTTCTGGGGGCTCTTCAAGCTCCTCCTTTTTGAACCCATGCATTCTTTGGTCATTATATTACTTTCTTGAAAAGTTTTGTTTCTTTTGGCCATCTCTTCTGCCAGAAGAGTCTCTGAATTATCTGCTCTTTCTTGTGAATCTCCTTTTCTGATTTTGCATCAGGATAAGGCGGTGCTGCGAACTTCTTTTGAATTTTTTACCTAAGGTTGTGAATTCTAACAACATTAGTAGAGAAATTGTGGTTCCTTCATTATGTCCTAATCCTATGAATTCTAAGGAGAAATCATTGCATTCTTTGGATGCTGTTAGAGCTTTGTAATATTATGTTGAAGCTACTAAGTCTTTCCGAAAGACTTCTAGTCTATTTGTCATCTTTTCCGGTTCTAGAAAAGGCCAGAAAGCTTCTGCCATTTCTTTGGCATCTTGGTTGAAATCTTTATTTCATCATGCCTATGTCGAGTCGGGTAAAATTCCGCCTCGAAGGATTACAGCTCATTCTACTAGGTCAGTTTCTACTTCCTGGGCGTTTAGGAATGAAGCTTCGGTTGATCAGATTTGCAAAGCAGCAACTTGGTTCTCTTTGCATACTTTTACTAAATTCTACCATTTTGATGTGTTTTCTTCTTCTGAAGCAGTTTTTGGTAGAAAAGTACTTCAGGCAGTGGTTTCAGTTTGAATCTTCTGCTTATGTTTTTCATTAAACTTTATTCTGGGTGTGGATTATTTTCAGCAGGAATTGGCTGTCTTTATTTTATCCCTCCCTCTCTAGTGACTCTTGCGTGGAAAGATCCACATCTTGGGTAGTCCTTATCCCATACGTCACTAGCTCATGGACTCTTGCTAATTACATGAAAGAAAACATAATTTATGTAAGAACTTACCTGATAAATTCATTTCTTTCATATTAACAAGAGTCCATGAGGCCCGCCCTTTTTTGTGGTGGTTATGATTTTTTTTGTATAAAGCACAATTATTCCAATTCCTTATTTTATATGCTTTCGCACTTTTTTCTTATCACCCCACTTCTTGGCTATTCGTTAAACTGAATTGTGGGTGTGGTGAGGGGTGTATTTATAGGCATTTTAAGGTTTGGGAAACTTTGCCCCTCCTGGTAGGAATGTATATCCCATACGTCACTAGCTCATGGACTCTTGCTAATATGAAAGAAATGAATTTATCAGGTAAGTTCTTACATAAATTATGTTTTTTTTGGTTCTTTCCACTAAAAGAATCAGTACAATGCCATAACCAAGCTAAAAAGCTCTTTCATTTTCTTAAAAGTTGGTGCAGAGTAAAGTTGTGTTATATTTTATAACAGGCCACATTGATAAATATAAGAATCTGTCAATATATATTTTTAAGCCCAAGGACAAATTTATAACCTCAATCTCTTTGAACAATGTAAACAATGATAAGAATTCACAATCATTTTCTCATACTTTCAGAGGAATAGTCTTCGATTCCTACGCTGTCCAGCAGCTATGACCATCACACACCTTGCCAAATTCTTAAGAAACAAGATGGATGTTCCCAACAAGTACAAGGTAAGAGCCAGAACAAGAAAGACTTAGAACAATAGCCTCTGCTTAGTACCTTTGCTGTGCTTGGAAATGTGAGAAAACATTTTATTACAGAACCAATGATAGGTTATTTGTGCCTTCCATCACAGGATACTCTCTTCATCTGTGGTGCCATATTAGCATATTTTGTTTCTATCATCAGATGGTGAGAACCCATGAGTCATCTCATCTCATGTGGGAATTCTCCTGACCACTAAGAGGAGGCAAAAGATACCCTAACACCCAAGAACTTTGAATCCTTCCCACTTATCATGATCCTCAGTCATTTTCTTTTGCCTTCTTTAAGAGGGGTGAGGTGAAAGTGAAGTGCTGATCTACTTGTCTTTAGAGAGGTCCTCTAACCCAGGGGTCAGCAACCTTGGGCCTCCAGATGTTTTGGAACTACATTTCCCATGTTGCTGAGACACTCTTTAGGCTGTCTGAGCATAATGGGAAATGTAGTTCCAAAACATCTGGAGGCCCAAGATTGCTGACCCCTGCTCTAACCAATCTAAGGCCATTTCCTCCGAGTTGTCAGCCAGGCAGTGAAAGGTAATTTCTCAGTGAGAAATGTCACAGGCCTTCAAGGTGAAATGTGGACTTGTCCACCAATCCCATTGTCTACAGTCAGCTGCTCCTTATTGGATCCACAGCCCTCCCCAGGTGAAATGTGGACTTGTCCACCAATCCACTTGTCTACAGTGAAGCTGCCTCTTGTGGGATCCATAGCCCTCCCCAGGTGGAATGTGGACTTGTCCACCAATCCCCTTGTCTACAGTGAGCTGCCTCTTGTGGGATCCACAGCCCTCCCCAGGTGGAATGTGGATTTCTTTTACAAGATACGATGAGTACACAGATTTCATCCTTATGGGATATCCCCCCCCCCATGGTGAACAGGAGGTGGCAAAGAGCACCACAGCAGAGCTGTATATATAGCTCCTCCCTTCCCTCCCACCCCTGTCATTCTCTTTGCCTGTGTTAGAAATAGGAAGAGGTAAAGTGAGGTGATAGTTTAGTTTCTTCAATCAAGAGTTTTTTATTTTTAAATGGTGCCAGTGAGTACTATTTTATTTCAGGGTGTAGCCAGGACCTGGTCAGCCTCTTGTTAGCAGAGCTACAGGTGGCTTTAGAGCATTGGGAACTGGTGGGATTAATTTCTCACTGTGCCTCCCATACTGTATGCTGCCCTTCTTAATATGGTCTAACCGTCTAACTAAGGCCCAACATATCTCCACAGAATGGCAAGAAGGTACAGAAGACTTCTTCATAGCTGTGAAACGATTCTAACATAAATATGAATGTTATATGTTCATTATGTTTGACTGCACATGTGGAACCTCCCGTTACCTTTTGTCCCTCGTGTACTGAGAGGGCTTTACAGTTCAGGGAGAAAATGTTTTTTGATACAGATTTTAAATAAGGCGGATGCTTCTCAAGGTTCTAACGATGAGAATCAGAGTATGCCACATCTTTCTTCCCCAAGCGTCACAGTCCCTAACCCCTACCCAGGCACAGTCCAGTTTCACCTGCATTTACTCTAAAGGACATAGCAACTGTTATGTCCTCTACTCTTTCTGAAGCGTTGTCTGCCTTTCCTGTCCTGCAATGCAAACGCAGGAGGAAGGACGACCTCGTGGCTAATACGACTTTGGATGCTTTAATTGCGAGGTCAGAAATGCCTTTACAGGGATCAGAATTGGAGCCCCTATCTAAAGGTGAGCTTTCTGAATCGGATAGCGCCCTGCTTCCGACCGATTCATAAGTAATGTCTTTCCGGTTTAAACTGCAACACCTCCGCCTGTTATTGAAGGAGGTATTTTTGACTCTGGGCGACTGCGATTCAATTGTGGTCCCTCTGGAAAAAATGAGTAAGTTGGACAGATATCTAGAAGTCCCTTCTTATTCAGATGTTTTTCCAGTTCCCAAAAGAACTTCGGAAATTATTGCTAAGGAATGGGAGAGACCGGGTATATCATTTTCTCCTTCTCCCGTTTTTCAGGAAGATGTATCCCATAGCGGATTCTATCAGGAATTCTTGGCAGACGGTACCTAAGGTGGAAGGTGCTATTTCCACTTTGGCTAAACCAACTACTATCCCTATTGAGGATAGTTGTGCTTTTAAGGACCCTATGGATAAGAAACTAGAGTTTCTTCTTAAGAAACTTTATGTTCATCAAGGGTTACTTTTACAACCGGCAGCCTGCATCATCACGGTTACCACGGCGGCTGCTTATTGGTTTGATGCTCTGGAGGAATCCCTTAAAACTGAGACTCCTTTAGAAGAGATACAGGACAGAATTAAAGCCCTTAAGCTGGCTAATTCTTTTGTGACAGACGCTTCGCTGCAAATTACTAAGTTGTCGGCTAAGAGCTCAGGGTTTTCAATCTTAGCACGTAGGGCCTTGTGGCTGAAGTCCTGGTCTGCCGATGTGTCATCCAAAACTAAGCTTTTGGCTATCCCTTACAAGGGTAAGACCTTGTTTGGCATGAAAGAAATTATTTCTGACATCATGGGAGGTAAGGGTCACCTGCTCCCTCAGGATAAGAAATCCAAACAGAGGGGTCGACAGAGTAATTAATTTTTGTTCCTTTCGAAATTTCAAGGGAACTCCCTCTTCCCCTTCCACTAAGCAGGAGGGGGGCTATTCTCAACCCAAGTCCACGTGGCGACCCAACCAGGCTTGGAACAAGGGCAAACAATCCAAAAAACCTGTTGCTGCCATCAAGACAGCATGAAGGGGCGGCCCCCGATCCGGGACCAGATCTAGTGGGGGGCAGACTATCATTTTTCGTCCAGGCTTGGATGAGAGACGTTCAAGATTCTTGGGCAATAGATATAGTATCTCAGGGATACAAACTGGAATTCAGAAATTCTTCCCCCAGAGGAAGATTCCTTCTTTCTCGATTGTCTGTAGAACAGATAGAGAGGCGTTCTTGCGCTGTGTAGGAGACCTATCCTCCATGGGAGTAATTTGTCCCATTCCAATTCAGGAACAGGGACAGGGGTTTTACTCAAATCTGTTTGTAGTTGCCAAAAAAAGAGGGAACTTTTAGACCTATATTAGATCTAAAGAGTCTAAACAAGTTTCTCAGAGTTCCATCTTTCAAGATGGAAACTATTCGTACCATTCTTCCATTGATCCAGGAGGGTCAATTTATGACTACCGTGGATCTCATGGATGCATATCTTCATGTTCCTATCCACAGAGATCATCACAAGTTCCTGAGGTTTGCCTTTCTGGAAAAACATTTTCAGTACTTGGCTCTTCCTTTCGGTCTCGCCACGGCACCCAGAATTTTCACAAAGGTTCTGGGGTCACTGCTAGCGGTTCTGAGACCGCGGGGCATTGCAGTGGCGCCTTTATCTGGACGATATTCTAATCCATGCATCGTCTTATCAGCTCACAAAGTCTCATACCGACAATGTTCTGTCCTTCCTGAGGACTCATGGATGGAAGGTAAATCTGGAGAAGAGTTCTCTAGTTCCACAGACAAGGGTTCCTTTCTTGGGAACTCTAATCGACTCTCTATCCATGAAAATATTTTTGACGGCAGTCAGAAAATTAAAGATTCTGAACACATGCCGAGCCCTTTCAGACCACTCCTCGACCGTCAGTGGCTCAGTGCATGGAGGTAATTGGGTTGATGGTAGCGGCAATGGACATCATTCCATTTGCTCGGTTTCATCTCAGACCTCTGCAACTGAACATGCTCAGACAGTGGAATGGAGATTATAAAAATTTGTCTCCTCAAATACATCTGGATCAGGAGACAAGGGACTCTCTTCTATGGTGGTTGTCGCTGGATCATCTATTCCAGGGGACGTGCTTTCGCAGACCCTCATGGGTGATAGTGACAACGGATGCCAGCCCGTTAGGATGGGGTGCAGTCTGGAATTCCCTATGGGCTCAGGGGGTCTGGACTCAGGCGGAGTCTCTCCTTCCCATCAATATTCTAGAATTGAGAGCAATATTCAATGTGCTTCAGGCTTGGCCTCAGTTGGCTTCGGCCCAATACATCAATCATCAGGGGGGAACAAGAAGTTCCTTAGTGATGACAGAAGTAACCAGGATAATGCAGTGGGCGGAGTCTCACTCTTGCCATCTGTCCACGATCTACATCCCAGGGGTGGAAAACTGGGAAGCAGATTTTCTGAGCAGACAGACATTTCATCCGGGAGAGTGGGAACTCCATCTGGAGGTATTTGCCGACCTGATTCTCAGATGGGGCAGGCCGGAGTTGGATCTCATGGCATCTCGTCGGAATGCCAAGCTTCCGAGATACAGGTCCAGGGATCCCCAGGCCAAGCTGATAGATGCCTTGGTCCTTCAGCCTAGCTTTTGTGTGTTCCCTCCGTTTTTGCTCTCCTTCCACTGGTGATTGCTCGAGTCAAACAGGAGAGGGCATCAGTGATTCTCATCACCCCTGCGTGGCCTCGCAGGACTTGGTATGCCGATCTGGTGGACATGTCATCCCAGCCTCTGTGAAAGCTTCCATTGAGGAAAGACCTTCTCATTCAGAGACCCTTCCATCATCCGAATCTAGTTTCTCTGCAGCTAACTGCTTGGAGATTGAACGCTTAATTTTATCTAAGCAAGGTTTTTCTGATTCGGTCATAGATACTTTGATTCAGGCACGTAAGCTTGTTACTAGGAAAATTTACCATAAAATATGGCGTAAATATCTTTATTGGTGCGAATCCAAGGGCTACTCTTGGAGTAGGGTTAGGATTCCTAGGATTTTGTCTTTTCTCCAAGAGGGATTGGAGAAAGGGTTGTCGGCAAGTTCCTTAAAGGAACAGATTTCTGCTTTATCTATTTTGTTGCACAAGCTTCTGGCAGACGTTCCAAATGTTCAGTCTTTTTGTCAGGCTCTGACTAGAATCAGGCCTGTGTTTAGACCAATTGCTCCTCCTTGGAGTTTGAATTTAGTTCTTAAAGTTCTTCAAGGGGTTCCTTTTGAACCTATGCATTCCATAGATATTAAGTTATTATCTTGGAAAGTTTTATTTTTGGTTGCTATTTCTTCTGCTCGCAGAGTTTCTGAGCTTTCGGCATTACAGTGTTATTCTCCTTATATTATTTTTCATTCGGATAAGGTAGTGTTACGTACCAAACCTGGTTTTCTTCCTAAGGTTGTTTCAAATAAAAATATTAATCAGGAAATTGTTGTTCCTTCCTTGTGTCCTAATCCTTCTTCTAAGAAGGAGCGACTGTTACATAATTTGGACGTGGTCCGTTCCTTGAAGTTTTACTTACAGGCAACTAAGGATTTTCGTCAATCTTCTTCCCTGTTTGTTGTGTTTTCTGGGAAGCGTAGGAGTCAGAAAGCTACGGCTACCTCTTTCTTTTTGGCTGAAGAGTATCATCCGTTTGGCATATGAGACTGCTGGACCGCAGCCTCCTGATCGAATTACGGCTCATTCTACTAAGGCTGTGGCTTCCTCATGGGCATTTAAAAATGATGCTTCTGTTTAACAGATTTGCAAAGCTGCAACTTGGTCTTCTCTTCACACTTTTTCAAAATTTTACAAATTTGATACTTTTGCTTCGTCTGAGGCTGTTTTTGGGAGAAAAGTTCTTCAAGCAGTGGTGCCTTCTGTTTAGGCTCCCTGTCTTGTCCCTCCCTTTCATCCGTGTCCTATAGCTTTGGTATTGTATCCCATAAGTAAGGATGAAATCCGTGGACTCGTATCTTGTAAAAGAAAAACAGAATTTATGCTTACCTGATAAATTTCTTTCTCTTGTGATGTATCGAGTCCACGGCTTCATCCACACTTGTGGGATATTCTCCTTCCCTACAGGAAGTGGCAAAGAGAGCACCCACAGCAGAGCTGTCTATATAGCTCCTCCCTTAGCTCCACCCCCCAGTCATTCGACCGAAGGCTAGGAAGAAAAAGGAGAAACTATAAGGTGCAGTGGTGACTGAATTTTTTTTAAATAAAAATATACTATCTGTCTTAAATAGACAGGGCGGGCCGTGGACTCGATACATCACAAGAGAGAGAAATATATCAGGTAAGCATAAATTCTGTTTTCTCTTGTAAGATGTATCGAGTCCACGGATTCATCCATACTTGTGGGATACCAATACCAAAGCTTTAGGACACTGATGAAGGGAGGGACAAGACGGGTACCTTAAACGGAAGGCACCACTGCTTGTAGAACCTTTCTCCCAAAAATAGCCTCCGAAGAAGCAAAAGAAGCAAATTTGGAAAATTTGGAAAAAGGATGAAGCGAAGACCAAGTCGCCGCCTTACAAATCTGTTCAACAGAAGCCTCATTTCTCCAACATAGGTGTGTCCGGTCCACGGCGTCATCCTTACTTGTGGGATATTCTCTTCCCCAACAGGAAATGGCAAAGAGCCCAGCAAAGCTGGTCACATGATCCCTCCTAGGCTCCGCCTACCCCAGTCATTCTCTTTGCCGTTGCACAGGCAACATCTCCACGGAGATGGCTAAGAGTTTTTTGGTGTTTAAATGTAGTTTTTATTCTTCAATCAAGTGTTTGTTATTTTAAAATAGTGCTGGTATGTACTATTTACTCTGAAACAGAAAAGAGAAGAAGATTTCTGTTTGTAAGAGGAAGATGATTTTAGCAAACGTTACTAAAATCGATTGCTGTTTCCACACAGGACTGTTGAGATGAAGTAACTTCAGTTGGGGGAAGCAGTTGGCAGACTTTTCTGCCTGAGGTATGACTGGCCACATTTCTAACAAGACTTTGTAATGCTGGAAGGCTGTCATTTTCCCTATGGGGACCGGTAAGCCATTTTCTTAGATTAAGTAAAAGAATAAAGGCTTTAAAAGGGCTTAAAAAACTGGTAGACATTTTTCTGGGCTAAAACGATTACTTTGCTAAGCATATTTGACAGATTATAGCTCTTTATAGTTATTATAATCTTGGGGATTGTTGTTAAAAAACGGCAGGCACTGTATGGACACCTTTTTCAGATGGGGGCCTTCTCTAGTCATAGGCAGAGCCTCATTTTCGCGCCACTAATGCGCAGTTGTTTTTGGAAGGCAAGGCATGCAGATGCATGTGTGAGGAGCTAAGATCCACTGAAAAAGCTTATAGAAGGCGTCATTTGGTATCGTATTCCCCTCTGGGCTTGGTTGGGTCTCAGCAAAGCATATAGCTGGGACTGTATAGGGGTTAAATGCAAAAACGGCTCCGGTTCCGTTATTTTTAGGGTTAAAGCTTTCAAATTTGGTGTGCAATACTTTTAAGGCTTTAAGACACTGTGGTGAAATTTTGGTGAATTTTGAACAATTGCTTCATGCTTTTTCGCATATTCAGTAATAAAGTGTGTTCTGTTTAAAATTTAAAGTGACAGTAACGGTTTTATTTTAAAACTTTTTTGTGCTTTGTTGACAAGTTTAAGCCTGTTTAACATGTCTGAACCATCAGATAAACGATGTTCTATATGTATGAAAGCCAATGTGTCTCCCCATTTAAATATATGTGATAATTGTGACATGGTGTCCAAACAAAGTAGGGACAATGATGCCACAGATAATAATAGTGCCCAAGATGATTCTTCAGATGAGGGGAGTAAGCATGGTACTGCATCACCCCCTTCTGTGTCTACACCAGTTTTGCCCACACAAGAGGCCCCTAGTACATCTAGTGCGCCAATACTTATTACTATGCAACAATTAACGGCTGTTATGGATAATTCTATTGCAAATATTTTATCTAAAATGCCTACTTATGTCTGAGGGAGAAATTTCAGATTCAGGAAAAATTTCTCAACAAGCTGAACCTGATGTTGTAACATTTAAATTTAAATTAGAACATCTCCGCGCACTGCTTAAGGAGGTATTATCTACTCTGGATGATTGTGACAATTTGGTCATTCCAGAGAAATTATGTAAGATGGACAAGTTCCTAGAGGTTCCGGTGCCCCCCCGATGTTTTTCCTATACCCAAGCGGGTGGCGGACATAGTAAACAAGGAATGGGAAAGGCCCGGCATACCTTTTGTTCCTCCCCCTATATTTAAGAAATTATTTCCTATAGTCGACCCCAGAAAGGACTTATGGCAGACAGTCCCTAAGGTCGAGGGGGCGGTCTCTACTCTAAACAAACGCACTACTATTCCCATAGAAGATAGTTGTGCTTTTAAAGATCCTATGTGTAAAAAATTAGAGGGTTTGCTTAAAAAAATGTTTGTTCAGATAGGTTACCTTCTTCAACCAATTTCATGCATTGTTCCTGTCACTACGGCAGCGTGTTTCTGGTTCGAAGAACTAGAAAAGTCGCTCAATAAAGAATCTTCGTATGAGGAGGTTATGGACAGAGTTCATGCACTTAAATTGGCTAACTCTTTTATTCTAGATGCCGCTTTGCAATTAGCGAGATTAGCGGCGAAAAATTCAGGGTTTGCTATCGTGGCGCGCAGAGCGCTCTGGCTAAAGTCTTGGTCAGCGGATGTGTCTTCCAAGACAAAATTGCTTAACATCCCTTTCAAGGGCAAAACACTGTTTGGTCCTGATTTGAAAGAGATTATTTCAGACATCACCGGAGGAAAGGGCCACGCCCTTCCTCAGGATAGGTCTTTTAAGGCTAGAAATAAGCCTAATTTTCGTCCCTTTCGCAGAAACGGACCAGCCTCTACTTCTACATCCTCTAAGCAAGAGGGTAATACTTCTCAACCCAAACCAGCCTGGAGACCGATGCAAGGCTGGAACAAGGGTAAGCAGGCCAAGAAGCCTGCCACTGCTACCAAAACAGCATGAAGGGATGGCCCCCGATCCGGGACCGGGTCTGGTGGGGGGCAGACTTTCTCTCTTTGCTCAGGCCTGGGCAAGAGATGTTCAGGATCCTTGGGCACTAGAAATAGTTTCTCAAGGTTATCTCCTGGAATTCAAGGAACTACCCCCAAGGGGAAGGTTCCACAGGTCTCAATTATCTTCAAACCAAATAAAAAGACAGGCATTCTTACATTATGTAGAAGACCTGTTAAAGATGGGAGTAATTCATCCAGTTCCAATAAGAGAACAAGGGATGGGGTTTTACTCCAACCTGTTCATAGTTCCCAAAAAAGAGGGAACATTCAGACCAATTCTAGATCTCAAGATTCTAAACAAATTTCTCAGGGTTCCATCGTTCAAAATGGAAACCATTCGAACGATCCTTCCTACCATCCAGGAAGGTCAATTTATGACCACGGTGGATTTAAAGGATGCGTACCTACATATTCCTATCCACAAGGAACATCATCAGTTCCTAAGGTTCGCTTTTCTGGACAAGCATTACCAGTTTGTGGCACTTCCATTCGGATTAGCAACTGCTCCGAGAATTTTCACAAAGGTACTAGGGTCCCTTCTAGCGGTTCTAAGACCAAGGGGCATTGCAGTAGTACCGTACTTGGACGACATCTTGATTCAAGCGTCGTCTCTGTCAAAAGCAAAGGCTCATACGGACATCGTCCTAGCCTTTCTCAGATCTCACGGATGGAAAGTGAACATAGAAAAAAGTTCTCTTTCCCCGTCAACAAGAGTTCCCTTCTTGGGAACAATAATAGACTCCTTAGAAATGAGAATTTTTCTGACAGAGGTCAGAAAATCAAAACTTCTAAGCTCTTGTCAAGTTCTTCATTCTGTTCTTCGTCCTTCCATAGCGCAGTGCATGGAAGTAATAGGATTGATGGTTGCAGCAATGGACATAGTTCCTTTTGCACGAATTCATCTAAGACCATTACAACTGTGCATGCTCAGACAGTGGAATGGGGATTATACAGACTTGTCTCCGACGATTCAAGTAGATCAAAGGACCAGAGATTCACTCCGTTGGTGGCTAATCCTGGACAACCTGTCACAGGGAATGAGCTTCCGCAGACCAGAGTGGGTCATTGTCACGACCGACGCCAGTCTGGTGGGCTGGGGCGCGGTCTGGGAACCCCTGAAAGCTCAGGGTCTATGGTCTCGGGAAGAATCTCTTCTCCCGATAAACATTCTGGAACTGAGAGCAATATTCAATGCTCTCAAAGCTTTGCCTCATCTAGCAAGGGCCAAATTCATAAGGTTTCAATCAGACAACATGACGACAGTTGCATATATCAACCATCAGGGGGGAACAAGGAGTTCCCTGGCGATGGAGGAAGTGACCAAGATAATTCAATGGGCGGAGGATCACTCCTGCCACTTGTCTGCAATCCACATCCCAGGAGTGGAAAATTGGGAAGCGGATTTTCTGAGTCGTCAGACATTCCATCCAGGGGAGTGGGAACTCCACCCGGAAATCTTTGCCCAAATAACTCAATTATGGGGCATTCCAGACATGGATCTGATGGCGTCTCGTCAGAACTTCAAGGTTCCTTGTTACGGGTAAAGATCCAGGGATCCCAAGGCGACTCTAGTAGATGCACTAGTAGCACCTTGGACCTTCAACCTAGCTTATGTATTCCCACCGTTTCCTCTCATTCCCAGGCTGGTAGCCAGGATCAACCAGGAGAGGGCTTCGGTGATCTTGATAGCTCCTGCGTGGCCACGCAGGACTTGGTATGCAGACCTGGTGAATATGTCATCGGCTCCACCATGGAAGCTACCTTTGAGACAGGACCTTCTTGTTCAAGGTCCATTCGAACATCCGAATCTGGTTTCTCTCCAACTGACTGCTTGGAGATTGAACGCTTGATTTTATCAAAACGTGGGTTTTCAGATTCTGTAATAGATACTTTGGTTCAGGCTAGAAAGCCTGTAACTAGAAAAATTTACCATAAGATATGGAAAAAATATATCTGTTGGTGTGAATCTAAAGGATTCCCATGGAACAAGATAAAAATTCCTAGGATTTTATCCTTTCTACAAGAAGGTTTGGAGAAGGGATTATCTGCAAGTTCTCTGAAGGGACAGATTTCTGCGTTATCTGTTTTACTTCACAAAAGGCTGGCAGCTGTGCCAGACGTTCAAGCGTTTGTTCAGGCTCTGGTTAGAATCAAGCCTGTTTACAGACCTTTGACTCCTCCCTGGAGTCTTAATCTAGTTCTTTCAGTTCTTCAAGGGGTTCCGTTTGAACCCTTACATTCCGTAGATATTAAGTTATTATCTTGGAAAGTTTTGTTTTTGGTTGCAATTTCTTCTGCTAGAAGAGTTTCTGAGTTATCTGCTCTGCAGTGTTCTCCGCCCTATCTGGTGTTCCATGCAGATAAGGTGGTTTTGCGTACTAAGCCTGGTTTTCTTCCGAAAGTTGTTTCCAACAAGAATATTAACCAGGAGATAGTTGTACCTTCTTTGTGCCCGAATCCAGTTTCAAAGAAGGAACGTTTGTTACACAATTTGGACGTAGTCCGTGCTCTAAAATTCTATTTAGAGGCCACTAAAGATTTCAGACAAACTTCTTCTTTGTTTGTTGTTTATTCTGGTAAAAGGAGAGGTCAAAAAGCAACTTCTACCTCTCTTTCTTTTTGGCTTAAAAGCATTATCCGTTTGGCTTATGAGACTGCCGGACGGCAGCCTCCTGAAAGAATCACAGCTCACTCCACTAGGGCTGTGGCTTCCACATGGGCCTTCAAGAACGAGGCTTCTGTTGACCAGATATGTAAGGCAGCGACTTGGTCTTCACTGCACACTTTTGCCAAATTTTACAAATTTGATACTTTTGCTTCTTCAGAGGCTATTTTTGGGAGAAAGGTTTTGCAAGCCGTGGTGCCTTCCATTTAGGTGACCTGATTTGCTCCCTCCCTTCATCCGTGTCCTAAAGCTTTGGTATTGGTTCCCACAAGTAAGGATGACGCCGTGGACCGGACACACCTATGTTGGAGAAAACAGAATTTATGCTTACCTGATAAATTACTTTCTCCAATGGTGTGTCCGGTCCACGGCCCGCCCTGGTTTTTTTAATCAGGTCTGATGAATTATTTTCTCTAACTACAGTCACCACGGTATCATATGGTTTCTCCTATGCATATTTCCTCCTGTACGTCGGTCGAATGACTGGGGTAGGCGGAGCCTAGGAGGGATCATGTGACCAGCTTTGCTGGGCTCTTTGCCATTTCCTGTTGGGGAAGAGAATATCCCACAAGTAAGGATGACGCCGTGGACCGGACACACCGTTGGAGAAAGTAATTTATCAGGTAAGCATAAATTCTGTTTTTTAAAAGCCCACGTGGAAGCCACTGCTCTAATAGAATGAGCAGTAATTCTTTCAGGATGCTTTTGGCCAGCAGTCTCCTAAGCCATACGGATGATGCTTTGCAGCCAAAAAGAAAGAGAGGTAGCTGTAGCCTTTTGACCTCTCCGCTTACCAGAATGGACAACAAACAATGAAGATGTTTGACGGAAATCTTTGGTTGCTTGTAAGTAGAACTTTAAAGCACGAACCACATAAGGATTGTGCAACAGACGTTCCTTCTTTGAAGAAGGATTAGGACACAGCGAAGGAACAACAATTTCCTGATTGATATTCCTATTAGAAAGAACCTTAGGAAGTAATCCAGGTTTGGTATGTAAAACCACCTAATCTGCATGGAAAATAAGATAAGGTGAGTCACACTGTAAAGCAGATAACTTAGAAACTCTTTGAGCCGAAGAGATCACTACTAAAAACAAAACTTTCCAAGATAGAAGCTTAATATCTATGGAATGCATAGGTTCAAACGGAACCCCTTTGAAGAACTTTAAGAACCAGGTTTAGGCTCCATGGCGGAGCAACAGGTTTAAATACAGGCTTGATCCTGACCAAGTCCTGACTAAACGCTTGAACGTCTGGGATATCTGCCAGACGTTTGTGTAAAAGAATAGTCAAAGCAGATATTTGTCCCTTTAAGGAACTAGCTGATAATTCCTTCTTGGAGAAAAGACAAAATTCTAAGACTCCTAATCTTACTCCATGAGTAACCCTTGGATTCACACCAACAAAGATATTTGTGCCAAATCTTATGATAGATTTTCCTGGTGACAGGCTTTCTAGCCTGAATCAGGGTATCAATGACCGACTCAGAGAAACCACGCTTTGATAGAATCAGGCGTTCAATCTCCAAGCAGTCAGACGCAGAGAAATTAGATTTGGATGCTTGAACGGACCTTGGATTGGAAGGTCCTGCCTCATTGGCAGAGTCCACGGTGGAACAGATGACTTGTCCACCAGGTCTGCATACCAAGTCCTGCGTGGCCACGCAGGCGCTATCAGAATCACCAAAGCTCTCTCCTGCTTGATTCTGGCAACCAGACGTGGGAGGAGAGGAAACGGTGGAAATACATAAGCCAGATTGAAGGACCAGGGCACTGCTAGAGCATCTATCAGTACCGCCTGGGGATCCCGGGACCTGGACCCGTAACGCGGAAGTTTGGCGTTCTGTCGGGACGCCATCAGATCCAATTCTGGTGTGCCCCATAGCTGAGTCAGCTGGGCAAATACCTCCGGATGGAGCTCCCACTCCCCCGGATTAAAAGTCTGACGACTTAGGAAATGCGCCTCCCAGTTCTCTACCCCTGGGATATGGATTCCTGAGAGATGGCAAGAGTGATCCTCCGCCCATCGGATAATTTTGGTTACCTCTATCAACGCTAGAGAACTCTGTGTTCCTCCTTGATGATTGATATAGGCTACAGTCGTGATGTTGTCCCACTGAAATCTGATGAATTTGGCCGCAGCTAGCTGAGGCCACGCCTGAAGCACATGGAATATCGCTCTCAGTACTAGAATGTTTATCGGGAGGAGAGATTCCTCCCGAGACCATAAGCCCTGTGCTTTCAGGGATTTCCAGACTGCACCCCAGCCTAGCAGGCTGGCATCTGTCGTTACTATGAGCCACTCTGGCCTGCGGAAACATATTCCCTGAGACAGGTGGTCCTGAGACAACCACCAGAGAAGAGAATCTCTGGTCTCTTGGTCCAGATGCAGTTGAGGAGATAAATCTGCATAATCCCCATTCCAATGTTTGAGCATGCATAGTTGCAGTGGTCTGAGGTGTAGGCGGGCAAAAGGAACTATGTCTATTGCCGCTACCATAAGTCCGATTACCTCCATACACTGAGCGACTGATGGCCGAGGAATGGAATGAAGAGCTCGGCAAGTGATTAAAAGTTTTGATTTTCTGACCTCCGTCTTATCAGAGTCCCTAGGAAGGAAACTCTTGTGAGAGGGACGAGAGAACTCTTTTTTTTTTTTTTTTTTTTTTTCACCTTCCACCCGTGAGATCTCAGAAAAGCCAACATGATGTCCGTGTGAGACTTGGCTAGCTGGAAAGTCGACGCCTGAATTAAGATGTCGTCTAGATAAGGCGCCACTGCTATACCCCGCGGTCTTAGAACCGCCAAAAGGGACCCTAGCACCTTTGTGAAAATTCTGGGAGCCGTGGCCAACCCGAAGGGAAGGGCCACAAACTGGTAATGCCTGTCCAGAAAGGCGAATTTGAGGAATTGATGATGATCTCTGTGAATAGGGATGTGTAGATACGCATCCTTAAAGTCCACGGTAGTCATATATTGACCCTCCTGGATCAGAGGAAGAATAGTCCGAATAGTCTCCATCTTGAAAGATGGTACTCTGAGGAATTTGTTTAGAATTTTGAGATCCAAGATTGGTCTGAAAGTTCCCTCTTTTTTTTTGGGAACCACAAACAGGTTGGATTAAAAACCTAGCCCTTGTTCCGCTCTTGGAACTGGGCGAATCACTCCCATGGTATGTAGGTCTTCTACACAGCGTAAGAACGCCTCTCTCTTTGTCTGGTTTGCAGACAATTGAGAAATGTGAAATCTCCCCCTTGGGGGGGGGGGGAGTCTTTGAAGTCCAGAAGATATCCTTGGGACACAATTTCTAAAGCCCAGGAATCGTGAACATCTCTTGCCCAAGCCTGAGCAAAGAGAGAGAGTCTGCCCCCTACTAGATCCGGCCTGGATCGGGGGCTACCCCTTCATGCTGTCTTAGAGGCAGCAGCAGGCTTCTTGGCCTGTTTACCTTTGTTTCAAGCCTGGTTAGGTCTCTAGACTGACTTGGATTGGACAGAATTCCCCTCTTGTGCTGCAGGGGAAGCTGAAGCGGGACCACCCTTGAAGTTCCGAAAGGAACGAAAATTATTTTGTTTGGTCCTCATCTTATTTGTTTTATTCTGAGGGAGGGCATGGCCTTTCCCTCCAGTGATGTCTGAAATAATTTATTTCAGTGCAGGCCCGAATAGGGTCTTTCCTTTGAAAGGGATGTTCAACAATTTAGATTTTGATGATACATCAGTAGACCAGGACTTGAGCCATAACGCCCTGCATGCTAAAATGGCAAAACATGAATTCTTTGCCGCTAATTTAGCCATTTGGAAAGCGGCATCTGTAATGAAAGAATTAGCCAACTTAAGGGCCTTAATTCTATCCATAATATCCTCTAATGGAGTCTCCACCTGGAGAGCCTCTTCTAGAGCCTCAAACCAGAAAGCAGCTGCAGTAGTTACAGGAACAATGCATGCAATAGGTTGGAGAAGAAAACCTTGATGAACAAAAAATTTCTTTAGGAGACTCTCTAATTTTTTATCCATAGGATCTTTGAAAGCACAACTGTCTGTGATAGGTATAGTTGTACGCTTAGCAATAGAAGAAATAGCCCCCTCCACCTTAGGAACAGTCTGCCACGAGTCCTGTCTGGTGTCAGATATGGGAAACATTTTCTTAAAAACAGGAGGGGGAGCGAACGGAATACCTGGTCTATCCCACTCCTTAGTAACAATAGTTACAATCCTCTTAGGGACTGGAAAAACATCATTTTAAACTGGAACCTCTAAGTATCTGTCCATTTTACACAATTTCTCTGGGACCACTATAGGGTCACAATCGTCTAGAGTAGCTAATACCTCCTTGAGCAATAAGCGGAGGTGTTCAAGCTTAAATTTAAAGGCCGTCATATCAGAATCTGTCTGAGGGAGCGTCTTTCCTGAATCAGAAATCTCTCCCTCAGATAACAAATCCCTTACCTCTACTTCAGAACATTGTGAGGGTATATCGGATACGGCTACTAAAGCGTCGGATTGCTCAGCATTTGTTCTTAACCCAGAGCTGACACGCTTTCCTTGTAAACCAGGCAGTTTAGAGAAAACCTCTGTGAGGGTTGTATTCATAACTGTGGCCATGTCTTGTAAAGTAAATGAATTAGACGCACTAGAGGTACTTGGCGTCACTTGTGCGGGCGTTACTGGTTGTGACACTTGGGGAGAGCTAGATGCTAAACCCTCATTTCCTTCTAACTGAGAATCATCTATTGCAATATTTTTAAGTGCTAAAATATGCTCTTTATAATTTATAGACATATCAGTGCAAGAGGGACACATTCTAAGAGGGGGTTCCACAATGGCTTCTAAATACATAGAACAAGGATTCTCCTTGGTGTCAGACATGTTAAACAGGCTAGTAATGTAACAAGCAAGCTTGGAAAAGACTTTAATCAAAGTAAATAACACTTTAAACAAAAACGGTACTGGGCCTTTAAGAGGAAAAAAAGCTGCATAAACTCTGCAAAACAGTGTAAAAAAAGCAGTAAACTCAACGAAATTTTTACAGTAGCATCATAAAGCCTTAGTTACTTTGCACAACTATGCAAACAAACAAGTAACCCCTTAATGTAAAAACCGGATTGAAAAAAACTTCAAAACCGGTAAAATAACGTTCAGCACCTTGCCACAGCTCTGCTGTGTCGCCTACCTGCCCTTTAGGAACGATTTGTGGGGAAAAAAACCTCTTTACAGCCCTCAAATACAGCAGGAATCTCTGGAGAAGTAGCTGGATGCTTCTGAGGTAAATAAACTGTGCAACTGAAAATAGGCCCCACCCACCTCACTCGATGTTATGGGGCCTAAAAAACACCACAGGGTGTTTCTTAAACTAGCCATGTGGGTTAATAACCCTTAAACAAGCCGCAAAGACCCCTTAAAGTCCCTCAAAAAACGTTTTATTTGTAATTAAACCAAAACGTTTTTTCCTATTAGTGTCACCAGTAACTGAGCCCTTTATGCAAGCTTGGATTCCTCTTTTACTGAATACAGCTTACCCTTCCCTCATGAGGATATTGCCAGTCTTTTCTAGAAATAACAGTCTGTCTAGAAAAAAATAGTCTGAACATACCTTAATGCAGTTCAGCCTGCAAACTGTTTCCCCAACTTAAGTTTTCCTGTACTCTTCAGCCCTTGTGAGAACAGCAGTGGATCTTAGTTACAAAATGCTAAGATCATCATCCTCCCTGCAGAAATCTTCATCTCTTTTCTGCCAGAGAGTAAATAGTACACACTGGTACCATTTAAAATAACAAACTTTTGCTTGAGAAAATAAAAACTAACATTTTTGTCACCACACTCCTCTTTGCCCTTCCTAGCAGTTAAGCAGGCAGAGAGAATGACTGGGGGGTGGAGCTAAGGGAGGAGCTATATAGACAGCTCTGCTGTGGGTGCTCTCTCTGCCACTTCCTGTAGGGAAGGAGAATCCATGGACTCGATACATCTTACAAGAGAAAAGGAAATTTATGCTTACCTGATAAATTTGTTTCTTTTACGATACGATGAGTCAATGGCTCACCCTGTTTTTGTATGACAGGTCTTTTATTTTGTTAAACTTCAGTCACCTCTGCACCTTGGCTTTTCCTTTCTCTTCCTAACTTCGGTCGAATGACTGGAGTGGGGGGGGGAGGGAGGAGCTATATATACAGCTCTGCTGTGGTGCTCTTTGCCTCCTCCTGTTGACCAGGAGGCGATATCCCATAAGTAAGGATGAAATCTGTGGACTCATCGTATCGTAAAAAAGAAACAAATTTATCAGGTAAGCATAAATTTCCGTTTTTTTCACCAGTCCTTTGGGTTGTAGACGCTATTACTGATTTAGATCCTTGGCATTGTGCTCACACTGCCTAGGATGGCTCGACTACTGAAAGCAAGTTACTGCAGCTGAGGTAAGCACAGGGGATGAAGATGCTGAGAGGTATTTATTAGGTAAGCATATATTTTGTTTTCATTTGCAGCACCAGTTAGTACATTTTAAGATAAAATATACACTGCACACAATCTTTCAATATATAGCATTTAGTGCAATATAATATAGTACAGTAAGTTAACCTGGTTATTGCAAATGTTCAGACATACATATATATGATCATCCCTAAAATTCTTGTATTCCTTTGGTTTGTACCATAACCATCTTTTTTACACTTGCTGGTTTTGGTAAGAATTAAAGGGACAGTGTACTTTTAAAATTGCTTTAACCTTAAAAGGTTATGTGACTTGTGATACCAACTGCAGTGTTTAAAATGTGTGGGAATGTGCTATTTAGATTTAGGTTTGTATCTGAAATTTGCTCATTAAAACCACAACTCATTGAAATGGGCAGAGCTTGCATAGAGAGCAGACATTATTTTATCTTACTATTTATGCAGATTTATCCTTACCTATTTTTTGTATACACAGCAGCCAATACTTAGAGCAATTGAAAAGCAACGTTTTAGTGCCAATCGCTCCCATCTCCAGGAGACTATTTTCTTTAGCTGCTTTTCTATAGCCATTACAGCAGTATTGACATTTTTAGTATATATTAGTAGTTTCCGGAGATAAAAGCAGGTATTGGACATGACAAAATAAAGCTATTTGTAAAAAATGTAATATACTCCAACAGGTAAAATTGGTCATTGGGAGCACATTATTGAGGAGAACATGTTACAGTGCACTGCTTCTTTAAACAATAAAACATAGTATCAATTTCAATATAATTTATAGGCTTTAATGGAAAAGTCACAAATGTATTTGTACATAACACCTACAAAACGCCGTTTAAAACAGTACTACAACACAACTTTACTATGGTTAGGCTTCTTGCCAACCTTTCTAAGAATAAAGAACAAGAGTAAAACTGGACAAGACAAACAAAAGGAGATGAGTTTAGTAAGCAGCTACCTTCTTTTCTATAGACTGTAATTTTATGTAAAGAATCTAAGGTTACTGAATGTTAATGATTCCTCATAGGCCTCTATTCAGAAAGATGATCACATGCAGGTCAGGAATGCCCTGGCTGTGGCATTCTTCAGCAGCGGAACGCAGTCAAAATGATAGTGTGAGAATGGTGTCTGGTGCAGAAGGAACACCCCTATTCAAAAAGACATGCTGTGTATTTGCAAGCGTCATATTTTGACGCATATTCAAAAAGAAATGCAGGGAAAATAGACTGCCGATATTCATTAGGCTTGAAAAAAAAAACAACCACCAAGAAATGGTAAGATTTTTTCTCCCCCATTTACAGTAATTACAGAATTTTTTTTTTTTTTTTTTTGTAGCTTCATGGTTCCTCTGTGTGTACCTAAAGACATAAAAAAATTTTTTTTTAATTGGACCAGAAATAAAAGTATTCATATACAAGTAGCACTGATGTCTGGCTCTGTTTTCTCCATTGCATAACATGGTGCTTGCTAGCAAGTAGGTAACAAAGATTTACAGAGAGAATACAAGCGTGCCAATATGACTGCCTGACCTGGTATATTTCTTTCATATGATGGTATGAGTCTTGACGCGTGGGATTGAATTCCCGCTACTAGGAGGAGGCAAAGAACCCCAAACAACAAGAGCTTTTAAGTCCTCCCACCTCCCTGTACTACTTAGTTTTTGTTCTTTTGTCTCCTAGGAGGAAGGTGAAGATTAGAGGTACTCCAGTTGTTTTCATTAGGGGTTTTCAGACCTATGTGAGACCCATTATCCCTTTTTCGTGTGCTACTACAAGATTCATGGGTATAGGAATACTCTATTATGGGAACAGTATATCCCTATGGGATTTCAGCCATAACTCCCCTTGCTGGGACATGTTCCTTAGCCTCCTCCTGTGGAATTATCAGAATTTCTCTCTTATGTCCTCTGCTGTTACTTAACGGCACTGGATGGGCTCTCTACTGGATACTGCCTCCTGATTTTGAGGCGACTTAATTTTGAACTGGCAGGTTTGCTTAATTTTTTAATAAGAGCCATAGTCTTGAGTTTGACACATGGACCTTTTGTTATACATACTTGTTAATTTTGGCATCAGGATCAATGCAGCGAACACCTACTGCTTTATTTCTTCTTAAAGACACGATGAGTCCACGGATCATCTTCATTTCTTATGGGATAGTCACCTCCTGGTCAGCAGGAGGAGGCAAAGCACAGCAGAGCTGTTAAATAGCTCCTCCCACTCCAGTCATTCTTTTTGCCTACGTTAGTGATAGCAGGTAAAGTGAGGTGTTAGATTAGATTCTTCAATCAAGAGTTTATTATTTTTAAAGTAGTGCTAGAGTGTGCTGCTTTGTCCTAGGGTGTAGCCGTAGTCCATATCAGTCTCTACAGTAGAGCTTTTGGTGGCTTTAGAGCAATGGGAACTTGTGGGACATAATTCTCACTGTGTCTCCCATATTGATTCTGCACTACCTTTGGAAAACCTGAGACTGTAACTCAGGGATTTCTCTTCATCCACAGGCCCATGTGAGGGATAGGACCTCTCAAGCCTGGGATCTGCCTTGCTGCCAGGCAGCATATGAGGTAAGTGCTGACCTTTTTCTGGGGGAAGAAAAAGTCTCAGAAACCAAGGGCACTTTATGTATTTGAATAAGCCTCATTATTATTCTCATAGTCTCCTTAAGCATAGGGGACATTGGGGCAGCGTTACTGCAGACACTGGGGCTTATTTTATTTGAGTTCATGAGACAAGCCTCATTATTGATTCCTTAGTCTCCCCTTAAGCATAGGGGACATTGGAGCAGTATTACTGCAGGTACTGGGGCTTACTTTATTCATTGATTCATGAGACCAGCCGCATTGTTACTTCCTTAGTCTCCCCTTAAGCATAGGGGACATTGGAGCAGCGTTACTGCAGGCACTGGGGCTTACTTTATTCATTGCGTCATGAGACAAGCGCATTGCTACCATTATTAAGCTTCTGTTATTGATAGCTGTTCTGTTTACTAAGGGCACGTTTGTCTCTTACTACATGTTATGTTCCTGTTTTAAATGAATGGAAATAAAGCAAATACGGTTTTACTGCGGCTCCCAACTTCTATTTATTTGCACATTGGCCGTCTTTGGAGCTAGCAGTATCCACCCTGGCAGATGATTACAGGTTTGGCTGTGTAAGGCATTGACTTCGAAACAAAGTATCTAAAGTCCATGGAAAACTTAAGTTTCTTACCCCCCGCAAGTCGGCACAGCACGATGACGTCATGCTTCGGAGACGTAGCGTGTGAGAGGTCGGTGGCGTTCAGAGAGAGCGGCTTGTGGGAGCACTGCGGCTCCAAACGTAGTCTCTGGATCGACAGTTGCCCAGGAGAGGGGTCTCCCTAACGGCAGTTCCACACCAGGCGAGCACATCATAGAGCTGTGAAGAGGGGGGTAAGTATTACATCTGAGTCATATTTTGCCTAGTATCACTGGCCACAGCATTGCTTACACAGAAGGTTTTTTTTCCCTACCTTGGGGATTGTTTATCTGTTATTGATATGGTTGGTTCCACATCTCCCGGCGGGTTGGTAATTTCAGAGCCGACCGGGAGATTTCCTTTGCAACGCCTATGATGAATGGAGGCTTAGAAAATAAGGAGGGCTCTTTTTTTTTATGTACATGGCTCCCTTTGAGAACATAGGGGACATTTGGGCAGTTGACATTACTAATATGACTGATGCCTCATCTCCAGGCTGGTTGGTAATTTTAGAGCCGACCGGGAGATTTCCTTGGCCACGCCCACGATGGGCGTAGTGTAATTTCGCACTCTTTTTATTTGCTATGATTCAGTGTATATAAGGGCAACTTGCTTCTATGCATGCGCATATCATTGCTTTGCATAGTCTCTTAGAAATATTTAATGCGTACTTTCTCCAGAGATCGTTTGTACAGGAATATTAGTTTTCACAATGTTTCCTGCTCAGATGACATTAGCACCTCTGCAGAGTACTGCTGAGGTGTAGGGATTTTTATTCATTCAATTTAAGCATGTTATTCCCAATAAATAAATAGTAAAGCTTTACTTTTTTTTTTTTTTTTTAAAGAGACGGTAACATTTTTAGATTTCTTTGTATTTCTAATAAAAATGTTATCTTTAGGTTAGAAATGGACCTAGAGGCTTACAAGGTGTCACTTGCTCACTATGTATAATGCCAATGTGGAACCACCAACATTTGTCTGTCCCTCATGTCTTGAGAGGTTAAAATTTACTCTGAACCAACATTTTCTAATAAGGATGCTGTTTGGGAATCTACTGACAATGCTCATTATATAACGCAGCTTTATATAACGCAGTCCTCAGATATTCCAGAGTTTACCGCCCTCACATGCAGTGCCCTGCAATTCCTCTCAAGCTCCCGTTGGAGTTAATTTAAAGGACATCACATCTCTCATGTTTTTCTGCAGTCTCAGATGCGTTGCCTGCTTTTCCAATATTGCAGGGAAAGAGTAAGAGGAAAATCAGACATTCAGTAAGCGAGGTTTCTGACGCAGTTGTTGCTATTTCTGATGCCCCCTCCCAGAAGCCTGAGGAGGAGGATACTGTAGTAGCATCTGAAGATGAAATTTCAGATTTTGTCAGTGTATTTCCTCTTGCTGATACTGAAGTTGTAGTCTTCAGGTTTAAGCTAGAACACCTCCGTCTGTTACTTAAGGAGGTTTTAGCTACATTTGACGACAGCGACTCCACGGTCGTTGTGAATCCTAAGAAATCCAGTATGCTAAACAAATATTTGAGGGTACCTTCCTCGATTTTGAGGTTTTTCCGGTACCAGACCAGCTTCTGAGATCATTGCTAAGGAGCGGGAGAGACTAAATAAATCCCTTTTTTTTTTCTCCATATCCTATTAAAAAAAAAAAAAAAAACTTCCATAGCCAACTCAGTTAAGGGGGCTTGGCAAACAGTTCCCAAGGTGGAAGGAGCGGGTTCCACCTTAGCTAAGAGAACTGCTATATCCATAGAGGATAGTTGTGTTTCTAAGGATCCTATGGACAAAAAAATTAGAGTTTACTCAAAAAAGATGTATGTACACAAGGGCTTACAATGGCATCCAACTGTGTGCATTGCTACCGTCACTAGTGCGGCGGCATGTTGGTTTGATGCATTACTATCTGGACAGAAACTCCCTGGGATCTAATCCAAGATAGCTATTTTAAGAGCTTTTATCCTAATTCGTTTATTACTGTTGCTTCCCTTCAAGTTATCAACTTGGGAGCAAATATTTCCAGTTTCTCTGTCCTAGTTTAGCTTAGCTGTCTAGCAAGCGGAAGGTTTGCAGTTTGAAACCAGCTGCAGCTATTTGCACTTTGAATGTGTGCTAGCAAGCTGTTTTAACAAAGGCAAAAACCTTGGTCTGCGGACGTATCCTCTAAGTTTAAGCTTTTAGCGATTCCTTACACGGGGAAGACCTTGTTTGGACCTGGCTTGATGGAAATAATCTGTTATTACGGGAGGTAAGGGTCATCTTCTCCCTCAGGATTGGAGAAACAATCCAAGAAGCCGGCTAATGCATGACAGCATGAAGGGCATGTTTCTGATCCAAGACTGGATCTGGTAGGGGGCAGAACTCTTCACTCAGGCTTGGGTTCGGAGGATCCCTGGGCAATAGGATTCGTGTCCCAGGGATACAAACTAGAGTTCAAAAGTTTTCCTCCCAGAGGCAGATTTCTGCTTCAAGATTATCTGTGGACCAGACAAGAGGAGAGGTGTTTTTACTCTGTATAGGAGTTCTCTCCGACCTGGGAGTAATAGTTCCTGTTCCGATTCAGGAACAGGTTTTGGGATTTTGTTCCACTCTGTTTGTGGTCCCTAATAAAGAGGGAACCTTCAGGTCTCTTTTAGATCTCTAGAGTCTAAGCAGATTCCTCAGAATAACGTCCTTCAAGATGGAAACTATTCGTTCCATTCTTCCTTTGATCCAAGAGGGTCAGTTTATGAAAAAAGGTGTATTTAGAAGACACGTATTTGCATATTTCCGTTCTCCGAGATCTTCACAAGTTCCTGAGGTTTGTCTTGCTAGACTAACGCTTCCAAGTTGTGACTCTTCCCTGCGGTCTTACCTTAGCTCCCAGAATTTTCACAAAGGGTCTGGGATTGTTGTTGGCGGTGCTTCGGTTATGGGGCATTGCGGGGGTGACCTATCTGGACGACATCTGCAGTCCAGGCACCATCTTTTCAATAAGCAAGATCCACATGGACATTGTGTTATCTTCCCTACAATCTATCGGTGAAGGATGAATTTGGAAAAGAGTTCCTTAATTCCATTTAAATGGTACCTTTCTTGGGTACCATAATAGATTCCTCTTCGATGAGGATTATTCTGACAGATGTCAGTCATATCCGTTCTGGAGCAGAGAGCAATCTACAATGCTCGCCTGGCCCCTGTTAACTTCGGTCTAGTTTATCAGGACATAATGTCAGTGGTTTACTTCATGCATCAGGGAGGAACGAGGGTTCCTTGGCGATGACAGAGGTTTCCAAAATGGTTCAGTGGGCAGAGACCCATTCTTGTTGTCTGTCGGCTATCCACATCCCAGGGGTGGACAACTGGGAGGTGGATTTTCTGAGTAGACAGATTTTTTTTTTAGGGGGAGTGGGAACTCCATATGGAGGTGTTCTCCAGTTTAATCCTCAAATGGGGTCAGCCGGGATTGGATCTCATGCTTCCAGGCAGACTGCCAAACTTCCTCGGGTGGCGCTGATAGCTGCTCTGGTGACCCCCTTGGTCCTTCAATCTAGCATATCTGTTTCCTCAGTTTGATCCGGGCAATCGCTCGAGAAAGAAGAGCAAACAGGAAAGGGCTTCAGTGATTCTCATAGCACCGGCCTGGCCTCGCAGGATCTGGTATGCAGACCTGGTGGAGATGTCGTCTCTACCTTCTTGGAGGCTTCGACTTCGAAAGGACCTTCTGATTAGGGACCCTTCCATCATCCAAATCTAGATTCTATGAAACTGTCTGCTTGGAGAGTGAACGGCTGATTCTAGCCAAGAGAGGTTTTTCTGACTCAGTCATAGGCTCTTTAATTCCGGCTTGTAAGCCTGTCATTAGAAAGATTTATCACAATATTTGGCGTAAATACCTTTATTGGTGTGAATCCAAGGGCTACTCCTGGAGTAGAGTTGGGATTCCTAGGATTTCGTCTTTTCTCCAGGAAGGATTGGAGACAGGTTTATCTACAAGTTCTTTAAAGGGTCAAATTTCAGCATTATCTATCCTGTTACGCAAGTGCCTAGCTGATGTCCCTGATCATTCTATTTGTCAGGCTTTAACAAGAATTAGGCCTGTGTTTAGTGAGGTTCACTCAGCCTTTCATCCTTCTGAGGTCGATGAAATGAGCAGCGCCTTGAGTCTCTTATGAGTGATTAGCCACACTTTACAAGTACCCAATACATGGGTATTAGACCTTTTTAATCCAGTTACTCCTCCATGGAGTCTTACTTTAGTTCTCAAGGTTCTTCAAGGGGTTCAGTTTGAACCTATGCATTCCTTAGATATCAGGTTGTTATCTTGGAAGGTTTTATTTTTGGTAGCAATTTCTTTTGCTAGTAGAGTATCTGAGTTTTCAGCATTACAATGTGACCCCCTTACCTTATTATTCATGCAGATAAGGTTTTCTTATGTACGAAATTTGGATTTCTTTCCAAGGTTGTTTCTGATGAGAACATTAATCAGGAAATTGTTGTACCTTCCTGGTGTCTTACACCTTCTTCTAAGGAGAGGCTTTTGCACAATTTGGATGTAGTTGGTGCTTTAAAGTTTTATTTACAGGCGACTAAAGACTTTCGTCTGTCTTCTTCTTTATTTGTGGTATTTTCAGGCAAACGTAGGGGACAGAAAGCTGCGACTGTTTCTCTTCTTTTTTGGCTGAAGAGTATTATACGTTTGGCTTTTGAATCTGTGGGACAGCAGCCTCCTGAACGGATTACGGCTAATTCCACTGGGGCTGTTGCTTCCTCATGGGCATTAAAATATGAAGTTTCTGTTGAACGGATTTGCAAGACTGCAACTTGGTCTTCTCTTCACCCTTTTACAAGATTTTACAATTTTGATAATTTTGCCTCGGCTGAGGCTGTTTTTTGGGAGAGAGTGCTGCCTTCCGTTTAGGTATCCTGTCTTGTCCCTCCGTGTACTCTAGCATGGGTATTGGATCCTATAAGTAATGAAGATGATCCATGGACTCATGTCTTTAAGAAGGAAAGAAAATGTATGCTTACCTGATAAATGTATTCCTTCTTAGACACGATTAGTCCACAGCCCACCCTGTCCTTTTGAGACAGGATGTTATTTATTGTAAACTTCAGTCACCTCTGCACCTTGGCTTTTTCCTTTCTCTCTTCCTAACTTCGGTCGAATGACTGGAGTGGGAGGGAGGGGAGGAGCTATTTAACAGCTCTGCTGTGGTGCTCTTTGCCTCCTCCTGCTGACCAGGAGGTGAATATCCCATAAGTAATGAAGATGATCCGTGGACTCATTGTGTCTAAGAAGAAATACATTTATCAGGTAAGCATAAATTTTTGTTTTTATATTTCCATATAAAGCTGGTTTGTTAACCCCTTCATGCCCAGCACAAGTGTTTAACATCAGAACAAAATTCACATGTAAATGCTTGCTGCACAAATAAAATCACGTGATCGTCAATGCGATCGGATCAGGGGGGACTGCCTATGTTGCTAGGCACGCCCCCAGTCCAATCTTGCGTTCATCAAAAGGGGGAGTCTGCAGGACGCCTTATAAGGTAGGATGTTTCATGTCGTCATTTGTTGTTAAAGCCCAGCGCCGTTAGGGCAGCATGGAGCTTCTTTATGGCATGAAGGGGTTAATATCTTTTAAACAAAAAGAAACAAGGTTGTGGGTGCACCCCCAACCTCTTACCTTTTTTTTTTTTTCTTTTTTTTTCGTTTTGTTTAATAGCATCCACTGCTATTGCTTTTCCATGATTCTTGATGCAAAACAGATAATCCACCTTAAATGAGGTGAGGGGGAGGAGGGGGTAAACTGGCTCACAGAAAATTAGCTAACTGTATTAACCCAAGCCTCCCTGGGAAAAAGTAGAATAGGTACAAATGTCAGATATATTTTACATTAAAAGGTAGAAAAATGAACTATGAATGTAATGTTTTGCTTTCAATAATTAAACATTCTATGCATTGTTGAATTGTCGAGTTTAATGGTTTATGCATAAAAATGTACCTAGCCAGGTAAACATTTCTTCAGTCCTTCATTGTTAAAGGGACAGTCTAGTCAAAATTAAACTGTCATGATTCAGATAGGGCATGCAATTTTAAACAACTTTCCAATTTACTTATATTATTTAATTTGCTCAATTCTTTAGATATCATTTGTTGAAGAAATAGCAATGCACATGTGTGAGCCAATCACACAAGGCCTCTATGTGCAGCAACCAATCAGCAGCTACTGAGCATATCTAGATATGCTTTTGAGCAAGTGATATCAAGAAAATGAAGCAAATTACATAATAAAGTAAATTAGAAAGTGGTTTAAAAAGACATGCTCTTGGGTTTCATATCCCTTTAAGTGTCAAATGCGCGGCTGCACCTGTTGCTTTTATACTGCCCATCGAATGAGTGTTTCCATAAATGTAATCCCATGCAATCTTTAGATTGCTGCAAACCAATTAATAGGAAGAAGATATTAGGTAAGTGTGCAATACAAAGGACTGTGTTGAACATATGATTCCCTAGCCTTGCCTTTTATAAGTGTTACTATAAACAAGCAGAACATCATCTTGTGTCTGATACCATCTCTCATACAATGGTCTAGAGGGAAGACCATGTTTACTGGCACTGCAGGTGGTAATACACAGAACTTTGTCAGATATGGGCATAATTATTGTGAATTTGCCTAAGGGATCTAGTCTCTCCCTAACTTACCTCTCAAACATTAACTTTTAGCCCAGTCGCATAATACTATAATTTTTATAAAACCTTTTAATGCCTGGATAGCAATTTCTGATGAATATATATATTCCTTTCAGATTGTATTTTCTTAAAGGGACAGTCAGCACTAAAATTGTTATTGTTTAAAAAGATAGATAATGCTTTTACTACCCATTCCCCAGCATTGAACAACCAAACTTGTTATATTAATATACTTTATAACATTTAAACCTCTAAATTTCTGCTTGTTTCTAAGCCACAATGGACAGCCTCTTATCACATGCTTTTTTTCATTTGCTTTTCACAACAGGAGACTGCTAGTTCATGTGGGCCATATAGATAACATTGTGCACATGCCCGTGGGTTCTGCACAACACAGCTAAAATGCAAGTCAATATATAATAATAAATAAAAAGTAATGTTATTAGGGGGCTGTCAAGAGGCTTAGATACAAGGTTATCACAGAGGTTAAAAGTGTATTAATATGACCATGTTGGCTGGGGAATGGGTAATAAAGAGATGATCTATCTTTTTTTTTAAACTATACATTTTTTTTTAGTTGACTGTCCCTTTAATTAGTTTGTGTTATTTTCTTTGTACATTCTCTAGCGTTTCTGTATATATAGAATGCCTTTGGTATTATATCTCTTAAAATATTGTAAGCTAGTTACCTTTATGCTGTAGTTGTGAATTTAAACAGCAGTGGATAGGGTGACACTAAAATCCTTCCCACTAACAATTCAATACAAAAGCAGTTAATAGGTTGTAATTAACACATCAAGTAATCTGCTTTGTATTCACGTTTATTTACACTCGCGCACATTTCTAGTTAGTATTACTCAACAGCAAAGCAAACACATTTCATAGGTGAATGCTTTTCATCCATTCCCAGAATGCTATATGCCTACTAATATAGTTGTACACAAACAAATTTATTTTTTTGAGACATTTTCTCATTTCTTCCATCCATATTTAATTTGTTGTTTCTGTGCAGGTGGAGATTCTGTATGAGGAGGAGCCACTGAAAGATTATTACACACTTATGGATATTGCTTACATATACCCTTGGGGGAGGGTAAGTGATCTTTATTTACCTACTTTATTTAGTATTACTGTAGCTTTAAAAATCTGTTATCTAGTGAAGAATTTATGGAATGCGAGGTTTTTATAGATCTCAAATTATATCCATGCATGTTAGGGAGACTCTGAAAGCTTTATATATTTAATATTGATGGGTTTTTTTTTTTAACTTTCTTCTTCCTTTACAGACTGGGCCTCTTCCACTCAAATACCGGGTGCAGCCAACTTGCAAAAGACTGAGGTTCAGTCGCCCTCGGAATACTCAAGACTCTAACCGTGGGGCAACATCAGAGGGGGAGTCAGCAAGCGACAAAGCCAGCAGTCCAGCACCCATTCCTTCCACTTCCTCGTCCCTTCCAAGCCCAGCTACCCCATCCCAGGGCTCTCCGAACCCAAACACGGAGCTGCCCCCAGCATCAGGCCTTCACAATGGCCACAACCCTAACCGGGGGTGCAAAGTTACAGTCAATGGAGCGCCTGGACCCCCTCTCACTTGAGGCTGTGCCCAGTTGTGGTCTTTTATAAATATGTACATAGACAGAATGACTTTCTTATTTTCTATGGACTGAAACAGAGTAATTTAATCCAGACCTCCCTGACCCAACCAGATATCCTTTTTGTAATGTTTCTGCTAATTTATAAAGGCAACCATATCAAGAGTTTGTATTTATCACAACAGCATTCCTGTCTAGACAGTGGGAAACTACTGATTCACCTGCCATCCTGTTGCAAAATGTCTGTGAGTAGAGGAACAGGCAAGGCCTTACATCTATCCATATGAAGCCCCCTACACAATATTACTGGGGCCTTTACTGCACAAAACACCCTCAGCTATGGTTGTCATGTTATCTACAAGATAGTGCAGCCATACTGCACAGCGGTGTCCTCTAGTCACACTAGTGTTGTCACTCAGGAACAAATTGTTCTTATAGTGTGGGTGGGATTTGGGGTGTTTGGTTGTCTCTTTCTGTGTATATTAATAAAGTCATACAAAGTGTTTCTTAATTAAACTCCAAACATTATGTATTCTTAGCAGCCCTCAAGTGTTAACTAATGATTTACATGTACTGAGTTTTATAGCAAATATGATTGACATGTACTGAGTTTTATAGCAAATATGATTGACATGTACTGAGTTTTATAGCAAGTATGATTGACATGTTGAATATATTTACAGCTCCTGATTTCATAGTTTCTGCATGACAATATTTATAAGGGCTCCATTTACCAAGCTAAGATAGCAGCTTCAAGCACCAGTGTTTCAGGCTTGCTCTAAAGACCACTGCAACTTAAGCTATCCATGACATTCCAGTTGGTGAATCACAACCATTTGATCTAATTGGCTGGAGATGATTGACAGCCCCCTCTTGTGCGCAGACGTGGATGAGAGCAAACTTCGTCTACCCGCCTTTTGTTAAATGGTGTTATAAGAAGTAGATGAATGGTGTGCAAAGGTGCATATTATAGAAACACAAAAATGTTATGCATATGTTCGATAATACAAAATACTTGAAAGTGAGCTCTGAATGGTGGCAGAAGATGGTTTGAAAAATTAGACTTTAAATCTGCTTTATTTAAGTATAGTATTGAGATTGGTGCCTGCCTTCGAGTCATAGGGGCTGCTGCGTTGAAATCTTTCATTACAGTCCAGTGCTGACCTGTTTGCAGGTAGCTGAAGGAGAGTTGTTGCACATGTGCAATGTAACCTTGGTTCCAAAATGGAAATACCTGAAATGTAACCTTGATTCCAAAATGGCAGCTCCATTGGTTAGTTCAATTGGCAGCTTCTTTATTGTAAATCAGGTAGGATCTGTATAGAATAGACTTATGTCTTTGTCAACCTCATCTACTGTTACTAATAAGCCTAATGCACATTGAGGTGACACTTTCTTCTGTTAAGTGTGATCAGTCCACGGGTCATCATTACTTCTGGGATATTACTCCTCCCCAACAGGAAGTGCAAGAGGATTCACCCAGCAGAGCTGCATATAGCTCCTCCCCTCTACGTCACTCCCAGTCATTCTCTTGCACCCAACGACTAGATAGGATGTGTGAGAGGACTATGGTGATTATACTTAGTTTTATATCTTCAATCAAAAGTTTATTTTAAAATAGCACCGGAGTGTGTTATTACCTCTCTGGCAGAGTTTGAAGAAGAATCTACCAGAGTTTTGCTATGATTTTAGCCGGAGTAGTTAAGATCATATTGCTGTTCTCGGCCATCTGAGGAGTGAGGTAAACTTCAGATCAGGGGACAGCGGGCAGATGAATCTGCATAGAGGTATGTAGCAGCTTTTATTTTCTGACAATGGAATTGATGAGAAAATCCTGCCATACCGATATAATGTCATGTATGTATACTTTACACTTCAGTATTCTGGGGAATGGTACTTCACTAGAATTACACTGTAAGAAATACATAAAGCTGTTTAATAACTAGAGATTATGTTTAACGTTTTTGCTGGAATGTAAAATCGTTTTCATTTGCTGAGGTACTGTGTGAATAAATGTTTGGGCACTATTTTTCCACTTGGCAGTTGCTTAATCTGTTTTTCTGACAGTTTCTGTTCTCCCTCACTGCTGTGTGTGAGGGGGAGGGGCCGTTTTTTGGCGCTTTTTCTATGCATCAAATATTTCAGTCAGCAACTCGTATTCCCTGCAAGGTAATTTCTCTCAGCAGAGCTGTGAGAATTATAGTTTGACTGAGATAAAAAACGTTTATTCTGTAATTTGTTTCCTGCTTTCAGAATTTGTTATCTTTGCTAATGGGATTAAACCTTTGCTAAAGTTGTGTTGTTTACAAGGATTGAGGCTATAACTGTTTCAATTTATTAATTGTCAACTGTCATAGATCTTCTGTGCTTCTTAAAGGCACAGTACATTTTAATACAGGCTAGGAAACCTGTTACCAGAAAGATTTACCATAAGATATGGCGTAAATACCTATATTGGTGTGAATCCAAAGGTTACTCTTGGAGTAAGGTTAGGATTCCTAGGATATTGTCTTTTCTACAAGAAGGTTTAGAAAAGGGTTTATCTGCTAGTTCATTAAAGGGACAGATCTCAGCTCTGTCCATTCTGTTACACAAACGTCTGTCAGAAGTTCCTGACGTCCAGGCTTTTTGTCAGGCTTTGGCCAGAATTAAGCCTGTGTTTAAAACTGTTGCTCCACCATGGAGTTTAAACCTTGTTCTTAATGTTTTACAGGGCGTTCCGTTTGAACCCCTTCATTCCATTGATATAAAGTTGTTATCTTGGAAAGTTCTATTTTTAATGGCTATTTCCTCGGCTCGAAGAGTCTCTGAATTATCAGCCTTACATTGTGATTCTCCTTATTTGATTTTTCATTCGGATAAGGTAGTCCTGCGTACTAAACCTGGGTTCTTACCTAAGGTAGTTACTAACAGGAATATCAATCAAGAGATTGTTGTTCCTTCCTTATGCCCAAATCCTTCTTCAAAGAAGGAACGTCTACTGCACAACCTGGATGTAGTCCGTGCTCTAAAATTTTACTTACAGGCAACTAAGGAATTTCGACAAACGTCTTCTCTGTTTGTCATTTACTCTGGGCAGAGGAGAGGTCAAAAAGCTTCCGCTACCTCTCTTTCTTTTTGGCTTCGTAGCATAATTCGTTTAGCTTATGAGACTGCTGGACAGCAGCCTCCTGAAAGAATTACAGCTCATTCTACTAGAGCTGTGGCTTCCACTTGGGCCTTCAAGAATGAGGCCTCTGTTGAACAGATTTGCAAGGCTGCAACTTGGTCTTCGCTTCATACTTTTTCCAAATTTTACAAATTTGACACTTTTGCTTCATCGGAGGCTATTTTTGGGAGAAAGGTTCTTCAGGCAGTGGTTCCTTCTGTATAAAGAGCCTGCCTATCCCTCCCGTCATCCGTGTGCTTTGGTATTGGTATCCCAGAAGTAATGATGACCCGTGGACTGATCACACTTAACAGAAGAAAACATTTATGCTTACCTGATAAATTCCTTTCTTCTGTAGTGTGATCAGTCCACGGCCCGCCCTGTTTTTAAAGGCAGGTAAATATTTTTTGATTTATACTCCAGTCACCACTTCACCCTTGGCTTTTCCTTTCTCGTTGGTCCTTGGTCGAATGACTGGGAGTGACGTAGAGGGGAGGAGCTATATGCAGCTCTGCTGGGTGAATCCTCTTGCACTTCCTGTTGGGGAGGAGTAATATCCCAGAAGTAATGATGACCCGTGGACTGATCACACTACAGAAGAAAGGAATTTATCAGGTAAGCATAAATTATGTTTTTGTTGGATAGATTCACATTGTATTACATATTGCCAGTAGATGAAACTGTAAATAAGGGACAAACCAAAAAGAAGCAGCAACAAAGAATCTGTTTAGATCACCTGGAATGGTGCTATGCAGCTTCTGAGAGAACACCATCAGCACAGGCTGGCAGTATATTAAAGGGACATTAAACCCAAATTTTCTCTTTCATAATTCAGATAGAGAATACAATTTTAAACAACTTTCTAATATACTTCTGTTATCTAATTTGCTTCATTCTCTTGATATTCCTACCTGAAAATCATATCTAGATAGGCTTGTAGATTCTGATTGGTGGCTGCACATATTTGCCTCGTGATTGGCTCACCCATGTGCATTGCTATTTCTTTAACAAAGGATATCTAAATATTGAAGCAAATTAGATAATAGAAGTAAATTGGAATTTTGTATAAAATTGTATTCTCTGCCTGAATCATGAAAGAACATTTTTGGGTTTAATGTCCCTTTAACTATAGAGCTGTTTTATCAATTGCAATCAGTCTTGAATGTTACATTTTGAATAACTGATTATAACCCAACACAATAAAACTTAAAGGGACATGACACTCATTTTTTTCTTATCAAATATGATACATTCTCTTGGTATCCTTTGTTGCTCCTAAGCCTACCTCAGCACAATTTTCAACTAAGGATATCAAGAGAAAGAAGCAAATTAGATAACAAGTAAAATGGAAAGCTGTTTAAAATTGCATGCCCTATTTAAATCATGAAAGAAAAAAAAAGGTTTATTCCACTTAAAAGCAACATAAAAGTGCAAAATGTAAATATTCTTAAATGTATAAAAGCATTATTGTTTGCATATAATTGTGCGCCAATCCCTGCAAATAGGTTAAACAAAGTCAGTTCCAGAGCAGCAATCACTACTGGGAACTGAGGAGCAGATGACAAGAGATGTATGGTATGTGGCCACCAATCATCATCTAGCTCAATGTTTCTTAACCCAAGTGACATCAAAGCCCGGTATATTTTAGCTGGATTTCACGAGAGAGATATATACATACATACATATATATATATATTGGTGTCAGAGGGGGAAGGAAATCTATACTTTCTTCTGTTAAGTGTGATCAGTCCACGGGTCATCATTACTTCTGGGATATTACTCCTCCCCAACAGGAAGTGCAAGAGGATTCACCCAGCAGAGCTGCATATAGCTCCTCCCCTCTACGTCACTCCCAGTCATTCTCTTGCACCCAACGACTAGATAGGATGTGTGAGAGGACTATGGTGATTTTATTTAGTTTTATTTCTTCAATCAAAAGTTTGTTATTTTTTAATAGCACCGGAGTGTGTTATTCCTTCTCTGGTGGAGTTTGAAGAAGAATCTACCAGAGTTTTTACTATGATTTTAGCCGGAGTTGTTAAGATCATATTGCTGTTTCTCGGCCATCTGAGGAGAGGTAAACTTCAGATCAGGGGACAGCGGGCAGTTTAATCTGCAAAGAGGTATGTAGCAGTTTTTATTTTCTGACAATGGAATTGATGAGAAAATCCTGCCATACCGACATAATATCATGTATGTATATTTAACATTTGAGTATTCTGGGGAATGGTACTTCACTGGAATTACACTGTGTATATAAGACTTTAGCCTAATTGCAAAGCAACAGGTTTTTTAATAACTCTTAATTTATGTTAAACGTTTTTGCTGGAATGTAAAATCGTTTTCATTTTCTGAGGTACTGGGTGAATAAAATGTCTGGGCACTATTTTTCCACTTGGCAGTTGCTTGATCTAATTATGACAGTTTACTGATCTCTCTCACTGTTGTGTGTGAGGGGGAGGGACCTTTTTTTGGCGCTTTTGCTACGCATCAAAAATTTCAGTCAGAAGCTCATTGTTTTTTCCTGCATGTTCCGGTTTATCTCTACAGAACTCAGGGGTCTTCAAAGCTTGTTTGAGGGAAGTAATCTAACAGAGCTGTGAGATTATAGTTGACTGTGATAAAAAACGTTTATTCTTTAACTTTTTTATGCCATCAGGGTTAGTTTTTCTTTGCTAATGGGAACAAACCTTTGCTAAATTGTTTTTTGTTTTTCAAAGTTTATTGATTTCAACTGTTATATATCTTTCAGTGCTTCTTAAAGCACAGTACGTTTTTTCATTGTGTTTTACTTGAATAATATTTCCAAGTTGCAAGTTTATTTGCTAGTGTGTTAAACATGTCTGATTCAGAGGATGAGACCTGTACTATTTGTGCCAACGCCAAGGTGGAGCCCAATAGAAATTTATGTACTAACTGTATTGATGCTACTTGAAATAAAAGTCAATCTGTACAAATTGAACAAATTTCACCAAACAACGAGGGGAGAGTTATGCCGACTAACTCGCCTCACGTGACAGTACCTGCATCTCCCGCTCGGGAGGTGCGCGATATGGTGGCGCCCAGTACATCTGGGCGGCCATTACAAATAACATTACAAGATATGGCTACTGTTATGACTGAGGTTTTGGCTAAATTACCAGAACTAAGAGGCAAGCGTGATCACTCTGGGGTGAGAACAGAGTGCGCTGATAATGCTAGGGCCATGTCAGATACTGCGTCACAACTTGCAGAACATGAGGACGGAGAGCTTCGTTCTGCGGCTGACGGTTCTGATCCAAACAGATTGGATTCAGATATTTCAAATTTTAAATTTAAGCTGGAAAACCTCCGTGTATTACTAGGGGAGGTGTTAGCGGCCCTGAATGATTGTAACACAGTTGCAATACCAGAGAAAATGTGTAGGTTGGATAAATATTTTGCTGTACCAACAAGTACTGACGTTTTTCCTATACCTAAGAGACTAACTGAAATTATTACTAAGGAGTGGGATAGACCCGGTGTGCCGTTTTCACCCCCTCCGATATTTAGAAAGATGTTTCCAATAGACACCGCCACACGGGACTTATGGCAAACGGTCCCTAAGGTGGAGGGAGCAGTTTCTACTTTAGCTAAGCGTACCACTATCCCGGTAGAGGATAGCTGTGCCTTTTCAGATCCAATGGATAAAAAGTTAGAGGGTTACCTTAAGAAAATGTTTGTTCAACAAGGTTTTATATTGCAACCCCTTGCATGCATTGCGCCGGTCACGGCTGCAGCGGCATTCTGGATTGAGTCTCTAGAAGAGAACCTTAGTTCAGCTACGCTGGACGACATTTCGGACAGGCTTAGAATACTTAAGCTAGCTAATTCATTCATTTTGGAAGCCGTAGTACATTTAACTAAACTTACGGCTAAGAATTCCGGATTCGCCATTCAGGCGCGTAGAGCACTGTGGCTAAAATCCTGGTCAGCTGATGTAACTTCTAAGTCCAAATTACTTAATATACCTTTCAAGGGACAGACCTTATTTGGGCCCGGTTTGAAAGAAATTATCGCTGACATTACAGGAGGTAAGGGCCACGCCCTGCCTCAAGACAAAGCCAAATCTAAGGCTAGACAGTCTAATTTTCGTTCCTTTCGGAATTTCAAAGCAGGAGCAGCATCAACTTCCACTGCTCCAAAACAAGAAGGATCTGGTACTCGCTACAGACAAGGCTGGAGACCTAACCAGTCCTGGAACAAGGGCAAGCAGGCCAGGAAACCTGCTGCTGCCCCTAAAACAGCATGAATTGAGGGCCCCCGATCCGGGATCGGATCTAGTGGGGGGCAGACTTTCTCTCTTCGCCCAGGCTTGGGCAAGAGATGTCCAGGATCCCTGGGCGCTAGAGATAATATCTCAGGGATACCTTCTGGACTTCAAATACTCTCCTCCAAGAGAGAGATTTCATCTGTCAAGGTTGTCAACAAACCAAACAAAGAAAGAAGCGTTTCTACGCTGCATACAAGAACTATTGTTAATGGGAGTAATCCATCCAGTTCCACGGTCGGAACAGGGACAGGGGTTTTACTCAAATCTGTTTGTGGTTCCCAAAAAAGAGGGAACTTTCAGACCAATCCTGGATTTAAAGATCCTAAACAAATTCCTAAGAGTTCCATCATTCAAAATGGAGACTATTCGGACAATTTTACCCATGATCCAAGAAGGTCAGTACATGACCACAGTGGATTTAAAGGATGCTTACCTTCACATACCGATTCACAAAGATCATTACCGGTATCTAAGGTTTGCCTTTCTAGACAGGCATTACCAGTTTGTAGCTCTTCCATTCGGATTGGCTACAGCTCCAAGAATCTTCACAAAGGTTCTAGGTGCTCTTCTGGCGGTACTAAGACCGCGGGGAATTTCGGTAGCTCCGTACCTAGACGACATTCTGATACAAGCTTCAAGCTTTCAAACTGCCAAGTCTCATACAGAGTTAGTACTGGCTTTTCTAAGGTCACATGGATGGAAGGTGAACGAAAAGAAAAGTTCACTCGTTCCACTCACAAGAGTTCCCTTCCTGGGGACTCTTATAGATTCTGTAGAAATGAAGATTTACCTGACAGAGGACAGGTTAACAAGACTTCAAAGTGCTTGCCGCACCCTTCATTCCATTCAACACCCGTCAGTGGCTCAATGCATGGAGGTAATCGGCTTAATGGTAGCGGCAATGGACATAGTGCCATTTGCTCGCTTACACCTCAGACCACTGCAACTATGCATGCTAAGTCAGTGGAATGGGGATTACTCAGACTTGTCCCCTTCTCTGAATCTGGATCAAGAGACCAGAAATTCTCTTCTATGGTGGCTTTCTCGGCCACATCTGTCCAGGGGGATGCCATTCAGCAGACCAGACTGGACAATTGTAACAACAGACGCCAGCCTTCTAGGTTGGGGTGCCGTCTGGAATTCTCTGAAGGCTCAGGGACAATGGAGTCAGGAGGAGAGTCTCCTGCCAATAAACATTCTGGAATTGAGAGCAGTTCTCAATGCCCTCCTGGCTTGGCCCCAGTTGACAACTCGGGGGTTCATCAGGTTTCAGTCGGACAACATCACGACTGTAGCTTACATCAACCATCAGGGAGGGACAAGGAGCTCCCTAGCAATGATGGAAGTATCAAAGATAATTCGCTGGGCAGAGTTTCACTCTTGCCACCTGTCAGCAATCCACATCCCGGGAGTGGAGAACTGGGAGGCGGATTTCTTAAGTCGTCAGACTTTTCATCCGGGGGAGTGGGAACTTCATCCGGAGGTCTTTGCCCAAATACTTCGACGTTGGGGCAAACCAGAGATAGATCTCATGGCGTCTCGACAGAACGCCAAGCTTCCTCATTACGGGTCCAGATCCAGGGATCCAGGAGCAGTCCTAATAGATGCCCTGACAGCACCTTGGGACTTCACGATGGCTTATGTGTTTCCACCCTTCCCGATGCTTCCTCGATTGATTGCCAGAATCAAACAGGAGAGAGCATCAGTGATTCTAATAGCACCTGCATGGCCACGCAGGACTTGGTATGCAGACCTGGTGGACATGTCATCCTGTCCACCTTGGTCTCTACCTCTGAAACAGGATCTCCTGATACAGGGTCCTTTCAAACATCAAAATCTAACTTCTCTGAAGCTGACTGCTTGGAAATTGAACGTTTGATTTTATCAAGACGTGGGTTTTCTGAGTCAGTTATTGACACCTTAATACAGGCTAGGAAGCCTGTTACCAGAAAGATTTACCATAAGATATGGCGTAAATACCTATATTGGTGTGAATCCAAAGGTTACTCTTGGAGTAAGGTTAGGATTCCTAGGATATTGTCTTTTCTACAAGAAGGTTTAGAAAAGGGTTTATCTGCTAGTTCATTAAAGGGACAGATCTCAGCTCTGTCCATTCTGTTTCACAAACGGCTGTCAGAAGTGCCAGACGTTCAGGCTTTTTGTCAGGCTTTGGCCAGGATTAAGCCTGTGTTTAAAACTGTTGCTCCGCCATGGAGTTTAAACCTTGTTCTTAACGTTTTACAGGGTGTTCCGTTTGAACCCCTCCATTCCATTGATATAAAGTTGTTATCTTGGAAAGTTCTATTTTTAATGGCTATTTCCTCGGCTCGAAGAGTCTCTGAGTTATCAGCCTTACATTGTGATTCTCCTTATTTGATTTTTCATTCGGATAAGGTAGTTCTGCGCACTAAACCTGGGTTCTTACCTAAGGTAGTCACTAACAGGAATATCAATCAAGAGATTGTTGTTCCTTCTTTGTGTCCAAATCCTTCTTCGAAGAAGGAACGTCTTCTGCACAATCTGGATGTAGTTCGTGCCCTAAAGTTTTACTTACAGGCAACTAAGGAATTTCGACAAACGTCTTCCCTGTTTGTCGTTTACTCTGGTCAGAGGAGAGGTCAAAAGGCTTCTGCTACCTCTCTTTCTTTTTGGCTTTGTAGCATAATTCGTTTAGCCTATGAGACTGCTGGACAGCAGCCTCCTGAAAGAATTACAGCTCATTCTACTAGAGCTGTGGCTTCCACTTGGGCCTTTAAGAATGAGGCCTCTGTTGAACAGATTTGCAAGGCTGCAACTTGGTCTTCGCTTCATACTTTTTCCAAATTTGACACTTTTGCTTCCTCGGAGGCTATTTTTGGGAGAAAGGTTCCTCAGGCAGTGGTTCCTTCTGTATAAAGAGCCTGCCTATCCCTCCCGTCATCCGTGTACTTTTGCTTTGGTATTGGTATCCCAGAAGTAATGATGACCCGTGGACTGATCACACTTAACAGAAGAAAACATAATTTATGCTTACCTGATAAATTCCTTTCTTCTGTAGTGTGATCAGTCCACGGCCCGCCCTGTTTTTTAAGGCAGGTAAATATTTTTTAAATTATACTCCAGTCACCACTACACCCTTGGTTTCTCCTTTCTCGTTGGTCCTTGGTCGAATGACTGGGAGTGACGTAGAGGGGAGGAGCTATATGCAGCTCTGCTGGGTGAATCCTCTTGCACTTCCTGTTGGGGAGGAGTAATATCCCAGAAGTAATGATGACCCGTGGACTGATCACACTACAGAAGAAAGGAATTTATCAGGTAAGCATAAATTATGTTTTCCTTGGTGTCAGTGTGATGTACGAGTTACTTACCAGTGGTGTCCAGTCCCATCTGCTGCTTGTCCTACCACTGAACTGCTGCTACATGTGCAATGGCTCTCTGACAGGCCTGCCTGGTATTCCTTATGTGTGGAGCGGCAGCAAGGCCACCATGGCCTGGTACTGGGTCGCAGCCCGGCTGTTGAGAAACCAGGATCTAGCTCCTACTAGTGCATTGCTGTTTCTAAAGCCTATCTATATGTGCTTTTTCAACAAAAGATACCAAGAGTATGAAGTACATTTGATAACTAAAAAAGAAAAGTCTGAAAGTTGCATGCTCTTGACTTTCATGTCTCTAATGAACTAGCACATAATTGATTATTTACCAAACTATTTACTAATGTATAGATCTAGACACACAACAGCTGGCAGATATAATGATGTTACATGGAGACTTTTAGCAAGAAAAATAAATATGTAAACATTTAGATTTTTTTTTTTTTGCAAAAACACAAAAGCATCAGTTTCTTAATGAGTAATTTTTACGTATTTTAATAATATAAAATAGTAAATACAGAAGAATCACAATGAAATACATTTAACATATTTTGATGTAACAATTTTATTTCCGACATATAATGATGGCCCTGCTGAGAGAGGACCTCAGCGTGCAGTGAGAAGCTTTCATCAAAGCACAACACTTTTAGAGTGGTTTCTGCCCTCATATGCTGGTTCCCTCACTGATATCCCATAATGCAATGTAATGGTGATAGGCTAGCAGGTAAATTACAAATATATGGAAGAATGAAAACAGCATCAATCTGCAGGGAGGTGCACGTACCCAGGTCCTGCCAATGACCTCCAATAATGTCCAATTTCACAAAAAGAACAGCACCAACCAAAGATGAGTAAAAGTGTATCTTTATTGGGACATCTCCAAACACAGCACAGAACACGACGTTTCGGTCAGATGACCTTAATCATGTGATTCACATGATTAAGGTCATCTGACCGAAACGTTGTGTTCTGTGTTTGGAGATGTCCCAATAAAGATACACTTTTACTCATAGCAGGTAAATTACACCATCCACTGCTGGATAAGCTTTCAATGCTTCAGAGACTCCAAATGACAGGAAAAGTAATGTGTTCTGCCTAGCTCAGATCTAAATTAACTGGGGGAAAAAATACCTTGATATGACTTTTAAAACAAAAATATCAAAAAACTCTCAAACACCCCCACCCAAAGGGAAATTCACAAACAACGAAGTTCGAAGTGATAATTTCTAGCAGTCTGCCTACCTAGAGCAAGGATGGGGAACCTTGGCACTCCTAATAATACAGAACTACATTACCCATGATGCTTAAAGGGACATGAAACCCAATTTTTTTCTTTCATGATTTAGAAAGAGCATACAATTATAAACAAATTTCTAATTTACTTCTATTATCTATTTTGCTTCATTCTCTTGATATTATTTGCTGAAAAGCATATCTAGATATGCTTAGTAGCTGCTGATTGGTAGCTGCACATAAATGCCTCCTGTGATTGGTTAACCGTGCGCATTGCTATTTCTTCATTAAAGTATATCTAAAGAATGAAATTAGGTAATAGAAGTACATTGGAATGTTGTTTAAAATTGTATTCTCTACCTTAATCATGAAAGAAAATGTTTGGGTATAGTGTCCCTTTAAGCACTCTGAAGTCCAGTTGAGCATCATGAGAAATTTAGTTCTGACCTAGAGTGTAAGTGGTACACAGTCACTGATAATATTCAAAGCAATGCATACATGTTTTAGCAAAACTGTTAAAGGGACAGTAAAGTCCTAATGAAACTTCCATGATTCAGATAGGGCATGTCATTTTAAACAACCTTCTAATTTACTTTTATCATCAACTATTTTTTTTTCCTGTGGTATTTTTTGTTAAAAGTTAAACCTAGGTAGGCTCATAGGCTGATTTCTAAGCCTCTGCAGTCCACCTCTTTTCTCACAGTCTGGATGTGAATAACTAATGATTAATATAACTGTGTTGGTTATGCAAAACTGAGGAATGGAAAGTGGCAGAACACAGCTTTCTTTGGCAGTTTATACAAAACAAAAATTGTTTCAGGCAACAGTATGGCACTTAAAACATCTTCACTTGTGAGAAGATTTCTGTTATTCTTCAGGAATCAAGCCTGCATCCAACACATTTTAATGAGTTTGTGCGTATATTATAATACACATACAGTTTGTAATAAATAAACATTAAACATCAACTGTTACAATGGAATTAATAGTCTAACTTATAGACAATTCTACAGGTAAATATAAACCATCTTAGCTTCCTTTCTCAGAGTCTGATTCTGCAGACAGTGGGCAAAAAAAAGTCTCTCTAGCTTCATCTCTCTTGTTATTCTATGCAGCCGATTCAATAAAGAATGGAGATTAGTGAGTAAATTAGTTGCACAAAATGTCAGGATCTGGTGAAGCTTGAGAGATGTCCTAATGAATGTTGTCTATATTGTCAGTAGTCAGCAGAGCTTGCATTTACATCTGTCTTCCAAAAGGGAGCTGGATTTTGTAGTCTTGCGCTCCGTTACAGGCCTTAAGAACCATTCATTTAAAGAGAAACACTTGTGATCAGTGGGTCCTCTCTGTACCCACTGACTAAGTGCTGTCTCCTACAATATGCTACATATCTCCATCACACAAGTTTCACAGAGATTAAAAGAATCTAAGCGAACATTAAAGTTTAGCCACACAATTATACTAATGAGATTGATTACAAGAGAGAAGGTAATTAATCATTTAATCAACATGTAGTAAAACAGTTTGTAATTGGCAGAAATGCCGTTTTGTTGCACATTTCTATTCTGAAGCCCCTTTGACAGTGAACAGTTACCCTGCAATGCTTTTCAGTCAGGCTGTGGATTCAGCACTGCGTTCTGCACGTGGCTCCCTTTGTGGGTGCCATCACAGTAGGGTGGCGTTTTGGTTTGTTTGCAACCACAGAGCCATACAGCTTCATCCTTGGTGGGTGTGAAACGCAGTGGGGAGAGACCAGAAGCAGATGTCCGGTGGGATCCATCACAGAAAGGCTGGAGAGACAGAGAAAAGGAAATTGTTACTGTTGTCTTATAAAGGTTTTTTTTCTTCTAAACTCCGATGCAGTACATTTTTTAATATTAATCTCCTGTGCTACGTAGATACTAAATTAAAATGTATAGTTTTAACACTAAACAATCTTTCCTAAGGATAATAAAACAAGATATAGGGCTGCAGTCACACTGCTTGCTTACTTGTTTCTTGCTGTGTCCACAGGAGCACCATGGGTAGACCTTTCCTGCCTTCACCTCCACTTTGTATGGATGTCTGGCTGCAATAACAGGAACGGACACAGATGTGCTCCTTGCCTTTGGTAGGAAGATGTGCAATAAGGTATAAATAAAGAGCTATTTGCCCCTTACAAAACAAAGCAGCCGCATACAACATCTTGTTGGATAAAACAAGCTGAGAAATAAATCAGTTACTCAAATAAAAGGCCTCACTAGGGCACAAACTATACCAACTTCAGTAAACAAAATAAGATACTGTACTATTAGCACCAGAGATTGTATGTACATGATATACGGTATCTCTTGTAGCACACATAAAATTCACGTGCCTACATTTTATGAATAAGAAATAACATTCTGGCATGGAAAAATAGATTTTATTTTTTTTAATTCTTAATAAATAAGCTTTTAGAAATCAAGGATGAGGGTTTGAACTCACCACATACATTTATGCAAGTGATTTTTTATGTATTTATTTTTAAAGTCACACATAAATGTATATGTGCTTATAATTCCAGAAGCAACACTGTGCAAAATAGTTTAGAAATTCTATTAAAGGGACAATGAAAACCCAACACTTTTTTTTCCTGATTCAGATAGAGAATACAATTTTAAAACAACTTTCCAATGTACGTCTATTATACTATTTGCTTCATTATCTTGGTATCCTTTGTTTAAAAAGCAGCAATGCACTACTGGGAGCTTGCTGAACACACCGGGTGAGCCAATAACATTAGGCAGATATGTGCAGCCACCAATCAGCAGCACCTGAGCAAACCCAGGTATCCTTTTCAACAAAGGCTATAAAGAGAGAGAAAAACAAAATTAGATAATAGAAGTAAATTGGAAAGTTGTTTAAAAGCACGTGCTCTATCTGAAACATGAAAAATACAAAATATGTTTCATTTCCCTTTAAATTGAAGCAATATAAACAAATATCAAATGAGAAATTATTTATCAAACCAGGTGCCACAATGGTATACAGAACTATAGATACAGAAACAAATAGAAGCCATGCCGTGACAACTAACGGATAAGCTGCAGACAAGACAAGGGGAGAGGATAACATAGGGGGAAGTGAGGGGCAGATAATAAATAAATAACAAACAGGAGAGCAGAACTATTGGTATTAATGAGTACAAATCTGTCCTTCTGCTACTGTAGAATTTCTGCATTAGTGTCTGCTAATACACGGTTGCCGACTCCCACGTGCTTATGCCCTGCAGAGTAGTTTCAAGATCAATACAAAATGATGTGTCAAACAGTGCAGACCTTCTATTGTTTGTCCATTGATTTATAGGTTACTGTAAATCTGGTTCTCTTTCACACTACTGTAGAACCATATCAGTACTGGTAGGTCAGTACCATAAATGGGTCATATGAAGGCTCGAGAAGGAAGAATACTTCTGGCTAGGACTGTGGAAGCACACTATAGTCTATAAAACATCCCTACCAAATGCGGATAATGCAGCCACCATGATCCAACTGAAGTGTAATGAACCAGACATGAAAATGATGCAGCTATTTTCTATGTTCATAAGACATTCTAGGGTGAGTTTTGTTGCCTTTTTCTTAATAAAATAAAGCAGTAGATTTGTCATTTAAAAAAAGCAGTTAATCTGCCCTGCAAAAACAAACTCTCCTGGGTTAGGGAGTTGCAGATTCCTTGTGCTCATCCTGATGAATTAATGTGCTGAGAGTTTGACTGTGTGTAAGGTTTTGGTAATATCTCGTATCCAGAATTGTTGCAAGGAATGTATCTGTTTGATCTATTTAAGATTATGAAGCACCTGAATCATTTAGATGTGTAACAAGCCACCAAGTCTCTTGTTTTAATAAGGAATCGCAAGGAAAAACAACAAGTCACTTGCTTTTTGTCAGAAGAGAAGCTGAAACTTGCAGTAGTGGCCTACCTAAGGGAAAGAGCTGCAGACTACAAAATAAAAAACAGAGAGGAGAAAAATAATGCTCTAGACCAGGGGTGCCCACACTTTTTTGTGTTGGGATCTACTTTTCAAATTACCAGCTCAACGAGATCTACCCACTAAAAATGGGCCGGATCCTAAGCTTACATTCCTGCCTTTTCAAATAAAGATAACAAGAGAATGAAGAAAAATTAATAATAGGAGTAAATTAGAAAGTTGTTTAAAATTGGATGTTCTATATCTGAATCATGAAAAAAAATAAAATGTGTGTTTCATATCCCTTTAAGGTTGCATGATTTTGCAACACATTGATGTGCAAAAGCATAAAGATACAACAGATTAATCCTGACGACAAAAGTAGCACTCACTTTAATTCGGTTAACAGGAGCAACCCCTTGTGCCATGTTACAAAACACTGCTTGGCCTGATATGACCCAGTGAGGCTTACACAAATAAATTTCAATGGCGCACCATGCAGACCATTTCTTATAGGGTCAACGCCTTAATTTGCCGTCAATCAGACTTGTTCTTTTAGTATAGCACAGCAGCCTCCGCCTTTACTTTTTCTATCTATTGACGCTTATCCTCCCAACTACTATATCACCATATCCATTAGGAGAGAACTCACTAAACCATGCACATCTACAGTGACTGGTTGAAATCAATGTCCCTCAAGATCCAATCCTGTAGCACTTTTCGTGTCCAACCATCAGACTGTTTAATGACCCGTCCCTTCACACACTGCGGTAGATAAAGTGGTATCCCTAGCAACCATACTCTACTCATGCCCCAGTGTTGAGATTGCGTAACTTGACCACATCATTTTGATCACATCGGCCGCGATCTACTGGTAGATCTCGATCTACCTTTTGGGCACCCCTGCTCTAGACGGGCACAAAGGTAAGTCTACTTCAGTTGTACAGTGGTCAAAAGCTGGACAGGTTCAACTTAAGTTACTTTAGCAACTAATCTTCAACAATTAGATGGCTCAACAAAAGCTAATTTCTCAAGAATCATCCCAGATTGACCATAAAAGGACAAAACATTAAAAGGGACAGTCTACTTGAACATTTTTATTTATCTTATTTCATCTTATTTCAGTTCTTTTTTCACCGACTTGCATTTTAGCCAATCAGTGCTGACTTAAAAATAACTCCACAGGAGTGAGCACAATATTATATATATGGCACACATGAACTAGCATTGTCTAACAGCTTCGAAATCAGTTATGAGCCTACCTAGGTTTAGCTTTCAACAAAGAATACCAAAAGGACAAAAGCAAATTTGGTGATAAAATTATACTGGAAAGTGGTTTAAAATTGCATGCAACATCTGAATTATTAAAGTTTAATTTTGACTTGACTGTCCCTTTAAACAGACATTGTAGTGCAATACTCACTGTTGAACTTTGTGTTTTTAACCAAGGGTTAATACATAAAGTACCTATCAGAAGCTGCAGAGCACAGCTGGTCCTGAACAGCAGTCAATGAGCCAATAGGAAGCTGCAGTCACACAACACCACCAATCACCTGCAATGCTTGTGGTTCCTGAGCAGAACTTTTCCTATGTGTTTCACTCCTTTTGCAGGGTTAAAACACAGAGTTCCACAGCAAACAGTGCAAAAGTTACATTCTCAAATTAATTAGAGCTTGTAATTTCAACTACACTGTCCCTTTAACAAGTTGGGCAGGTACTAGCAACTGCTGCCCTATAAGCCTACGGAATAAAAGATATCTTTAAAAAGAACCAGAGAATGCATGGATAAACTAAGGGCTAGATTACAAGTGGAGCGAAATTTATCTCTCCCGCTCGCTAGTTAACATTGCTAGAAGTAAGCTTTTTGCACGGCAGGTAGTGTGCATGTTAGAAGTTAAAAGTAAAAAGTTGTTGCATGAGCGAAAAAGCTAATCTTTGAATATTGCAAATGCGTTAACATATTCCCCCATAGACTTCAATGGAGCGGCAAAAGTTGGAAGAAAAAAAAACTAACACCTATACTTGCGCTCAAACCCAATCGCATTTAAGTTATTTAACCAAGTGTGCTAACCCAACATGAATTATGACTATTTCCCATTCCAATGTTCTTCACATAGCAGAATATAGTCTATTAATAAATACACATTAAGACATGTATGTTTGTATGTCTATGCCCTTTGCATGCCTATCTTTGAGCCCTTATAACTTTTTTATGCAATTTTTTAAAATAGTTTTTATTAGACAGTGTTATTATGAGTGTAACTGTACTTTTAAATGTATTTTTTGTGTGTTTTGTGCAACTTTTTTGTTGATTGTAACAGTTAACCAGAGCTCTGAAGTTGCGCTTATCCCAACACACATTAAATTCAATTGTGCTCAAGTGAACGCGTTTACTTTCAACTTGTAATAAGCACGCTGCTTCCGAAGCGCAAAAACCCCTTATCGCTCGCACGCATCAGTTAGAGCACCACTCGTAATATAGCCCTAAAGCAGAACAGCGCAGCCTGAAAGATACATAAAATATCTTATCAGGCCTAAAACATTCCTCATGTATTAATTAATGATAGAAACAAAATGATGAAACTAGAAATACCTCTTCAGCCAAAACAAAAAAACTCACACTGGTAAATACTTTAAATGTAAACTGCTTCATCTGCAAAACAGACCCAAGATCTAATGCAATGTCCTTCTGAGCCTACAGTAAGTATAGCCCTTGACTATGGATAATGAATGGATGGATAATGAATCATAGAAAGTTTAAGAAGCTATTTATACTTACTAGAAGTCATAAACTAAACCAGTATGTTAGGACTTAGACACATATTAGGTGGTCTCTCAGAAATCTTATCAAATATTGGCAGTATTTTCAATAAAGAAGGTTCCATAATGGATGTGGACTCGGAATTATTCCATGAGAAACATCACTGCAGGGTTCAAAAGTCCCCCAGGGGATGTGGAGAGACCAGCTAAAAAGGGAAGAAAAAAGACCATAAAGGTTTCTTTGTGCCCCAACCCAGCAATAATGTAAGTATACACAGCCTAAAATAGTAATAAAACTGTGATTGTCCCAGGAATTTTGCCTCTTTATGGAGCTTGGGACAAAGTACAAAAGAAAGAGGTTAATGTCGCTTTAATCTAACTGCTAAATTCAACCTTACCGACTAACACTATCTCACCGGAGAAGATTGCTATATGTTCACATCTACATGAGTAGCAGGCACCTCAGCCTCTTGAAGGCTGAAACAATCTCCCTCAGAAGAACATAACTTAGAAGTGACTATGGGCTGGATTATCTAAACCTCTCCGCTCTGGCGAGATGATCTAATATGTCTCGTCAGTACCGCAAGGTCCCTCAAAGACTTTTAAAAAGGCAATTTTTCTCTTGAGAGTTGTATATCTGTTTATGCGGATTTCTGGATGTAAAGGAGATACATCTACTTTGCAAAATAATGCTCAAAAAAAGCCCCCAAAGATTTGGAGCGATTTCTCTCCATGCTGGTGAGTTTTGATCATCAGGCCCTAAGGGAGACTTGGGGCCCGATGATCTAAAGCTCTCTGTTCAGACGAGATTATCTTAGACATCTCATCAGTACGACGAGACCCCTCAAAAACATTTAGAAACCGAAATATTATCTTGAGACATGTTTATGTTGATATGTAGTGTTTATTTGTAGGAGAGACTCCTACATTACAATGTAAGGTTTTAAAAAAAATCTGAAAGCTTGTATGATTTCTCTCCATGCCAGCAAGTTTTGGATCATCAGCCCCTATGAGAGAGGCTAAGGGCCCATGATCTATAGCTCTCTGCTCCAAGAAGCCTCGTCAGTACAGCGAGGTTCCTCAAATAATCTAAAAAAATTTTTTTTTAGCATAAGAACTTTATCTCATTATGTGAAGGAAAGATCCCTAACATTACAATATAAGGTCTAAAAAAAACATCAGGCCCTAAGATATACAGGGAGAGATATTTGGCCTTTATGTCCCTTTAATACTTTCCTTTGAGGACACACGATTATCTTTTAATAGTATCAACAATAACAGGTTTGCTGCATAGTAAAATTTCTATAAAACTGGCACAATTCTATGCATAAACACAGTTTAACGAACAGGGACCCCCAAGCGCCTACCCACCGGAGGCAAAGGAAATAGGTGTAGCAGTGTGTGCAATAAAACCTAATTTATTGCCTATACATATAAAAACTTAATAACTTCATACATACATATCATACAATACATGGATCCATGGAAGGTTACAATCAAATTACAGTAAAATACAATAAAATAACAGTAAAATATAAATGAATAAAACAAATGTTCGAAGTAAAAACAGATGTTCAAAGTAAAACCAAATGGTAAGTACCAAAAATTGCCTCCTAAATATGAAGTGCAGTAGAATACAGAGATATATAACAATATGAACAAGTGGTGTACACGTATAAAAGTGTAAAAATAAAAATGTAGAAATATGTCAATCGATTCCAAATAAATGTCAATAAATCCTACACACGATGTGAAAAAATAGTGAAAAAAATGTAGATTCAAAAAAAAAAAAAAATAGTGAAAAAATGATGAAAATCCAAAAATTGTTGATGCAAAAATAAGTGATGAAAAAATATATAGTGTTTAAGTCAAACTATAGTCACCCAGATCCTGTTGGATCGATTAGTGGTTGAAAGTGTCCAAAATATTGTGATGTAGTGAAGATGGAGAAAATGCTGGGCCCACCGGGAGTGAACCAAATATTCAAACCAAACCAATGATAATGTCCACCTAAAAAACAGAAACAAATATGGTGCAGATACCTTCAAATAAGTGTTATCTAAATGAAATGTAGCTTACCAATATCAGTCGACGCGTTTCGGCCTTGCTCTAGGCCTTTATCAAGAGTCTTGATAAAGGCCTAGAGCAAGGCCGAAACGCGTTGACTGATATTGGTAAGCTACATTTCATTTAGATAACACTTATTTGAAGGTATCTGCACCATATTTGTTTCTGTTTTTTAGGTGGACATTATCATTGGTTTGGTTTGAATATTTGGTTCACTCCCGGTGGGCCCAGCATTTTCTCCATCTTCACATCTTCACTACATCACAATATTTTGGACACTTTCAACCACTAATCGATCCCACAGGATCTGGGTGACTATAGTTTGACTTAAACACTATATATTTTTTCATCACTTATTTTTGCATCAACAATTTTTGGATTTTCATCATTTTTTCACTATTTTTTTTTATTTTATTTTTATCTACATTTTTTTCACTATTTTTTCACATCGTGTGTAGGATTTATTCACATTTATTGACATTTATTTGGAATTGATTGACATATTTCTACATATTTATTTTTACACTTTTATACGTGTACACCACTTGTTCATATTGTTATATATCTCTGTATTCTACTGCACTTCATATTTAGGAGGCAATTTTTTGTACTTACCATTTGGTTTTACTTTGAACATCTGTTTTTACTTTGAACATTTGTTTTATTCATTTATATTTTACTGTTATTTTATTGTATGTTACTGTAATTTGATTGTAACCTTCCATGGATCCATGTATTGTATGATATGTATGTATGAAGTTATTAAGTTTTTATATGTATAGGCAATAAATTAGGTTTTATTGCACACACTGCTACACCTATTTCCTTTGCCTCCGGTGGGTAGGCGCTTGGGGGTCCCTGTTCGTTTAGCTGATTTCTATTGGTGGTTACTAGGTATCACCCCCCTCAAGCCTATAGGGAACTGAGTAGGCGCTTGTCCACATCCCATACTTCTGTAACTAAACACAGTTTAACCCTGCATCTAAATTGCCTATAAGGACAGCATTATAAATGTGTTATCATTAATCAGACGCTAGAAAAGATACAGCAATGAAAAATGGAGACATATACATACAGGCCTTTTATTCATACAAAAGAACAACTAACCTGACTTCTAATGTGTATTCTACAGTTGGATAGGACTATCTGAATATGCAGTCACAGGTGAGGACCACAACAAATTATTGATGTAGTGAGCAGGATGTAATAATAGGGTGAAACAGCATTTGAGAAAAAGAAAAAAATTATCTAGAACAGAGCTTCAAGTAGCAACTGAACTACAGCGGTGGGAAACAAGCAAACATAAGGTTTATTCAAAAAGTAGAGTTCGTTTATATTATGATAATCATTGGATAATGGATATCAGATATTTAGATTTCATAACAAACATTTGCAGTAAGAACCAAAACAAACAGCCTCTGTACCGCTCCCGCAAAATCAGCATCAGACAATATAGTTTGCCCAGTCCTGATTTCTCTGGGAGACATTTAGGTCGTTGTTTAAAATGCAAATATAAGTGCGGGGCTTTGATTTGTTGTGTTACATACGGAAGGTCCTGACTGCAGGACTAGTGACCTCCAGTTGAGAATTCATCTTTACTGTCAAGGTGAGAGGCAAATACTAATTGTTCCACCGGTCACAAACATAAATGTTCCGGATAGCACAGTGACCTTAATAACAAATGCATAGGAACTATATAACGAGGTGCAGGGCGATCACTAACCCGTAACACCGCTACTGTCACGGCGCGCATTGTCCGCTTCATAACTTCAAGTCCTTGTGCTCAGTGCCTCACTGATAAACATCCTCCGGAAACCAGTAAAAACAACTACAGTTCCGCCCAAAGTGTAGAGTAAAATCAAAGTAGTCTAGCTGCAGACTGGAGCTCCACTCTAGACAGGAAACATGTGACCTCCACTGATTCTAGACAGGAAACATGTGACCTACACTCAAAGCTTTTTTTTTAATCAACTTTAATATAACAGACAACCTATAGATAATCATTCTGAAAACGAAACATTTTGCAGCTTTCTTGTTCTTATGGTTTATGCTGATTGTCATTTATAAGGTAACCACTGTGAGTGCACATTAAGAACAAGAAAGCTGCAAAATGTTTCGTTTTCAGAATGATTGTCTATAGGTTGTTTGTTACATTAAAGTTGATTAAAAAAAAAAAAAAAAGCTTTGAGTGGAGGTCACATGTTTCCTGTCTAGAGTGGAGCTCCAGTCTGCAGCTAGACCCTTCTCAGTAAAATTGATTCTGATGACGTTATATTATTACAGAATATATGGTAAATTGCTAATTTAGGTTAACTTTTTGTATATGAAATAGCAGTTTTTTCCTACCTTAAACCATTCTTATCCAAACCCAAATAAGCCTTTGTATACTCCAAAGCTGAATATTTTTTTTGCTTCTTAAAGTTAAAGGGACAGTCAAGTCGAAATTAAACTTTCATGGTTTAGATAGGGCATGACATTTTAAACAACTTTCCAATTTACTTTTATCACCAAATTTGCTTTGTTCTATTGGTATTCTTTGTTAAAAAAGCTAAACCGAGGTAGGGTCATAAACTGATTTCTAAGCCATTGAAGGCTGCCTCTTATCTTAGTGCATTTGGACAGTTTTTTTTTTTTTACAGACACTGCTAGTTTATGTGTGCCATATAGATAACCTTGTGCTCACTTATTAATGAGTCAGCACTGATTGGCTAAAAATGCAAGTCTGTCAAAATAACTAAAATAAGGGGGCAGTCTGCAGAGAGGCTTAGATACAAGGTAATCACAGAGGTAAAAAGTATATTAATATAACAGTGTTAGTTATGCACATCTGGGTAATGGATAATAAAGGGATTATCTATCTTTTTAAACAATAAACATTTTCAAATAGACTGTCCCTTTAAGCTTAATTGTAATATTTCAGTTAGATGGATGTTTTAAAAATATGTATTTTTGTTAAGATTTTAGTAAATAACAGATGACCACTGTAATAACCTTGCTAAACTGTTATTAAGGGCCACATTTGAAAGAAGAGACTATACTAGATCTTTTAATTTTATTTTGCGTTCCTAAATCAGACATCCTAACTATCATTATTTGAGCTCTTTCCCGCTGTCCCCCTGAGACAGCCATATTTTCAATTTGGATTAACCCTGTCAATGCCAAAACATACCCATAAACCACCAGACACGCCCATGGTCACACCTCTCCTGATGCAGCCTCACCCACAAAACAGCAATAGTGCCGCATTATTCTTCTGAGCCCCTAATACTATGAGAGAGAGTGTGTGAATGTCTATGTGCCAGTTTGCGTATGTGTGTTACAAGTTTAAGTACAACACTCAAGAATAAAGCGCACACATATTTTAGTCACTTGGCCACATTTGCACAGGTGAACATTTTTGCACAGTGATCAAAACATTAGAGGGAACATTTCTGAGAATCGTTCAAAAGCAAACTGGAAGGGGTTAAAGTATCAGATGGTCTCCCTTCTAAAATGTCAGCTGATGAACCAGAGGCCCAAGCTGCTCTAGTTTACTCCAAAGTAACAATAAGATAGACTGAAGCAAATAAGCAGTACAAAGAGCACACAGATAACCCTGAAGAGAAGAAATGGCACAATGTAAAACTGGTTAACCCTTAAGAGGGAAACTGTAATAATAATAAGGTACTGTCAAATAAGCTCCGAAATGACTGTGAAAAACAGTAAAGGCTTTCATAGTGAATAACAGCACACAAAGGGTTAAATACAATTTATACCCCAAATTTGAAACCAAACTCTGATGATCAGAGTATTTCACCACCGTCACCAGTCCTAAGAGACTTCCTCAGACCCACGAATAGGTTACAGCTATTCAGGAACAGGAAAGGATCACAGAACGTCTTGCTAAAATGGTCAACCCTTACAACACCAGCACTATAGGAAAACACTAAAGCCAAGAACCCAAAGGAAATAATAGGAAACTTGGCGCAAGTGAAGCAAAAAAAAACTCTGTACAAACCAGAAGTAACTTCTGAGTACGGGAAGCTGACTGAGCTAAATTAAAGCAACAGTAACCTAAACAAATGTTTTTAAAGTTCTGAAAAGTGCTACAAACTGCTAATATATGGTGCACAAATTCTATATGTCCCCAGACTATGGGAAGCATGCATAAATGTTCATAACGGTTGGCTATGAAGGTGCAAAGTACTTGCCTATCATTTCAGAGGAGCCGCTCCGATCTCACCATGCAGCATTCAATGATTGGCTCCCACTGATGACGTCCAAAAAAAAAAAAACTATACGGCAGCAAAAAAGTATTGGCACAATGGCTGGATGCAATGCCAGAATAAGCAGTGAACCAACTGTGGATAATCAATATAAATAGAAAAGTCCAGCAGCACAGCAGTGAATATTAAACAGAGAAGTTTATTCCATCACAAAGAAAAAGTGCAGAACACGGACCAATCGCCTGACGTGTTTTGCGCCCTCTAGTGGTGCTTCCTCATAGACTGAGGATAATACACCTGAGACCATCTTTTATAGAGGCGCCAGGTAATCTACATATTAACTATTTAATGTTTCAAAGTAAATTAACAACCTAAAACATTAAAAATAGTATATGTCAGAGTTCACCCAAGTTCTAAGTCTGCAGAACAGCATGTTGAAGGAGAATATATTAAACAGATAGTTAGCATGTGATATATAAAATGCAAGCTTTAATATTGGATAGCTAAGCACCTGAAAAATGCATGCATATATACAAAAATGGAGTTGATATCATTGCACTTTCAAAGAATACTATACAACACATCATATTGACATTTTTATGTCTACTATATTACTCATATACATCTAGTATATTTAGCATCTTTTGTATATGTATGCAAACAAACAATATTATGCTTGATCACAATACTTCTTTGTGTATAGTTTAGCAAATAATACTACCTAATGGGGTACCACATTAGCATACCATATGGAATTTGAGGATTCATAACAATATGTGATGTATAATAGCTGAATACCAATCCTCTACACAATCCTAGATATACCATATTACATAAGCATGTTTAAACTCATGCATCCAGATCAACTTAAATATATATATATATGTGTGTGTGTGAACGAATGTACATAAGATCTTTTTGAAGAGCAAACATACAATCTCTCAGAAATACCAAATATGTATGTGTTTTTTTTCTCTGTTTTCCTCTCCACAAACATAAATATCCCTGAGTAATTTGTGATAACTATTTCCCATGAAAAAGTAAGTATATGTTAAAAAAAAATATGGAAAATATGTACGGACACTAAAGATAATAATAATGGAAACCCAGGTATAGTTGCATACTTGAGGAAAACTTTATACAAAATAACTAATATCCCACTCCAGGTTCAAACCTGTGGGTACCCTAGTTTTGAGCCTATATATCCAATAAAGTTCCTTCTTATTGAGTATTTTATATTTATTTCCACCCCTAGAGGGAGTCTTAGCCAAATCAATTATTTTTACTGAAAAATCTCCAATATTGGTGAAATGAAAGAGATTAAAATGTCTAGCCACCGTTGAATCCTTATCATAATTTTTGACATTTACATGCTGTTTTATCCTCACATTCACTTCCCTTGTCCTCTTTCCAACATACTGTACATGGCAAATCTTACATTCTAGCAAGTAGACTGCAAATATGGTTTTAGATTTAGCATAAAATGAGATGTCATAAGTCATTTCATCCACAGATGATTTAAAAACATTTGTCACTTCCATCATTTTACAGGTTAAACAAGTCCTTGCTCCACATCTAAAATTCCCCTTCCTCCTTATCCAATGGTCACCCCTGGTTGTTGTATTCCGAACCATACTCAGGGCCAATCTAGATGCCAAGGTAATTGGCTTTTTTGGGACAAATTTGCATTTGTTAATATGACTCTGTAATATACTGTCACCTGCCAGAACCGGCAAATTATTTTTCAGGATTTTTACTATCTGCGAAAATTGTGTTGTATATTCAGTGGTCAATACAATACTATCACTGTATGAGCTATCTGACCTTTTTTCCAACCTTATTCTTTATTGCCATTGTACTAATTTCCAGCTTGGTCTCTTCTAATTTGATTTGATCATATCCTCTGGCTACCAATCTCTCAGCTAGCTCATTCGCCTGCTGCAAGTATATATCATCATCATTAGTATTGCGTCTTAATCTGATGACCTGATCCCTTGGTATGGCACGGACAAGGTGAGGAGGATGACAAGAACTTGCATGGAGAATAGTATTTCCTGCAGTGAGTTTTCTAAAAGTCCAATATACTATTCTCATATTCTCAATGTCACCTTCCAGTGTCACATTCAAGAAGTCAGAATCATATCCCCCAACAAATTTCAGACATGTCATTCTCATTTAGGAAGGTGAGGAAAAGGCCAAAACAGACTTCATCAAGAGGCTCACCAATGTTAAAAATAAGGTCATCGATGAACCTCCTGTAATAGAGATTTTTATCAGTGTGGCTCATATAATCAACGTTTTATATATATATATATCAGCTCCCAGTAGCCCACATACAAATTGGTGAAACAGGGGGCAAATTTCGCCCTCATCGCCGTTCCCCAGCACTGGAGATAAAATTGATCATCAAACATTAGAAAATTGTGAGTCAGCACAAACCCCAAAATCGAGCATATATATGCCTTAACATCACTCTCATACGCTGTAAATTTATCCAAGAAATATCTTACAGCACTTAAGCCAAGTGAATTCCTTTAAGCTCTTAAAGAGATGAGATGAATCTCTTGGGTAACTGTATAAACTTTTCACTATTGGCTGAAGGATAGAATCCAACCACTCAGATAATAGTTTGAGTAAGGACCCAATGCCCGATACAATGGACCTTCCTGGCGGCTGCTCAGGATTCTTATTCACCTTCGGCAAATAGTGAAATAAAGGTGCAATGGGGAACTCTGGAACCAGATGTAATAAATCCTCCTGTTTAAACATATTAAACTGTAATATGATGGAAGTGACAAATGTTTTTAGATCATCTGTGGATGAATGACTTATGACATCTCATTTTATGCTAATTGTAAAACCACATTTGCAGTCTACTTGCTAGAATGTAAGATTTGTCATGTACAGTACGTTGGAAAGACAAGGGAAGTGAATGTGAGAATAAGAGAGCATGTAAATGATGTCAAAAATTATAAGGATTCAACGGTGGCTAGACATTTTAATCTTTCATTTCACAAATATTGGAGATTTTTCAGTAAAAAATAATTGATTTGGCTAAGACTCCCTCTAGGGGTGGAAATAAATATAAAATACTTGATAAGAAGGAACTTTATTGGATATAAAGGTTAAAAACTAGGGTACCCACAGGTTTGAACCTGGAGTGGGATATTAATTATTTTGTATAAAGTTTTCCTCAAGTATGAAATTATACCTGGGTTTCCATTATTATTATCTTTAGTGTCCGCACATATTTTCCATATATATGTTTTTACATATACTTACTTTTTCATAAGAAATAGTTATCACAAATTACTCAGGGATATTTATGTTTGTGGAGAGGAAAACAGAGAAAAAAAACACATACATATTTGGTATTTTTGAGAGATTGTATGTTTGCTCTCCAAAAAGACCTTATGTACATTCGTTCACACACACACACACATATATATATATATTTATTTATTTAAGTTGATCTGGATGCATGAGTTTAAACATTCTTATGTAATATGGTATATCTAGGATTGTGACTGTAGAGGATTGGTATTCAGCTATTATACATCACATATTGTGAATCCTCAAATTCCATATGGTATGCTAATGTGGTACCCCATTAGGTAGTATTATTTGCTAAACTATACACAAAGAAGTATTGTGATCAAGCATAATATTGTTTGTTTGCATACATATACAAAAGATGCTAAATATACTAGACTAGTCCTAAAGCCCGTGCACACGGGCCAATTTTTTAGGTGCCGCGGTTCCAACCCTTGCTCCCTCTCTCTCCCCCCTCTCTTTTGCGCTCTCTCTCTCTCTCCCCCCCTCTCTTTTGAGTTCTCTCTCTCCCCCTTATTTTGCACTCTCCCCCCTCTTTTGCTCTCTCTCCCCTTTTTTGCTCTCTCTCTCCCCTCTTGTACTCTCTCTCCCCCACCTCTTTTGCTCTCGCTCTCTCTCTCTTTTGCGCTCTCTCTCCCCCCTCTCTTTTGAGCTCTCTCTCTCCCCCCTCTCTTTTGAGCTCTCTCTCCCCCCCACTCTCTTGCGCTCTCTCTCCCTCTTTTGCTCTTCCCCCCTCTTCTGCTCGCTTTCTTTCTTTCCTTCCTTCCTCTGTTTTGGTCACGCCCTCCTGCCAGCCACGCCCCCATCACGGCACGCCCGGCGCCGGTCACGCCCCCACCAGGCAGCTTCCGCAGTGCGCACTACTCTGCAGCTGAAGGCCAGGTGTGTTTGTCCGTGCGCAGTCTCTACTGCGCATGACGGCTTCAGACAAACACACTTGGCCTTTTATAATATAGGATATATATAAGTAATATACAGGGAGTGCAGAATTATTAGGCAAGTTGTATTTTTGAGGATTAATTTTATTATTGAACAACAACCATGTTCTCAATGAACCCAAAAAACTCATTAATATCAAAGCTGAATAGTTTTGGAAGTAGTTTTTAGTTTGTTTTTAGTTATAGCTATTTTAGGGGGATATCTGTGTGTGCAGGTGACTATTACTGTGCATAATTATTAGGCAACTTAACAAAAAACAAATATATACCCATTTCAATTATTTATTTTTACCAGTGAAACCAATATAACATCTCAACATTCACAAATATACATTTCTGACATTCAAAAACAAAACAAAAACAAATCAGTGACCAATATAGCCACCTTTCTTTGCAAGGACACTCAAAAGCCTGCCATCCATGGATTCTGTCAGTGTTTTGATCTGTTCACCATCAACATTGCGTGCAGCAGCAACCACAGCCTCCCAGACACTGTTCAGAGAGGTGTACTGTTTTCCCTCCTTGTAAATCTCACATTTGATGATGGACCACAGGTTCTCAATGGGGTTCAGATCAGGTGAACAAGGAGGCCATGTCATTAGATTTTCTTCTTTTATACCCTTTCTTGCCAGCCACGCTGTGGAGTACTTGGACGCGTGTGATGGAGCATTGTCCTGCATGAAAATCATGTTTTTCTTGAAGGATGCAGACTTCTTCCTGTACCACTGCTTGAAGAAGGTGTCTTCCAGAAACTGGCAGTAGGACTGGGAGTTGAGCTTGACTCCATCCTCAACCCGAAAAGGCCCCACAAGCTCATCTTTGATGATACCAGCCCAAACCAGTACTCCACCTCGCTGGCGTCTGAGTCGGACTGGAGCTCTCTGCCCTTTACCAATCCAGCCACGGGCCCATCCATCTGGCCCATCAAGACTCACTCTCATTTCATCAGTCCATAAAACCTTAGAAAAATCAGTCTTGAGATATTTCTTGGCCCAGTCTTGACGTTTCAGCTTGTGTGTCTTGTTCAGTGGTGGTCGTCTTTCAGCCTTTCTTACCTTGGCCATGTCTCTGAGTATTGCACACCTTGTGCTTTTGGGCACTCCAGTTATGTTGCAGCTCTGAAATATGGCCAAACTGGTGGCAAGTGGCATCTTGGCAGCTGCACGCTTGACTTTTCTCAGTTCATGGGCAGTTATTTTGTGCCTTGGTTTTTCCACACGCTTCTTGCGACCCTGTTGACTATTTTGAATGAAACGCTTGATTGTTCGATGATCACGCTTCAGAAGCTTTGCAATTTTAAGAGTGCTGCATCCCTCTGCAAGATATCTCACTATTTTTGACTTTTCTGAGCCTGTCAAGTCCTTCTTTTGACCCATTTTGCCATAGGAAAGGAAGTTGCCTAATAATTATGCACACCTGATATAGGGTGTTGATGTCATTAGACCACACCCCTTCTCATTACAGAGATGCACATCACCTAATATGCTTAATTGGTAGTAGGCTTTCGAGCCTATACAGCTTGGAGTAAGACAACATGCATAAAGAGGATGATGTGGTCAAAATACTCATTTGCCTAATAATTCTGCACTCCCTGTAGTAGACATAAGAATGTCAATATGATGTGTTGTATAGTATTCTTTGAAAGCGCAATAACAACTCCTTTTTTGTATTTTTGTATATATGCATGCATTTTTCAGGTGCTCAGCTATCCAATATTAATACTTGTATTTTATATATCACATGCTAACGATCTGTTTAATATATTCTCCTTCAACATGCTTTTCTGCAAACTTAGAACTTGGGTGAACCGTGACATATACTATTTTTAATGTTTTAGGTTGTTAATTTACTTTGAGGTATTAAATAGTTAATATGTAGATTACCTGGTGCCTCTATAAGAGATGGTCTCAGGTGTATTATCCTCAGTCTATGAGGAAGCGCCACTAGTGGGCGCGAAACACGTCAGACGATTGGTCCGTGTTCTGCACTTTTTCTTTGTGATGGAATAAACTTCTCTTTTTAATATTCACTGCTGGACTTTTCTATTTACAAAGTACTTACCTGCCAGCACCTTCACATTCTGTGCTTACCTCATCTGCAGCGACTTGCTTCCATCCTAGGCACTGCAAGCACAATGCCAAGGATTTAAAAAATTACCAGCAACTACAACCAAGGGGACTGGTGGACAAGTCCACATTTCACCTTGGGAGGCCTGTTATATTTCTCACTGAAAAAACAAATTTCACTGCCTGGCTGATAACTTCTTGTCTACCACTCTGACAGAGAGGGTACTGCGAGGAGGAAATGGGCCACTCGACAACAAGTAGATCTGCACTTCACTTTCACATGAGGCAAAAAAAAAAAAGACTGAGGATCATGGGAATTGGAAGGGATTTAAAGTTCTGGTGTGTTGGGGTGTCCTTTACCTCCTCCTAGTGGTCTGAAGGGGAATCCCCATATGAGATGACTCAGAGTCACCATCTGATGAAATAAATGATCTGCACAGATGATGAGAAACAATTTGTTGTTAACTAATTGCAGCTAAAAGGGACACTGTATCGAAATATGTCTACCCTTTAATGTGTTCCCAATTATCAGTTTTACCTGCTGGAGTGTATTAAATAGTAATTAAAATACAAAAATATACTTGAAAGAACAATTCCTATACATTTAATACTCTGCAGTAAGTATAACAACACATTAAAGGGACAGTCTACTTGATTTTGTTTTATTGTTTAAAAAGATAGATAATGCCTTATACATCCCCAGCTTTGCACAACCAATGATGTTCTATTAGTATACTTTATAACCTCTAAACCTGTCTGTTTCTAAGCCCCTGCAGGTCGCCTCTTAGTGCCTTTTACAGAAATTCAGTGCTAATTCATGCTTGCCATATAGATAACATTGTGCTCACTCCCGAGGAGTTACTATGCCTTGAAAAAGTATTCAACCCCTTGGCATTTTTCATGTTTTGTTGCCTCACAACCTGGAATTAACATGGATTGTTTGAGGATTTGCATCATTTAATTTACAGAACATGCCCACAACTTTGAAGATTTTTTTTTAATTATTATTGTGAAGCAAACAACAAATAGGACAAAACAGAAAAAGTCTATGTGCATAACTATTCACCCCCCTAAAGTCAATACTTAATAGAGCCACCTTTTGCGGCAATCACACCTCCAAGTCCCTTTGGATAAGTCTCTATGAGCTTGCCACATCTTACCACTGGGATTTTTGCCCATTCCTCCTTGCAAAACTGCTCCAGCTCCTTCAAGTGCTTGTACTTCTCAACAACATTGTCCCTTACTTGTTTGGAGAGTTCCTTGGACTTCATGGCAGTGTTTGGTTAGTGCTGCCTCTTGCTTAGGTGTTGCAGCCTCTGGGGCCTTTCAAAAAAGTAATGACAGATTATGTGACACTTAGATTGCACACAGGTGGACATCATTTCACTAATTATGCGACTTCTGAAGGTAATTGGTTGCACCAGAGCTTTTTATTGGCTTCATAACAAAGGGGGTGAATACATACGCACATGCCAATTTTCTGTTTTCTATTTCTAAAAAAATAGTTTTATGTATATATTTTTCTCATTTCACTTCACCAACTTAGACTATTGTGTTCTGATCCATCAATGTTTTATTAATCTGAATTGTATGTGAACTTAAGGCTGTAATGTAACAAAATAGGTAAAAAGTCAACGGGGGTAAACACTTTTGCAAGGCATTGTATGCAGAAACCAACACTAATTGGCTAAAATGCAAGTTTGTAAAAAGCACTGAGATAAGGAGCAGTCTCAGTGCATCTAAGCAGACGCTTATCATAGAGATAAAAAGTATATTGATATAACAGTGTTGGTTATGCAAAGCTGGGAAATGGGTAATAAAGAGATTATCTTTTTAAACAATAATTTTCAAGTAGATTGTCCCTTTAAGGGGGGAAATGTACATTGCATTGTTCCTTTATATTATAGCAGAAATATACTATGGACCAGATTAGAAGTGGAGCGCTAAATATCGCTTGCGAGCAAGCGATATTAAAGCTTCACTTTGTAATGTGCGCTGGTATTACAAGTAAATCGCAATGCAAACGCGAGCATTGCACTCACAAGAGCGTGCTTCCATAGGCTCGCGGTAGCAATAACCAGCCACTTCTAATGGCTGGTTCATTATTGGGCTCCCACAAACGGGGAAATTTGCCCATTTGCGGGAGTGCAATAATTTACCGCTCCACTTGTAAAGCCTTGGATACCTGGAGAGAGCTGCAACATATACAGTGGTGTAATGGAAGCCTCATCAGACGCAAGGGGTTAAATAAACATAATATACAGTATACATAGATTCTTATTTATTTTACCCAGTGTTTATGTATTTGGTAATTATGCTTTATCTTTGCAGTTCTAAATTATTTTCTCTGATTAGATGTGATACATTAAGGACACCAAGTTTAGGAAACAAAACTGTATATTTTATTTAAACAAACACGAGGATAGGATCTTATCAAATACACCCCTCAAGGGGATGTACCAAAAAAAAAAGATTAATAATGAAATTGCAGGGTCACACTTCTTCTAGTAAGCAAATCAGAATGTTATTGTATGTATCAGTATATATAGGAAATGTTGACAAATCCAATTGCTAAGTGTGAAGAATATCAAATGACCATTGGACGTTCTATTGTAAAACTGGTACTAGAATGATACGTTTTAGGTGTCTGAAGACCCCTAAGTGCATTTATGCCTACAAGACTGCCCAGACTGTGGCCAACAAACCTACAGACAAGCCAGTCCTCATCATCCATATCAGGTTTAATTTAATACATCATTGGTGTGCAATAAATAGCCTAAAGTCAGCCCAGTGTGAGTCCCTGTTTTATACCAACCCACTCAATACATTTGCACTCACTCTTAATTCCCTTTCCATAATTAAAACACCCTTTACAATAGAGTTTTTTTTTTAAATCTTCTACTGTGGGTCCAATATAGAAGTTAAAAGTAGTGTGTTCCTTTTTTTAGGCAAAAGGTGACACACATTAAGACCTTGAAGCAATAATGGTTGCCCAACGCTGATGCAATTACACCCATAAGGTGCAGAAACTTTTAAATAAATGTTTTGTATATTAAGTGCTGTAAATTTGTGAGAGGTGACTTTTGGTAATCTTGATTCTTGTGGAATACTCTTAATATGTTTTCCTCCAACATTTGTAGATATATATACATACATACTTTGAACACCTGATCTATCAATTCATTATCATTTGACTTTTTATATCTTATAAATTATGTAAAATGTAGAAAACTAATAAAATCATGCACTAAAATGTACTGTTTTATGGCCCAAAAGTTGGCCAGTGGGATATTTTTAAGATTTTATTTTTTTAAGGTTGCTCAGAAGCATTTGAGATTACAGATATTTGCTCCCTTACTAATTGTCTGCTGGTTCCTTGAAGAAGAGGTCAAATAGATTTTTTTTTCTAGAATGATGGAGTAAAATTAAAACTTCATAATTTAAGGTACGCTTCCTGGTTTCTTAGCATTAATGCTTACAGCTATTCTTTTGCTACTGAATTATCTTCCCTATGTTTGTACACCACTATCCTTGTGTAGACACACTTGAAATACAACCACATTCAAGGCATTTACATATCAGCAAATCATTTTAACATTTTCTTAAAAAAGTACAAAACAATATTCCATATAAATCATAATACAACATATTATTCCAAGTCAAAAATCATTTAAAGTAATTCCAGCAGTTACACATGGTAAATTAATTTCACCCTAAAAAAATGTTTGACCAGATCAACCCCTTTATTGCTGGTGTTAATCAGTTCCACCCTCCCTATAGCATGAATATGTGCAATCCTAGTCAATTAAATTTATATGAGAATTTATACATTTGCCAAAGTGCTTAACACAAAAACATAGCATGTCCAGCCACATTTGTCATTTTTCTACTTGATATCCAATTTCTAAACCCATTATCTCTTTGGTCTTTGATAATATTCAGGATAAAAATGTAATAATATGACTCAAATTTTTTTGTTTATTCCCTTTAAATTGATCTCTAGCCATTTTGCTAATGGACTGTTTCAAGAATCCTAAAATATTGCTTTAAAGCAATAATGACATTGCACTGTAAGATCACAAACTGTGATTAATTAATATAACATATCTCAACATTTAGCACACTCGGCAAATAGAAAAAAATCCTATTGCTTCCTCTATAACTGTCATTTCCTTTTGTGACAGTTAAGTAAAGTTTACACGTGCAGTACATGGTCAAATTAGTCAACTGTTTAATAAGTGCTTTCTCATTCTGAACCTCTTTGTCAACCTGTGCGTCAGTTACCTGTCTGTTCATAGCATTTCTATGTCACAATTAAGCATCAACCACATTATTAATGGAATGCAGAGTCATATTCTGATGATGTGATACATGCCTGGGACTGATTCCTAGCATTTAACTGATGTACATTCCTTCCTACAATAAAAAGTGATTGCATCATAGAACTAGAACAAAACAAAGTTTGGGTTTTGGAGATAGCATAAAAATCCTACTTCTTTCCACCTGTCTGCCATATCTCCAGTTAAACCTTTGTCTAGATTTATTACAGTTACAAAATTCACTACCCGGAAGGAACAAAATCATTATTAAATGGACATAACAGTACATATGAAATACATTTAGAAGCATGTTTGCAATACATGCAGCACGTCATTGATGACACGTGTGTGTGTGGGGGGTGCACATGCACGAGTCCTTTTGTCAGCATGTTGTGTGTTTGACCAAAATTATAATTAGTCTAGCTGCAAGTTGTCTCTAAATGTGTACTTGTCCCTTTAAATGGGTGTTAAACTCTATAAATGAAAATGAAGCCTAATAGTAAAATTAATTATAGAATTAGAATAAATATGTAAATAGTATAAAGAGAAAAACAAATCTGAAATATTTTTAATAGTGATGCACCGAAATGGAAATTCTGGACCGAATCCGAAAATCGGGGATGCATTTGGCCGAAAACCGAAACTGATACCAAAAATTTCAATTTATTTTCAATTTTTTTTAAAAAAAGTTTTTTTTTTGCTTAATTAGAGCCAATAAAAAAGCCCACACTTTTATTGAAAGTAACACACTAAAATTGGACAAAAATATCTTAAAACAATAATATGCTACACAATAATTTTACCAAGAAAAAAAAAAAACAGGCAAAAAATAATGCCATTTTCGGCCAAAATGTTTCTGCGACCAAACTTTTGGTGCATCCCTACTTAAAACAATATTAAATATCAATATACTGTATTATTCTTCATTTAGTTCTATGTAACAGAATCATATTTAACAGTTTTTTTTTTACCAATTATCCAAATAAAGTATAGACCTAGAAAACTCATTATATGCAGAACAGTTAGTCAAGTAATGAACTTAAACAGCAGCTCTAGGCTAAAATCAAATTTGAAACATGCTACACAATTTTACCGAAAATAACTGGCAAAAACATCAAAAACCGAAATAGCCAAAAATGCCATTTTCGGCCGAAACGTTTCTGCGGCCGAAATTTTGGTGCATCCCTAATTTTTAAGACCCAGTTTTGGATGTTTCACTATTTTGAATGTTTCTCTGTTGTGATCAACATCTGGTCCCTGTTAGCTATATTAGCTGTTCTGTTGTACAATTTTGCAGCACTATTGGCTAATATACCGTTTGTACTGCATTTTAAGGTTCCTTTAAAGGCTATGTTGACTTTGGTGGTTCCTACCAGGTAATAAAGAACTGTAGATAGAATCAATGCTTACATTTTACAGGGTTTGTTTTACATTCACATATGTTGCAATTAAGCTATTCTACTCATTCTACAATTACCTCCAAAATGCCCCTCTGTATATAGTCCTGGAACGGTTTACAGATAAGAGATAATTACATACTAAACTTTTTTTTTAATTTAAGATCTGCAATACACATGGGTTTTTAACCTCTGTCATTGCTTTTTTATTTTTACTGTTCTACACTAAGCTGAACACTCTTTCCTGGATTTTAACACTGGATGATGCTAAGAAGCAGACAGAGGAGGGGACACATTTTAAGTGCTATATTTCTGCTAAGGACCATGCTATTTCAAAGATTGCTGTCATTTTGGGGAGTAAAAGTGGGGGTACTCTTAAACCATGATTACTATAACATAACAGCAGAATGATAATAAAAACAAGTCAAGATGTGTTATTGACTAAACCTGAACTCCAAGACTGCCACTGTATTTGGTGGCTCCAATTAAAATGTGGGTGTGAAATCCATAGAAACAAGGAGCGAATAACACACACACACAGCAGTTTTCTATCTGAACATAAAACACACATTTCCCTCTATACAGAACAGTCATTTAGATGCGCAGAGCGACTTTTGAAAGGTGCAAAATATTGGGGTACTTTCTTGTGCCCCAAAACCCACGTACTATATATTTATACATACATATATATATAATATATATTCAAAAAGAGATATACATACACCCAGCCTCTCAACTGAAGAGGAATTGAATTACTTTCTACAAATTTAGCCCCAAAAATGACATGGCTGGACACATATCTACAGTTTCTGCTAATGAACTAACAATATAAACAACTACATGTTTTGCTCTTTGTATAAAAATCAATCACATATGAAAAAAGGTTGGGGTTATGGGGGACGCCCCAACCAGGAATTGAAAAAAATAAAATAAAATACATATATAAATGGTCTCATGTACATTTAGGAACACAAGCACAGTGCAACACAGAGCGGAACACAGCTCTTCCTTCACGTAGACTGATACTGAGTATCACAAGGTGCTTCAGAACCTGCACTTGGTGCCAGGGAACGGAAACAAGCAGGGATGAGCGACTTGAAAGCTTTAAAAAAAATGGGTTGAGATGACACATTGCTTTACTTCCAACTGAGTCATAGATTGCTAAAATAAGATGACTAAGAAGACATGGGAAAATTGTGAAGGCCATCAATTTCCCAGTTTTTAAGATGAATAAATCTCAGGATTATTATCATATTGAGGAGAGACCTTAGACAAAGCTAATTTCCTCTAAGTCTTAGTGAGTGTGTACCTTGTACATGTTTCTTTGTGGAAGTTAGGCAGGAAGCCCGATTCTTGGTGAGCAACTATTCCAGAAAAGATATATCATTTTAAACTGATTCTGTATGAGACAATGTATATGTATAACATTATATGTCCACTTATGTGACATTATGTTCTTGGTCTCATCATAGCTGTACACCTCTTTCCAGCAAAATCAAGTGTATCCCTTATTTTTCATAAACAGGGCGATTGCTTCTTCCTTGCTTCATTGACTCATCTCACTCTTCCTTACACAGGTCAAGACCGAGCACTTTATCCCTTGTCCTGGTTTGTCGGAGTCTTTTCACCACCTCTCTATACACAGAAGTACATACAGAATAGAAACAGTAAAACAAGATTTCAGTAAGAAAAGGGAGACAAATTATAAAGGAAATGAAGTTCAGATGATCACAAAAAATGAAAGGTGACATGCTGATAATTATGGTTATACTTTTATGCATCATAACTCAGTAGACAATAACAGTACCCCATGATGGTGACTAGCTAATTGCTTTTATACTCACTGAGGTTTTTGGACCACACCCCTCACCCTGAAGCCCCAAGAAGGGAGGGGTTTGTGCTGTAAGAATGGGAGGGGCAGGTGATGATGCCATTGTGCTACAAGTTGAGGTCACTGGAAGAAGGGGTGGTGCTGTGGATGATGCCATAAGTCGCTGAAGATCGCGTCGTTGCTGTATGTTCTGAATCCACTGGCAAAGAAGGCTCTGTTGATCCTTCAAAACAAAGTAAACGTCTGGTTAAGTTACAATCTCTCAGAATGTTAATACAAATGGCACAAAATGCACTTGGTTCTTACTGCAGTAAGATTTGTTGATGTGATCTGCTGTAACTGGTGGAAAAGATGCCTCTGCTGTTCTGAAATAGTATTCATTGTTGGGAGACTGTAAGGGGGAAAAGGTAGAAAACAAAATTAAAGAGTGGCAGTGGAAACTTAGGGATAAAGACAGACATGGTGAGAAAGAGAGTGTAAAACACAGGGGAGACAAAAAAGAAAGAGTCTGGATATGGGATAAATAAAATAAGGATAACAGAGTTGGGAGCTCTTAAGAAAGATGTGCAAGAATTATAGAAAATGTATAGAAAACATAGGATGGGAGAAGGCAGAGACAAGAATTTCTTAATAATTTGCCCTTCCTGTTTCAGTAGTTTCTCTTTTTCCCCTTTTTTATCAGTCAAATTATTGTTAAAGCTTTCTTACCTGCTTGGTATCTGGGAGCCAACTGTTCCACCTCGCAGAGCATTTGGCGTTTGCCCTGCTGTCCCTTGAAGACTTCCGCTGATGCTTCCCAGAATACTATTCAGTGCAAGTGCTCCTGGATTTCCTGACAAAGCCCCTAGTAGAGGGATGGTGGCAAGAGAAGGTGGTGCCCCTTGGCCTGATGATCTTACTAGCCCATTCACAAGCTGCTCTGCCCCTATGGTTGGTAGCGAAGGCCCACCCTGTGGGATTGGACCTGGTGGAGAAGTACTGTGCACTGACAGACAAGAACTGCTTCTACTGGGGCAGCCTGAGTGGGGGTCCTAGTTTGGATTAAAAAAAAAAAAAAAATCAAACAGACAATTAAGAAAATAAGAATCTTAGTAATAAATCTCTTTTGATTAAGTGAGTGCTCAAAGCATTCCAAAAGCAATGGAACTGAGGATATTCTTTGCTAAGCACAAATGTCTCAATAAAAAAAATGTCCCAGCCACTGAGAAAAGACATGTGGTCATGGATGGATATCCTTAAATCCCAGACTGTTTGGGCATCATGACATACATTTTGAGGAACATGAGTGTAAGGAAATAAAAGGTATACATTAAAAACCAGCTTCTTGTATTGTAAAATCAAATAAGAAGCTAATCAGTACTAATATAATTTTCTCTTATTTATCATGATGACACAATACCGATAAAGCCATTCAATGGAAAGAAAATATCAAGTTGATATCTTGATTCAAGTTAGACTGTTTCAGAGTGGACTCACTTCTTTGTTTAGTAGTTTTAATATAAAGCCTATCACACTCAAAGCCAACAAGGGAGCAGGATAAATACATGGTTTAACTTGGAAAAAAAGCTTCACTCTACCATGAAATGTTATCAAACAAAAAGCATTAAAGGGACAGTCTAGGCCAAAATAAACTTTCATGATTCAGATAGAGCATGTAATTTTAAACAATTTTCCAATTTACTTTTATCACCAATTTTGCTTTGTCCTCTTGGTATTCTTAGTTGAAGGCTTAACCTAGGAGGTTCATATGCTAATTTCTTAGACCTTGAAGGCCACCTCTTTTCAGAATGCATTTTAACAGTTTTTCACCACTAGAGGGTGTTAGTTCACGTATTTCATATAGATAACACTGTGCTCGTGCACGTGAAGTTATCTGGGAGCAGGCACTGATTGGCTAAACTGCAAGTCTGTCAAAAGAACTGAAATAAAGGGTCAGTTTGCAGAAGCTTAGATACAAGATAATTACAGAGGTAAAAAGTGTATTTATATAACTGTGTTGGTTATGCAAAACTGGGGAATGGGTAATAAAGGGATTATCTATCTTTTAAAACAATAACAATTCTGGTGTAGACTGTGCCTTTAAGCTTATAAAACATTGAAAATGTATGATCTGAGTAAAAAAGTGTTTGTTTTGCATAACTGCTTTAACAAAAAAAAAAAAAAAAAGTCTCACCTTTTCTTGACTATGAAGTTGCTAATTACCAAGTGACGTAGGCAGTAATATGTAGTCTAAATACTCTATTCCAATCATTTAAGAGAGCAGATCAAAACAATCGCCTAGATTTTGAGTTCTGCGTTAGCCTTAAAAAGCAGCGTTAAGGGGTCCTAACGCTGCTTTTTAACGCCCGCTGGTATTACGAGTATGGCAGGTACAGGTGTACCGCTCACTTTTCTTCCGCGACTTTTGTCACCGCAAAACCCGTACGTGAATTGTGTATCCTATCTTTTTAATGGGATTTGCCTAACGCCGGTATTACGAGTCTTGGAAGAAGTGAGCGGTACAGCCTCTACCTCCAAGTCTCCTACTGCATTTAAAAGTCAGTAGTTAAGAGTTTTATGGGCTAACACCGGAATATAAAGCTCTTAACTAAAGTGCTACAAAGTACACTAACACCCATAAACTACCTATGAACCCCTAAACCGAGGCCCCCCCACATCGCAAACACTATAATAAAATTATTTAACCCCTAATCTGCCGACCGGACACCACCGCCACCTACATTATGGCTATGAACCCCTAATCTGCTGCCCCTAACCTAGCCGACACCTATATTATATTTATTAACCCCTAATCTGCCCCCCCAACGTCGCCGCCACCTACCTACACTTATTAACCCCTAATTTGCCGACCGGACATCGCCGCCACTATAAAAAAATTATTAACCCCTAAACCGCCGCAATCCCGCCTCGCAAACACTATAATACATTTTATTAACCCCTAATCTGCCCCCCCAACGTCACCGCAATTTACCTACAATTATTAACCCCTAATCTGCCGCCCCCAACGTCGCCGCTACTGTAATACATTTATTAACCCCTAAACCTAAGTCTAACCCTAACATCCCCCCTAAGTTAAATATAAATATATAATTTAAATAAATCTAAATAAATTTACTATAATTAAATAAATTATTCCTATTTAAAAATAAATACTTACCTATAAAATAAACCCTAATATAGCTACAATATAACTATTAGTTAAAATAATTACAAAATTACCTGTAAAATAAATCCTAACCTAAGTTACAAATACACTACACTATCAATAAATTAATTAAATAAATAAACTACAATGATCTAAACTAAAATACAATTAAATAAACTAAACTATATTACCCAAAAAAACAAACACTAAATTACAAAAAATAAAAAAATATTACAAGAATTTTAATCTAATTACACCCAATCTAAGCCCCCTAATAAAATAAAAAAGCCCCCCCAAAATAATAAAATTCCCTACCCTATACTAAATTACAAAAGTAATCAGCTCTTTTACCAGCCCTTAAAAGGGCTTTTTGCGGGGCATTGCCCCAAAGTAATCAGCTCTTTTACCTGTAAAATAAAATACAAGACCCCCCCAACATTACAACCCACCACCCACACACCCCTACTCTAAAACCCCCCCGATCCCCACTTAAATAAAACCTAACACTACCCCCTTGAAGATCACCCTACCTTGAGCCGTGTTCACCCAGCCGGGCACCGATGGGCCAGAATAGGACATCCAGAGCAGCATAAATCTTCATCCGATTGGGGCAGAAGAGGTCCTCCATCCAGCAGAAGTCTTCATCCAAGCGGCATCTTCTATCTTCATCCATCCGGCGCGGAGTGGGTCCATCTTCAAGACATCCGACGTGGAGCATCCTCTTCTTCCCGACGACAAACGACAAATGAAGGTTCCTTTAAATGACGTCATCCAAGATGGCGTCCCTCGAATTCCGATAGAATGCAAGGTCAATTCTATTGGCTGATCCAATCAGCCAATCGGATTGAACTTCAATCCTTACCTTAATTCCGATTGGCTGATAGAATCCTATCAGCCAATCGGAATTCGAGGGACGCCATCTTGGATGACGTCATTTAAAGGAACCTTCATTTGTCGTTAGTCGTCGAGAAGAAGAGGATGCTCCTTGTTGGATGTCTTGAAGATGGACCTGCTCCACGCCGGATGGATGAAGATAGAAGATGCCGCTTGAATGAAGACTTCTGCTGGATGGAGGACCTCTTCTGCACCGATCAGATGAAGACTTCTGCCACTCCGGATGTCCTATTCTGGCCCATCGGTGCCCGGCTGGGTGAACACGGCTCAAGGTAGGGTGATCTTCAATGAGGTAGTGTTAGGTTTTTTAAGGGGGGATCGGGTGGGTTTTAGAGTAGGGGTGTGTGGGTGGTGGGTTGTAATGTTGGGGGGGGGGTCTTGTATTTTATATTACAGGTAAAAGAGCTGATAACTTTGGGGCAATGCCCCGCAAACCCTTTTAAGGGCTGGTAAAAGAGCTGATTACTTTTGTAATTTAGTATAGGGTAGGGAATTTTATTATTTTGGGGGGCTTTTTTATTTTATTAGGGGGCTTAGATTAGGTGTAATTAGATTAAAATTCTTGTAATATTTTTTTATTTTTTGTAATTTAGTGTTTGTTTTTTTTTGGTAATATAATTTAGTTTATTTAATAGTATTTTAGTTTAGATCATTGTAGTTTATTTAATTAATTTATTGATAGTGTAGTGTTAGGTGTATTTGTAACTTAGGTTAGGATTTATTTTACAGGTAATTTTGTAATTATTTTAACTAGGTAGCTATTAAATAGTTATTAACTATTTAATAGCTATTGTACCTAGTTAAAATAAATACAAAGTTGCCTGTAAAATAAATATAAATCCTAAAATAGCTACAATGTAACTAATAGTTATATTGTAGCTATATAAGGGTTTATTTTATAGGTATTTATTTTTAAATAGGAATAATTTTTTTAATTATAGTAAATTTATTTATATGTATTTAAATTATATTTAACTTAGGGGGTGTTAGGGTTAGATTTAGGTTTAGGGGTTAGTAACTTTATTATAGTAGCGGCGACGTTGGGGGCGGCAGATTAGGGGTTAATAATTGTAGGTAGGTGGCGGTGATGTTAGGGAGGGCAGATTAGGGGTTAATAAATTTCTTATAGTGTGCGGCGGTTTAGGGGTTAATACATTTATTATAGTGGCGGCGATGTCCGGTCGGCAGATTAGGAGTTAATAAGTGTAGGTAGGTGGCGACGACGTTGGGGGCGGAAGATTAGGGGTTAATAAATATACTGTAGGTGTCGGCGATGTTGGGGGCAGCAGATTAGGGGTTCATAGGGATAATGTAGGTGGCGGCGGCGTCCGGAGCAGCAGATTAGGGGTTAATAGTATAATGCAGGTGTCAGCGATAGCGGGGGCAGCAGATTAGGGGTTAATAAGTGTAAGATTAGGGGTGTTTAGACTCAGGGTTCATGTTAGGGTGTTAGGTGTAGACTTAGAAAGTATTTTCCCATAGGAAACAATGGGGCAGCTTTTTTGCAGGTGTTAGGTTTTTTTTTTCCAGCCAGCTCAGCCCTATTGTATCCTATGGGGAAATCGTGCACAAGCACGTTTTTCCAGCTTACCGCTACCGTAAGCAACGCTGGTATTGAGGGTAGAAGTGGAGCTAAATTTGTCTCAACGCTCACTTTTCTGAGGCTAACGCAGCCATTCAGAAAACTTGTAATACCAGCGTTGGCTTAAGGGTGCGCTGGAAAAAAAAAGGCTCGTTAGCACCGCGGGTCTTTAGACAAAACTCTAAATCTAGGTGAAAGTATACATACTTTTTTGAATTAGTTTTCCAAATTAACCCAATCTATTAAAAGTGCTGCTATTTCAGTTAGTAAAACTGAATATACAATAACTCAGAACCAGCTGGTTAAAGGGACATTAAACTACTTTACTTTGGGTACTACTCACCATGCTATTGTTTTTCCTCCTATGCCTGCAGCTCTCTTTAAATCCCTTTTAACCCTTTACAAGTGCTTGTTCGTGAATCTCTGCATCTTCACACTGGGTGCCGCCATCTTGGAGTTTAAGTATTCATGCACCCAGACAGAAGTAGTGGGCAATTACAGATCTGTGATATTGTTTTTTTTCTTGACAATCATTACTGAGCACAATACAGAGTCGGAGCTGTACATTTTTGCAGTTATGTAACTTTTAAACTGTGTTTAAAAAACTGGAAATATGAAAAGCTTCTGCTTTTTATTGTGTGAGAGAATCCAAAGTGCAAGTTACAGCAGTCAGAAAGGCCAGTAACGTCACTGATCTGTGAAAGCGCACTGCTTCTGTCACATGATGCTACAATACCTGCGCTACAAGATGGCAGCACCCAGTGTAAAGATGCAGAGCTTTGCCAGCTGGCTTCTGTAATGGGTTAAAATAAGAGAAAGATTTTAAAAGGCAACTGCAGGTACAGGAGGAAAAACCGTAGCATAGTGAGTAGTAACCAGGCTGCTGTAGTTGTACTCAGCAGTTTAATGTCTCTTTGAAATCTACAATAAACAGATTTTTCATGGCTCTGTGTCATTGGTAGGGGTGGTTCGAATGTGCTAAAAGTGTAATTTGTTTGGACAATCAAATGTTGATAAGAATGAAAATCCATTAAAATTGTGAATGTTCATAATGAAATCGAAATATCCATATTCGAAATTTCTAATGTAACATTCGATTTAACAAATGCTATTCGGAAGGCTAATAGGTCATGTGGTAGGGAATTTAGTAAATTGATACATAATAGATACAAATATATCAATTTGAATGTTTCTATTATTGCATAATTCAAATATTACATTTAAAGAGAACGTTAGAAATACTATTACAAATATTTAGATTCTCATTTTTGAATTAGAATATTGCATAATTCGAATCGAATATTACATTTCAAGAAAGCATTAGAAATACTATTACATAAAACAAATGTTAGAATGTTGTGCAAACATTTGAAACAAATTAATGAATGTGTTAAAATTCATTTAAATTTTGGAATGTTGCAAAACATTCGCCTATCCCTAGTGATTGGCTACAATTTTAGTACTTAAAGGGACATAAAACCCCAAAACGTTCTTTCATGATTCAGATAGAGAATACAATTTAAAAAAAAGTTTTATACTTCTAGCAGCAAATTTGCTTTGTTCTCTTGTTATTCTTTGTTGAAGAGATATCTAGGTAGGTAGTGTGCACATTAAATGACAATGGAAATAGTGCAGCCATCTAGTGCTCTTGTTAATGTATAACATTGCATTACTGCTGCCATATAATGCTGCAGACACGTGCACAGTCCTGAACTTGCCTTTCAACAAAGGATAACAAGAAAAATAAAATTTGATAGAAGTAAATTGGAAAGTTGTTTAAAATTGTATGCTCTATCTGAATCAAAGAAAAATGTGTGGTTTTATGTCCCTTTAAATTATTTTTCTTATGAACCCATTCTGTCTACCTATAGGATTAAAAAGAAAAAAAATATGTTTTGTTAATGTCCCTTTAAATTTAAAAAAATAAAAAGGTGAGAACAACACTCAACAACATTATCGCCAATATTGGCACACACCCCTAGTAATAAGTAATATTTAAAGGGATATAAAGGTCAAATTTGAAATGTGCATGGGTGTAATTCAATTTTAAATAGATCCCTTTTTTCACTATTCTTCTATTAGCAAATATTTCTAGTAAAAGTTATGCTTTTGAGTGGCATATGCACATATGCTGTGATGACCCATGCCCCGGTATTCATCACCACACCTTCTCAGAACATCAATCGTGGCTTGTATGACACAAATTAAACCTTCAATGGCACAATACACAATGCCACAAGCTCTCTGAGCAGGCACTGTATTGCATACTGGTGCATGGACCTTCACAGCATACGTGCATATGCCTTTGAAAAACAATAACAACTTTCAGTAGAAGCATGTTTGCTAATGGAAGTACATTACAAAAAATGCTTCTGTTTAAAATTGAAGTGCACCTTTTTACATCTCAATTCTGACCTGTCTATCCCTTTAAACCATAAACTTTTTATAATGCTTGTAATATATTGTTTAGAAGTTAGTGGGTTGAGTGTGCCATTTCAGGGTTTGATTACTGCTAATGTAGGCTATTTCAATCCGATTGTTATTAATGGTAGTTTTATCCATGAAGTAAATACATACGTGTTATATTTCCCTAGCAGCTTTTTATTTTAGCATCAATAAAGTAATGATTTTACCAGTGAAAACCTGTATCCTATGCAATAAGTGACACCTCATTTAAATAGGGGCTTCTGTCTCCATCTTCCCTATGACACAAATGGGGGTGGGGTGAATAAAGGCTCCGTCACTAAACATCGTCTAGGTAGAAACTGCACAGGTGAATGGATGTGATGCTTGAATACAAACCAAAATATTTACAGAGCCTAAAATAATGTAATAACATCAAGATAAACAGCAATATTATATACAAATAGCAAAAGTGGGATTTCAAAATATAACACATCATTATGTTTATGACTTCCCAGCGACAATACTTTAAAACCAAAGGTAAAAAAAAGACACTCTCTATTTGAGGAAAGCAAACAATATCACCAGCTTTCCTGCCTAATAGCAATAGTCATCCATCTATGAAAACATTAAAAGCAGACTATGGGGCCCAGGGTGATAAAAATTGCACACATTGCAGAAAAATGTGACACTAATGGAGTGAAACACAAAGATGCATACACTCTAAAGGGTTTAAAAAAAAAAGGGAATTCCTTTCACAGGCTCACAAACAGGCATTCCTAGGCACTCAGGCATCCTCCTACCTGCAAGTGTCCCGGACGAACCCGTTCTGCCGCTTTATGACTCAAGACCTTTGTCTATAGTTCACATACACTCCAATACAATATTTTCCACATTGATACATGTACTTGATAGTATATTCTGATACATGTACTTGATAGTATATTCTGATACATGCACTTGATAGTATATTCTGATACATGCACTTGATAGTATATTCTGATACATGTACTTGATAGTATATTCTGATACATGTACTTGATAGTATATTCTGATACATGTACTTGATAGTATATTCTGATACATGTACTTGATAGTATATTCTGATACATGTACTTGATAGTATATTCTGATACATGTACTTGATAGTATATTCTGATACATGTACTTGATAGTATATTCTGATACATGTACATGATAGTATATTCTGATACATGTACTTGATAGTATATTCTGATACATGTACTTGATAGTATATTCTGATACATGTACTTGATAGTATATTCTGATACATGTACTTGATAGTATATTCTGATACATGTACTTGATAGTATATTCTGATACATGTACTTGATAGTATATTCTGATACATGTACATGATAGTATATTCTGATACATGTACATGATAGTATATTCTGATACATGTACTTGATAGTATATTCTGATACATGTACTTGATAGTATATTCTGATACATGTACTTGATAGTATATTCTGATACATGTACTTGATAGTATATTCTGATACATGTACTTGATAGTATATTCTGATACATGTACTTGATAGTATATTCTGATACATGTACTTGATAGTATATTCTGATACATGTACATGATAGTATATTCTGATACATGTACATGATAGTATATTCTGATACATGTACTTGATAGTATATTCTGATACAAGTACATGATAGTATATTCTGATACATGTACTTGATAGTATATTCTGATACATGTACATGATAGTATATTCTGATACATGTACTTGATAGTATATTCTGATACATGTACTTGATAGTATATTCTGATACATGTACTTGATAGTATATTCTGATACATGTACATGATAGTATATTCTGATACATGTACTTGATAGTATATTCTGAATCACACCTTGCTGTAGCATTAAAAGTATCTAAATAATTCAGTAATACGTTAAATGTAACAACATGTATCCGGCCAAACACACTTGTGTCATTACTGGCCCCGCCCATCGATGCACTTCATCACTACTACATCATCGAAAATAGTGGTCTATGTAGGAATGTGCGATCAGAGAATTATGGACCCGAGTGTTGAAACATTTTAGGTGACATTAAATGGTGTCATTCTGTTCCGGTAGCAACACATATGAATACAGTACACTGTCATTATAAATATAACATCAGCTTTTTTTTGCAATTGATCAGATTAGCTACACCTGTAGGAGAGGAGATTTAAATAAGTTGCTGCTTCAGAAAGGTCACAGTATTTCATTTGTAGTATTATTAGTCCCCTGGTTTAGGTGATACTCACAGAGCTTTTGATAGTCTTAGTCTACCTTAATATGTGCTCAAGAATAAAGCATTTGCCTAAGTATTTGAGTTGAGAAAACACTGTTAATACTACTACCACGGTTTTAAGTGTTAAAAATGCTGCATTTGATGTAACAGGCAGGTAGCACTTTTGTCTATCACACAATGTGTTTGGATATTACCAGGGCAACAGATGGCTATAAAAATACAATGAGGTTGTAGACCTGCCCCTCACCCTAAAAAACACATATATTAGTGGTGAAACGCATCAGTGTGTGGGGCCGGTATTAACACAAATGTGTTTGGCTGGATACACATGGTTATAATGCAAAGATGAGGAAAAGCAGCGCTCCACAAAGAGGGAGCCTAAGCCTATATAATGGAATAGTGTCTCTATAAATATCTTAAGTGGTTGATTAGTTTCTGCATACGGCAGTCTGGTTAGAAGTTAACAAAAATATAGTATATATACTATACAAAGGCTGCTTAGACAGCAGAAACGCGTTCCTAGGATACAGCACTATTTAGAAATTCACACCTTTTTGGCCCAGACTGGACACCATCACAGGGGGAGCCATAGAGCAGGAAGTAAGATTCAGTCATTGAAACACTGCCACAAGAATCAACCTCCATCCTGCTCCAGAATCGGTCTGACCCAGGAAATACAAGATAATTTTGAAAGAAACAATCACCTTTATTCTGTTGAGGACGCAAGTAAGACTGGGAAATACAGAATTTGGCTTTTGGATGCCATTTATTTTTTAGTGATCTGAATTAACTGATTAATACCAAATGCACTACAGATCTCATATTCCACCCTATTCAGGAAACCAGAGTTAAATTGGGACAATACTGCTTTATTAAGAGCAGATGATTATATGCTGTCTGATTTTATGTTGTTTGATGTTTTGATCTTTTGCTATCTACCATTTGATCTTAAGCAGCAAATCTGATCTTACCTAGTCAGTCATATATAGCACTTTGATAGTAGGAATTTGGTATTGGATGATGTTTCCTACTTTCTGCTTATTTGATTTTATATATACAGCGTATTTTGCACATTAAGGTTGGCCAACCTTGAGACACTATCGGCTAGATTACGAGTCTTGCGTTAGCCTTAAAAAGCAGCGTTGAGGGGTCCCAACGATGCTTTTTAACGCCCGCTGGTATTACGAGTCTGGGAGGTACAGGTGTACCGCTCACTTTTTTTCCGCAATTTCCGCTTACCGCAAATCCCCTTACGTCAATTGCGTATCCTATCTTTTTAATGGGATTTTCCTAATGCCGGTATTCCGATTGATTGAAAAAGTGAGCGGTAGACCCTCTCCTGTCCAGACTCCTACCGCATTTAAAAGTCAGTAGTTAAGAGTTTTATAGGCTAACTTAAAAGTCAGTAGTTAAGAGTTTTATGGGCTAACGCCGTAACATAAAACTCTTAACTCAAGTGCTAAAAGTACACTAACACCCATAAACTACCTATTAATCCCTAAACCGAGACCCCCCCCCCCCCACATCGGAAACACTTAACTAAAATGTTTAACCCCTAATCTGCCGACCGGACATCGCCGCCACTTTAATAAATATATTAACCCCTAAACCGCCGCTCTCCCGCCTCGCAAACACTAGTTAAATTTTATTAACCCCTAATCTGCCTGCCCTAACATCGCCGACACCTACCTACATTTATTAACCCCTAATCTGCCGACCCCAACGTCGCCGCTACTATCTTAAATTTATTAACCCCTAAACCTAAGTCTAACCCTAACCCTAACACCCACTAACTTAAATATAATTTAACTAAAACTAAATAAAATTATTATTATTAAATAAATTATTTCTATTTAAAACTAAATACTTACCTGTAAAATAAACCATAAGATAGCTACAATATAACTAATAGTTACATTGTATCTATCTTAGGGTTTATTTTTATTTTACAGGCAAGTTTGTATTTATTTTAACTAGGTACAATAGTTATTAAATAGTTATTAACTATTCAATAGCTACCTAGTTAAAATAAGTACAAATTTACCTGTAAAATAAACCCTAACCTAACACTACACTATAATTAAAATAATTACCTAAACTACCTAGAATTAATTACAATTAAATAAACTAAATTACGGAAACGCCCCCACTAAATTACAGAAAATAAAAAAGAAATTACAAATATTTTAAACTAATTACACCTAATCTAATCCCCCTAATAAAATAAAAAAGCCCCCCAAAATAAACAAATTCCCGAACCTATACTAAATTACAAATAGCCCTTAAAAGGGCTTTTTGCGGGGCATTGCCCCAAAGTAATCAGCTCTTTTACCTGTAAAAAAAAATACAATACCCCCCAACATTAAAATCCACCACCCACACACCCAACCCTACTCTAAAACCCACCAGTCCCCCCTTAAAAAAACTTAACACTACCCCCTTGAAGATCACCCTACCTTGAGCCGTCTTCACCCAGCCGGGCACAAGTGGACCTCCAGAGGTGCAGAAGTCTTCATCCGATCCGGCCAGAAGAGGACATCCAGACCGGCAGAAGTCTTCATCCAGGCGGCATCTTCTATCTTCTTCCATCCGGAGTGGAGCAGGTCCATCTTGAAGACATCCGACGTTGAGCATCCGACGTTGAGCATCCTCTTCCATCCGACGGCGACTGAAGAATGAAGGTTCCTTTAAGTGACGTCATCCAAGATGGCGTCCCTTCAATTCCGATTGGATGATAGAATCCTATCAGCCAATCGGAATTAAGGTAGGAAAAATCCTATTGGCTGATGCAATCAGCCAATAGATTTGAAGTTCAATCCTATTGGCTGATCCAATCAGCCAATAGGATTGAGCTTGCATTCTATTGGCTGATTGCATCAGCCAATAGGATTTTTCCTACCTTAATTCCGATTGGCTGATAGGATTCTATCAGCCAATCGGAATTGAAGAGACGCCATCTTGGATGACGTCACTTAAAGGAACCTTCATTCTTCAGTCGCCATCGGATGGAAGAGGATGCTCCGCGTCGGATGTCTTCAAGATGGACCCGCTCCGGATGGAAGAAGATAGAAGATGCCGCCTGGATGAAGACTTCTGCCGGTCTGGATGTCCTCTTCTGGCCGGATCGGATGAAGACTTCTGCACCTCTGGAGGTCCACTTGTGCCCGGCTGGGTGAAGACGGCTCAAGGTAGTGTGATCTTAAAGGGGGTAGTGTTTTTTTAAGGGGGGATTGGGTGGGTTTTAGAGTAGGGTTGGTTGTGTGGGTGGTGGGTTTTAATGTTGGGGGGGGTATTGTATTTTTTTCACAGGTAAAAGAGCTGATTATTTTGGGGCAATGCCCCGCAAAAAGCCCTTTTAAGGGCTATTTGTAATTTAGTATAGGGTAGGGAATTTTTTTATTTTGGGGGGCTTTTTTATTTTATTAGGGGGATTAGATTAGGTGTAATTAGTTTAAAATATTTGAAATTTCTTTTTTATTTTCTGTAATTTAGTGGGGGGGTTTTCTTCATAATTTAGTTTATTTAATTTAATTGTAATTAATTCTAGGTAGTTTAGGTAATTAATTTAATTATAGTGTAGTGTTAGGTGTAATTGTAACTTAGGTTAGGGTTTATTTTACAGGTAAATTTGTACTTATTTTAACTAGGTAGCTATTAAATAGTTAATAACTATTTAATAACTATTGTACCTAGTTAAAATAAATACAAACTTGCCTGTAAAATAAAAATAAACCCTAAGATAGATACAAGGTAACTATTAGTTATATTGTAGCTATCTTATGGTTTATTTTACACGTATTTAGTTTTAAATAGGAATAATTTATTTAATAATAGTAATTTTATTTCGTTTTATTTAAGTTATATTTAAGTTAGGGGGGTGTTAGGGTTAGACTTAGTGTTAGGGGTAATATGAACCTGATGGCAGCCATCTTGTTCTTCGCAGCCATCTTGTTCCTCGCAGCCATTTTGTAATGAATAGACTTTATTATACTGGGGTATTATGCAGTGAGAATTATATGCATGTTATGAGTTTCTTTAGCTATTCGGCCTTGCCAATGTACCCTGGCCTAATGCCTAGAAGTAAGATAGAATAAGATAATGTAAACAAGAGGCTTTAGACACTCGGTTGTCTCTGCAGATGGTAGTTTGTTATGACTCTGTAAATATTGTTATGAGAAACTCATGTTCCAGTTTTCCCTTGTAAATTGCTCTGTATAACTGTGTAAGATGACGCGGTCCTAACGTGTCATCCCCTTAACCCTGTATGTCACTATAAGAAAGGCTTGCACTGTGCAATAAACAGAATTGGCTTTCGATCATAATGCTGCGTGGTCTGAGTCATTCTAAGGGGCCCTTATCAGGTAATCTACATATGCCTCAGGTGGTACACTAGGCCCCAGGCTTTGGCCTGCACTGACACTTACCCCCTGAAGGGGACACCTAACAGTTTTGGTGTCAGAAGTGGGATTCGCAGTGAGTAACTATGAGTGCTTTTACCATGCTTTCTTTCTGTGAATTTGAACCTAAATTTAGTCTGGTAATAGGTGTTGATGATAATGATATAAGGTTAAAGGGGTTCCTGTGGTTGAAGCACAGGTTTGCGGAGGTTAAAGTCCTGCCGGCAGTTGTGATACCCCTCCAGACAGGTAATCAGTCCTGTGCTGGGACACGACAGGTATTGTGAGTCCTGTCGGTGATAAGCGCGCAAGTAATATATGTATGCCAGTCGACGGGAGGTTCTTTTAAGATAAGGTCCCCCGGGCAACTTGGCAGTGAAGTGAGTAAGTCTCACGTGTGTTGAAGTTTCCCATATTCATTCCCATAATAGAGTTTTGTTACCCACCTGAAGCTCATGTTGATATCTGATGCTTGCTTTTGCTGCTATATAAAATGATGCTGTGCGTAGAAAATATTAAGTGGCTGTGCATGTTATTGTGGCTATTATTGTGTTAAGAATTGGGAACTGCTTATAGATAAGAATGCACAGAGAAAATTACATGTATAAGGTAAAAGAAAAGAAGAGTTAATAGTTTCTGCAAAAGACAGAAATATTTTTTTAAAAACACGGTCAGTAAGTACTGCTGTTTGATAAATAGAGAAATCTCTGTGTTAAAGAATGTAGCAGGCAAAGAAGGGGGGCCACCACTGAGCGCGCACATAGCTCAGAAAAGAAAAAAAAAAAGAGAGAAAAGAAATCCTGTCTCCGTTTGTAAGATTTTTTTTGTTTGCTTGCAGTAACAAAACTGAAATTTTGTATATTGAGATGCATAATGTGTGATGGTCTGTAGGTTCTCACTGTGGTATGCGTGTAACAGATTTACTTTGGACCAGGAACAGAATGTATTATTTGAAAACGATTGTTTCAAACCCTGCAAAAGTGGCCATTTTGTGGGGTTTCGAAAAAAAAGAAAAAATGCATTGTAGAAATGGTGAAAAGTTAATCTAGTGTTTTTTTATATATATATATGTATGTCGTACGCTATGAAATAGATGTTTTTCTGAGAAAGGAAAAAAGGGAGTGAATCTCTGGTATGCGAGATGGAATGAATTTGTGCGTCTGTATCGTAAGAATGTTTCCTTATGTTTCTCTGTTGGGAAATCAGACGTTTTAAGAAGATATTTTGTAATGTTATTTTATATACCTGTATTTTAAAGTCACCAGCATGTTTTAAGTATGTGGTATTCATATGCAGTTTTAGTTTGATATTGTTTTTGCAAGTGAAGTAACGGCTTTGAAAGTGGCTTTGAAAGTGCGATGGTGTGTGTGATTTTTTGTCACGCTCTGGTAAATATGAAATTGTTTCTGGTATGATTAATGGGTTAACGTATGTTGTATTTGTAAGGTCTGTGCACGGCGTGGGTGCACACAATGAAATATATTTATAGGCTGTAATTGAAAGTTTTTCTAAAAGGGCGTCCGTTTTTGTTGCAAGTAAATTAATCTGCAGGTCATGCTACAGTACAGAGGTGAAATTGGTGTGGTAAATCATACAAGCAGCCTAAATTATGGTTAGGATATACATATGTAATTTGCTTGATGAATGGTTAGTCCTTAAAGGGACGGTTCACTGTAACAAGGTGTTGCTATTAATGTATTGTCCATGACTTGTTATACAAGTGGCATATTATCTTATATTTGTCTGGAAAATCAGAGCTCAGTGCGTAGACGGAGCAATAGAAAATTGTCATTTTCTTATTTAAAGAACCAGTGCAATAACCCTGTATTAGTATTTTGCTAAATATATTTTTAGAGACCTTTCTTTGTATATATTTATTTTAAATTTGCTGTTCAGATAGCAGATATTTTTTTTGCAGCATAACTTAATTCTCTCTGTAATGCAAACTGAAGTGATAAGTTGTCTACAATTTTAGTGTAGGGATCCGTGAGACTAGCGGACAGAAAAAAAAAAAAAAAAAACAAGATAAAACAGAGGAGTGAAAATATTTAAAGGGATACAGGAAAACTGGTATAACATCTGAGAATTTAAGGGAATATTTACATAAAAGACGATGAGGTTTACTGTAAGCCTAACACTAGTATATTTCACTGTGTTAGCAGTTTCAATTAAAGATTATTTTTAGTTTGGTTAAAATGTCCCTTTAATTAGCCTGCATCCCACTGTGAGTGCGTTCTTATGCTGCTTATGCTTGTTTAGGCTATTTAATGAACGTCAGTATGCATTTTTTTATTATAAGGATCATTGGGATTAATTTAAAGGGGAAATTGTATTAGTATTCTTTTTCAGAAAGCTTATTTTTTGTGTTATATACGGTTGTTATATTTGGCTGGAGAGCTGCAGAATGGGGAATATCAAATTATATACAACGTTAAATCCAATAATTTTGTTGTGGTTAAACTAATTAGCATTTATCAAGTTTTAGTGTGAATTTTATATTTTTAAGCAGTAAACAGTGTTTCTCCTTTAAGTAGAAATGAAACTTTGAGCTTGCCTCGCTATCCTTGGAAGACTGATAACACTGTGCATGTTTTGGTTTTCTTTAAAAAAAAGAAGTTTCTCTGGAACAATTTGCACTGTACATTTAAAGCGGCAGTACTGGTGTTCTATGTTATAAAAAATGATAACTATAAATTGCTCACTACAAAGAAACAAGTATTTATAGAATATTCTGTCATAGAATATAGCTTAAAAAATGATAATTTTATTTCTGTGGCTGTCAAACTGTATCTCACAGATATAACTCTTTGTTATTTAAAACAACCCCCACTGTGTTCAATAAATAAATGAGATATTATTTAATTAAGTGATTTCAGTGACACTTTAAAAATATATATAGTTATTTGGTTATTAACTAGTTTACCACTATTATTGCAATGACTTTGATTGCTGCTTAACAGCTAAGCCGTGGTCTATAAGGTGTCTAGAAATAAACACCCCTAAAACAAATGATGCACAGTTTATCTGATTCTACTGCATTTATATAACTAGCTAATTTATCTGTTCACAGTTTTGGTTTTATTTATATGGCTTACGTGTATTCTGTCTCTTGGTGTTGTAATGAGATTTATACAGCCTGTGATAAGAGGCAGTCCTCAAAGGTTTAAAAAAATTAGCATATAAGCCTACCTATGTTTGGTTTAATCTAGGAAGGTTGGTTAAAATTAAAAGTCCTATCTGAATAATGAATTTTCATTTATCCTAGAATGTCCCTTTAACAGTGGCTACTGTGGTTATCTGATCTTTCCCAAATAAGCACAATTTTATTTGTGCAATCTGCAACTTAAGTTTCTTGGGCATCTGCTGTGATTGCTTTCTTTGTGTGATATTAAAGTTTTGTACATAGTGGATGTTTTTAATTGTTTGTCATGTTCTGAGTGTGTTGCATTTCAGCGAATGTCAGAATATGTGTTGCATTCTAAGTTAATTGTGGTTGTTTGAAATTTGTGTCAGCAGCTAATGTTTCGTTTTGTGTAAGACAAGAACGATTGGTTTTCATTGTTTGTTATGTTTTTCTCTTTTGTGGACAGCATATTGAATTGTGAAGTGTATTTCATTTTGCTTGCTATTGAGAATTGTCTCTGCATGAGTGGAGTGCATGATTTATCGTTTAGTTTCTTGTTATCTTGTGTTTGCGTGTCACATGAGATGTTTCACGCAAACATGGGGGAAGTATTGATGAGTATTGATGAATATCGTTATGTAATGGGGGTGATTGCTTTTAGGAGGTGAACCTAAAACGTTTTGAATCTCCTTGTACAATTTTATTGTCTAACCACCAGCTGTGCCCTAAAATTTCCTTGTCTTACCCCTATGCAGGATGCACTACGTCCCTAGGATTAGATCTTTTTATTGTCTTTCTGTGTTTTATTTTGCTCTCATATTTCAGAGGCCTAAAATGTTTTATTTTTCTATGTGGTTCTTAACACTATATTTGTATTTGCAGGATGAGAGTATGCTGTCTTCAGAGATTGAAACACACTAACTGAATTATTTTTGAGTTTCCATATTTAGGTAAAATCTGTACAGGCAAAATTCCATAAGTGCACTCTTCAAAAGATTAAAGATTGAAAGCAAGTAAACCTTTAAAGAAAGAAAAGATAAAGATGAAAGACCTTTTGTCAAGCTTGTTTTAACCATCATACTGCAGTAAAAAAAAAGTTACTGAACTATCTTTGGATCCATTCTTTGCTTTGCATGCTGGTACCAGCCCCAGAACTGGACTCTGGGTAATCCATGACTGTTTTCTCTGATGTGTGTCTTCAGGACATAAAGACTATCCTTCTCTGGACTGTGCCTTACCGCTCGATATGGAAGTCCTGTTATGCTGTTACAGGATCAACCAATTAAATTAGGGGAGTATTGTTTTAACCCTATTCCTTATATTGCTTGTTTTGTATTTTCTTGTATTTGTTTTATTTTTATTGATCATATTTGGTCTAAGAAATCATATGCTTCATTGGTATTAGTGCACATGGTAGTTTATGTGCGTAACAAAGTAACCCTTTAGATAAGTGTAACTGTGAACTTTGCAGTATTGTACTCTATTGAATGGCCCACTGAGTATAGAAAATAGGTTTAAGGAAAATGCTGCAACATAGCATAATATTTTAGACCCTTCACCCTTTAGAACATAAGGAGGACACATCTAAGCTAGAAGTTTATAGTAAATATACAGAGAAATGTTTCAGGGAATAGCATAATTATAGTTTATGAAAGCAAAGGTATTTTTTCCCTTGTATTAATTAGTATGGTATCTACAAAGTGAATTTGGTCATTCCTGATGTTTGTCAAAGAGAGTAATTCTTACCATAAAGATGTGTTTACCTTTAAAAGAGCTTGTAGTTTTAAATGATGTTCTGTTTGTATGCTTTTCTCATATAGGAGTGTGAGAGAATTTAGGTTGGAGAATTATAAACATTATAGATAGCAGCCATCCAGAATAAAGCAACACAAGGTTCTTTTATTTTTTTAGAAGTTCAAAGTGATATAGAGAAGTTGTAAATTATTCTCTGAGATATGTCAATGTATTTAAGTTGTATTATATATCAACAATGTTTTGTTTGATTTTTAAATGACATAGGATGTAAGTGACGTTTTATTTGGACATAATTGTGATTGTATTGCGGTGTGTACTCATCCTGTACTGTTTCTGTTTGCTTCCTAGACTCCCTGTGACTCGAGTGTCTGCTTGCCATGGGTATCCACTGGTTGCCTTGTCTACCCCATGAACAAACCATCAGATTTCCAGTATCTCCCTGCGGAAGAACCGTGGATAAGCACCCCTACTGCAAATGAACTGTATTATAGCAAAGTGTCAAGGTGCAGCGCTCTCAAATGGACAAAGACTGTTCTTAAAGTATTCAGAGGCCACCTAGAGACAGTTGTGCTGTTGCTATGTCATGCTTTACTGTGGAAAAGGAACTGTTGGACATATTGGGGGGTGCTAGCAATGCAGGTGGAGAGATAGACAATGCAGCGTTGTTTGGGGGTAGATGGGGGCTGGTTGGGTCTCTGTGCTGGTGGACCGGTAGTTTTGGGAAGGCTGGAGGATAGATGGAAGGTATTGGAGGGACTGTACCTATATGCAGTGACAATTAGCCTATAAAAGTATATCACGACATGCGAATATTTTTCTCTTTCGTATTCTTATAGAGTTCTGTTACCATAATATAAGGCTTTACTAATTTTCTATGCCTGTCTATTTTTATGTTATTCTGTTAGAATAAAAGGATGGTATGTTAGGGGTAATATGAACCTGATGGCAGCCATCTTGTTCTTCGCAGCCATCTTGTTCCTCGCAGCCATTTTGTAATGAATAGACTTTATTATACTGGGGTATTATGCAGTGAGAATTATATGCATGTTATGAGTTTCTTTAGCTATTCGGCCTTGCCAATGTACCCTGGCCTAATGCCTAGAAGTAAGATAGAATAAGATAATGTAAACAAGAGGCTTTAGACACTCGGTTGTCTCTGCAGATGGTAGTTTGTTATGACTCTGTAAATATTGTTATGAGAAACTCATGTTCCAGTTTTCCCTTGTAAATTGCTCTGTATAACTGTGTAAGATGACGCGGTCCTAACGTGTCATCCCCTTAACCCTGTATGTCACTATAAGAAAGGCTTGCACTGTGCAATAAACAGAATTGGCTTTCGATCATAATGCTGCGTGGTCTGAGTCATTCTAAGGGGCCCTTATCAGGTAATCTACATATGCCTCAGGTGGTACACTAGGCCCCAGGCTTTGGCCTGCACTGACACTTACCCCCTGAAGGGGACACCTAACACTTAGGTTTAGGGGTTAATAACTTTATTATAGTTGTGGCGATATTGGGGGGGGCAGATTAGGGGTTAATAAATATAATGTAGGGTTCAGCTATGTTGGGGGAAGCAGATTAGGGGTTCATAGGGATAATGTAGGTGGCGGCGGTGTCCGGAGCGGCAGATTAGGAGTTAATAATATAATGTAGGTGGCGGTGATGTCAGGGACGGCAGATTAGGGGTTAATAAGTGTAAGATTAGGGGTGTTTAGACTCGGGGTTCATGTTAGGTGTAAACATAAAATTCCTTTCCCCATAGGAATCAATGGGGCTACGTTAGGAGCTGGACGCTGCTTTTTTGCAGCCCCATTGTTTCCTATGGGGAAATCGTGCACGAGCACATTTAGCCAGCTCACCGCTACCATAAGCAGCACTGGTATTACAGTGAGATGTGGAGCTAAATTTTGCTTAACGCTCACTTTTCTGAGGATAACGCCGGCTTGAAGAAAACTCGTCATACCAGCTTTGTCTTAAGGGAGAGGTGAAAAATAAAGGCTTGTTAGCCCCGCACATCCTTACCGACAAAAACTCGTAATCTAGCCGTATATGTTTTTACACAGACATGTGTTTTTTATTATGATGTGTTTTAAATTGTGATTTTTGGAACAATATTAAATCTGATTGATTGTACCGGATCATCACTCTATTTATTCTATATATATATATATATATATATATATATATATATATATATATATATAGATAGATAGATATATATAGATAGATATAGACTATATTTTTTGTTAACTTCTAACCAGACTGCCGTATGCAGAAACTAATCACTCACATAAGATATTTATAGACACTATTCCATTATATAGGCTTAGGCTCCCTCTTTGAGGAGTGCTGCTTTTCCTCATTTTTGGATTATAATCCCTTTTTGGAGCTGTTGAGAGACAACTGAGAGGAAGCAGCATGCTTATAAAAGCAGCGCAAATACACTATCTCTAGTTAAAAATGGATACACGTTGTTACATTTTACTTATTACTGAATAATATAGATACTTTGAATGCTACAGCAAGGTGTGATTCAGAATATAATATTTTTGATACAAGTACATTTATCAATTTGAAAAATATTGTATTAGAGTGTATGTGAACTATAAATAGGGTCTTGAGTCAGCAATTGGCAAATCGGGTTCACCCGTGTTGCTTGCAGGTAGGGCGACTCCTTTGAGAACCTAGGAATGCCTGTTTGTGAGCCTGTGAAATGAATTACCTCTCCAGAAGCCCTTGAGAGTGTATGTATTTTTTTTTTAATCAGCTTTATTTTGACATTTTTAAACCGTTCACAGAGGTGGGAGATGCAGCTCCCTGTTTGAAACAATAGAATAATGCAAATGGTTAACAAAGCTAATTCAGTATGCATCAAATAACAATAGACCGGTTAACACCAAGCGAGGAAAAACATAATTTATGCTTACCTGATAAATTTATTTCTCTTGTAGTGTAGTCAGTCCACGGGTCATCCATTACTTATGGAATATATCTCTTCCTAACAGGAAGTTGCAAGAGGATCACCCAAGCAGAGCTGCTATATAGCTCCTCCCCTCACATGTCATATTCAGTCATTCGACCAAAACCAGACGAGAAAGGAGAAACCATAGGGTGCAGTGGTGACTGGAGTTTAATTAAAATTTAGATCTGCCTTAAAGACAGGGCGGGCCGTGGACTGACTACACTACAAGAGAAATAAATTTATCAGGTAAGCATAAATTATGTTTTCTCTTGTTAAGTGTAGTCAGTCCACGGGTCATCCATTACTTATGGAATACCAATACCAAAGCTAAAGTACACGGATGAAGGGAGGGACAAGGCAGGAACCTTAAACAGAAGTCACCACTGCCTGAAGCACCTTTCTCCCAAAAATAGCCTCCGAAGAAGCAAAAGTGTCAAATTTGTAAAATTTTGAAAAAGTGTGAAGTGAAGACCAAGTTGCAGCCTTGCAAATCTGTTCAACAGAGGCCTCATTTTTAAAGGCCCAGGTGGAAGCCACAGCTCTAGTAGAATGAGCTGTAATCCTTTCAGGAGGCTGCTGTCCAGCAGTCTCATAGGCTAAACGTATTATGCTACGAAGCCAAAAAGAGAGAGAGGTAGCCGAAGCCTTTTGACCTCTTCTCTGTCCAGAGTAAACGACAAACAGGGAAGAAGTTTGACGAAAATCTTTAGTTGCCTGCAAATAGAACTTCAGGGCACGGACTACGTCCAGATTATGCAAAAGTCGTTCCTTCTTTGAAGAAGGGTTAGGACACAGTGATGGAACAACAATCTCTTGATTGATATTCCTGTTAGTAACTACCTTAGGTAAGAACCTAGGTTTAGTACGCAGAACTACCTTGTCTGAATGAAAAATCAGATAAGGAGAATCACAATGTAAGGCAGATAACTCAGAGACTCTTCGAGCCGAGGAAATAGCCATCAAAAACAGAACCTTCCAGGATAACAGCTTGATATCAATGGAATGAAGGGGTTCACATGGAACGCCTTGAAGAACGTTAAGAACTAAGTTTAAGCTCCACGGCGGAGCAACAGTCTTAAACACAGGCTTAATCCTAGCTAAAGCCTGACAAAAAGCCTGAACGTCTGGAACTTCTGCCAGACGTTTGTGTAGAAGAATAGACAGAGCAGAAATCTGTCCCTTTAACGAACTAGCAGATAAGCCCTTTTCTAAACCCTCTTGTAGAAAAGACAATATCCTAGGAATCCTAACCTTACTCCATGAGTAACTCTTGGATTCGCACCAATATAAATATTTACGCCATATCTTATGGTAAATTCTTCTGGTAACAGGCTTCCTAGCCTGTATTAAGGTATCAATAACCGACTCCGAGAAGCCACGCTTTGATAGAATCAAGCGTTCAATCTCCATGCAGTCAGCCTCAGAGAAATTAGATTTGGATGGTTGAAAGGACCCTGAATTAGAAGGTCCTGTCTCAGAGGCAGAGACCACGGTGGACAGGACGACATGTCCACTAGGTCTGCATACCAGGTCCTGCGTGGCCACGCAGGCGCTATCAGAATCACCAAAGCTCTCTCCTGTTTGATCTTGGCAATCAAACGAGGAAGCATCGGAAATGGTGGAAACACATAAGCCATGTTGAAGACCCAAGGGGCTGTCAGAGCATCTATCAGCACCGCTCCCGGGTCCCTGGACCTGGATCCGTAACAAGGAAGCTTGGCGTTCTGGCGAGACGCCATGAGATCCAGATCTGGTTTGCCCCAACGATGAATCAGTTGAGCGAAGACCTCCGGATGAAGTTTCCACTCCCCCGGATGAAAAGTCTGGCGACTTAGAAAATCCGCCTCCCAGTTCTCCACGCCTGGGATGTAAATCGCTGACAGGTGGCAAGAGTGAGACTCTGCCCAGCGAATTATCTTTGAGACTTCCAACATCGCTAGGGAACTTCTGGTTCCCCCTTGATGGTTGATGTAAGCCACAGTCGTGATGTCCGACTGAAATCTGATGAACCTCAGAGTTGCTAACTGAGGCCAAGCTAGGAGAGCATTGAATATTGCTCTTAATTCCAGAATATTTATTGGGAGGAGTTTCTCCTCCTGAGTCCATAGTCCCTGAGCCTTCAGGGAGTTCCAGACTGCGCCCCAACCTAGAAGGCTGGCGTCTGTTGTTACAATCGTCCAATCTGGCCTGCGAAAGGTCATCCCCTTGGACAGATGTGGCCGAGAAAGCCACCATAGAAGAGAATCTCTGGTCTCTTGATCCAGATTTAGCAGGGGGGACAAATCTGAGTAATCCCCATTCCACTGACTTAGCATGCACAATTGCAGCGGTCTGAGATGCAGGCGCGCAAATGGTACTATGTCCATTGCCGCTACCATTAAGCCGATTACTTCCATGCACTGAGCTACTGACGGGTGTGGAATGGAATGAAGGACACGGCAAGCATTTAGAAGTTTTGATAACCTGGCCTCCGTCAGGTAAATTTTCATCTCTACAGAATCTATAAGAGTCCCTAGAAAGGGAACCCTTGTAAGTGGTAATAGAGAACTCTTTTCCACGTTCACCTTCCACCCATGCGACCTCAGAAATGCCAGAACTATCTCTGTATGAGACTTGGCAGTTTGAAAACTTGACGCTTGTATCAGAATGTCGTCTAGGTACGGAGTCACCGCTATGCCTCGCGGTCTTAGTACCGCCAGAAGTGAGCCCAGAACTTTTGTAAAGATTCTTGGAGCCGTAGCTAATCCGAAGGGAAGAGCTACAAACTGGTAATGCCTGTCTAGGAAGGCAAATCTTAGGTACCGATAATGATCCTTGTGAATCGGTATGTGAAGGTAGGCATCCTTTAAGTCCACTGTGGTCATGTACTGACCCTCTTGGATCATGGGAAGGATGGTTCGAATAGTTTTCATTTTGAATGATGGAACTCTTAGGAATTTGTTTAGGATTTTTAAGTCCAAGATTGGTCTGAAGGTTTCCCTCTTTCTTGGGAACCACAAATAGATTTGAATAGAATCCTTGCCAGTGTTCCGTCCGCGGAACTGGGTGGATCACCCCCATTAGTAAGAGGTCTTGTACACAGCGTAGAAACGCCTCTTTCTTTATTTGGTTTGCTGATAACCTTGAAAGATGAAATCTCCCTTGTGGAGGAGAAGTTTTGAAGTCCAGGAGATATCCCTGAGATATGATTTCCAACGCCCAGGGATCCTGGACATCTCTTGCCCAAGCCTGGGCGAAGAGAGAAAGTCTGCCCCCCACTAGATCCGTTTCCGGATAGGGGGCCCTCTCTTCATGCTGTCTTAGGGGCAGCAGCAGGTTTCTTGGCCTGCTTGCCCTTGTTCCAGGACTGGTTAACTTTCCAGCCCTGTCTGTAACGAGCAACAGCTCCTTCCTGTTTTGGAGCGGAAGAAGTTGATGCTGCTCCTGCCTTGAAGTTACGAAAGGCACGAAAATTAGACTGTTTGGCCTTTGATTTGGCCCTGTCCTGAGGTAGAGCATGGCCCTTACCTCCCGTAATGTCAGCTATAATTTCTTTCAAGCCGGGCCCGAATAAGGTCTGCCCTTTGAAAGGAATATTAAGCAATTTAGATTTAGAAGTCACGTCAGCTGACCAGGATTTAAGCCATATCGCTCTGCGCGCTTGGATGGCGAATCCGGAGTTCTTAGCCGTAAGTTTGGTTAAATGTACGACGGCATCAGAAACAAATGCGTTAGCTAGCTTAAGTGCTTTAAGCTTGTTCATAATTTCATCCAATGGAGCTGTGCGAATGGCCTCTTCCAGAGACTCAAACCAGAATGCCGCCGCAGCAGTGACAGGCGCAATGCATGCAAGGGGCTGTAAGATAAAACCTTGTTGAACAAACATTTTCTTAAGGTAACCCTCTAATTTCTTATCCATTGGATCTGAAAAGGCACAACTATCCTCCACCGGGATAGTGGTACGCTTAGCTAAAGTAGAAACTGCTCCCTCCACCTTAGGGACCGTCTGCCATAAGTCTCGTGTGGTGGCGTCTATAGGAAACATTTTCCTAAATATGGGAGGAGGGGAAAAAGGCACACCAGGTCTATCCCACTCCTTGCTAATAATCTCTGTAAGCCTTTTAGGTATAGGAAACACGTCAGTACACACCGGTACCGCATAGTATCTATCCAACCTACATAATTTTTCTGGAATTGCAACCGTGTTACAATCATTCAGAGCCGCTAATACCTCCCCTAGCAATATGCGGAGGTTCTCAAGCTTAAATTTAAAATTAGAAATCTCTGAATCCAGTCTCCCTGGATCAGATCCGTCACCCACAGAATGAAGCTCTCCGTCTTCATGTTCTGCAAACTGTGACGCAGTATCTGACATGGCTCTCACCTCATCCGCGCGCTCTGTCCTTAACCCAGAGCTATCGCGCTTGCCTCTTAATTCTGGCAATTTAGATAATACTTCTGTCTTAACAGTAGCCATGTCTTGCAAAGTGATTTGTAAGGGCCTCCCTGATGTACTTGGCGCCACAAAATCACGCACCTCCTGAGCGGGAGGCGAAGGTACTGACACGTGAGGAGAGTTAGTCGGCATAACTTCCCCCTCGTTGTCTGGTGATAATTTCTTTACATGTAAAGATTGACTTTTATTTAAAGTAACATCAATGCAATTAGTACACAAATTTCTATTGGGCTCCACATTGGCCTTTAAACATAGTGAACAAAGAGATTCATCTGTGTCAGACATGTTTAAACAGACTAGCAATGAGACTAGCAAGCTTGGAAATACTGTTCTAAATAAATTTACAAGCAATATAAAAAACGCTACTGTGCCTTTAAGAAGCACAAAAAGCTGTCACAGTTGAAATAACAATGAACCAAAATAGTTATAGCAACCAATTTTTCACAGTAAATGTATTAAGTTAGCAAAGGATTGCACCCACCAGCAAATGGATGATTAACCCCTTAATACCCAAAAACGGATAACAATTTAATAATTAACGTTTTTAACACAGTCAAAACACACTGTCACAGGTCTGCTGTGACTGATTACCTCCCTCAAAATGAATTTTGAAGACCCCTGAGCTCTCTAGAGACGATCTGGATCATGGAGGATGAAGTAGACAGATTGTGACTGAATTTTTACTGCGCAAAAAAGCGCTAAAATAGGCCCCTCCCACTCATATTACAACAGTGGGGAAGCTCAGTTAACTGTTTCTATGCAGAAAACAAAGATGGCCATGTGGTAAAAATCATGCCCCAATAAGTTTTATCACCAAGTACCTCACAAAAAACGATTAACATGCCATTAAACGTTTTGAACATACATTTTAAAAGTTATGAAGTGTTATTAATAAGCCTGCTACCAGTCGCTTTTACTGCAGTTAAGGCTCATACATTATTTCAGTATTAACAGTATTTTCAGAGTCAATTCCATTCCTTAGAAAAATACATTCAGTGTACACACACTCATCAGCCTAATACCAGTCGCTATCACTGCATTTAAGGCTGAACTTACGTTACATTGGTATCAGCAGTATTTTCTCAGTCAATTCCATTCCTCAGAAAAATAATTTACTGCACATACCTCGTTTGCAGGGGGGCCCTGCATGCTATTCCCCTTTTCTGAAGTTACCTCACTCCTCAGATGAGAACAGCCAGTGGATCTTAGTTACGTCTGCTAAGATCATAGAAAACGCAGGCAGATTCTTCTTCTAATGCTGCCTGAGAACAAACAGCACACTCCGGTGCCATTTAAAATAACAAACTTTTAATTGAAGAAATAAACTAAGTTAAAAAACACCACAGACCTCTCACAACGACCTATCTTTAGTTAGGCTGCAAGAGAATGACTGAATATGACATGTGAGGGGAGGAGCTATATAGCAGCTCTGCTTGGGTGATCCTCTTGCAACTTCCTGTTAGGAAGAGATATATTCCATAAGTAATGGATGACCCGTGGACGGACTACACTTAACAAGAGAAATAGGAACTTAAGCATCAAGACCATATAAATTACAAACTGCAGTTTGGGCTCTTATGTCATGATTCTATTTAATTGATTAGTCTCTAAGGAACTGGAAGTGTGAAACAGTAGAGAATGATACTGGTGAAATAGTGTTAATCTAAGAGTTTTCCCTTTCGGGCTATAAAGTTTGTTAGATTTATCTGTCTTTGAGGTAGGTTTCCCATGTTGATATGATTTCTGCGTACCAGTCCATTCTATTCTGTTTTAAGTAGTAAAGTTCCTCTAATCGCAAGGACTCTGACACTTTTTGGATCCACATTTCCAGTGTGTGTGGGGAGGGGGGGTCTTTAGGTTTTCAATTTTTGGCTATTAGGAATTTAATGCTAGTGGACATTAGGAAAAATAATTTAAGGATTGGCTTGTATTTGATTTTAAGGGGTTTATTTGGAAGCCATATCATAGGTTACAGATCTCCATAGGTTTCTTATTGATGTACACTACCACCACCACACATGTGGGCCATGCCACTATTCACATGGCCACAGCGCCAACATGTGTTTTTAGCTTTATAGAATAGGCGACTTATTTTTTTTGGGGGTGTAGTACCATCTGTGTAGGATTTTGAGATTAAATTCCAAGGAAGCAGAGGATATAAAGGTTTTGAGGGTGGCATGAACTATCTGTGAACATGCTTGCAGTGGAATTATAATTGCAAGGTCGCTTTCCCAACTGTCTAGGTATGGTAAAGGATGTCCTGGGGTAGAATTATTAGCATTTTGTATATAAGCGATAATGTGTGGTGGATTGGGGGTTCTCTAAAACATAATTGTTCAAAGTTTGTTAGAGGTCTAGTCATGTTTCTTGCTTGAGGATGTGTCATTATAAAATTATATGCTCTCCCGTAAGTGAACCAGTTAGTGAAGCATGTGAATCCTTGCTGTATGAGTGTTTCTTCTGATTTTATTTGTTCAGTATCTATAAGCCAAAAGATTGGAAAATCAGATAGGTGGGTAGTGTACTGCTGTGATGTTATTAGGGGTCCTAAATTTAGTTCTCTGTTTGATACAAGAGATGTTAGCGGAGAGGGTCTAGAGGTTAGGTGTGGAAAGTGCAGTACATTTTTTTCCCAGGTTTTGAACGTTTTGGATAGGATTAGATTGTTGTGAGCAATCTGAGGTTTTGTTTGTTTAATAGTCCAACAAGATCTATTGATATTTGTAGTTTGTAGGATGTTATGTTCGAGAATTACCCAGCGCTTGTAGTGTTTGTGAATGTTCCAATCTATTATACGTTGGAGAAATATAGCGTATCTATAATATGTCAGGTTGGGAAGGCCTAGTCCTCCTTGTTTTTTAGGTAGAGACATAATTTTCGGTTTATTTTAGGGTGTTTTTTTTTTGCCAAGTGAAGTCGCTAAGTGCTCTCTCTCTCTTTGGAGAACAGAACACACAGAGAAGCAAGATAAGATCGTATAAAAGATATATAGACGACTTGCTTTTCATGTGGACTGGGACTGAGGATGAAGCAGCGCAGTTTCACATATATTTAAACTCAAACAGTGTGAATTTACAATTCACATCTGTTTGGGATAAATTGTCTGTACCATACTTGGATGTTTCTCTTATTGGAGACCCAAAGAATCAAAAGGTGATAACAACTCTATATAGGAAGCCTATTACATCAAATACGATTTTACACGCCAAATCCAGCCATCCAAGGCATACTGGGTTTGGGGTGGCAAAAGGCCAGATGATTAGATGATTAGATTAAAGAGATTAAAGAGGAATTGCTCCCTGGATTCTGATTTTCAGAAGGAAGCAAGTATCCTTAAGACACAATTACTGGAAGGAGGCTATCACCCCAAAACTGTTAAGAGGGCCTACTTGGAGGTCAATAGAATGGAGCGATCAAGTATGCTCCAACAGAAGAGTAAAAATCATAGTGAAAATTTTGACTTAAGTAAACCAACATTTACCACTACCTATAGTCCACAGTTTAGGGAAATCTGTGGTATTCTAACAAAGCATCTTTCAGTTCTAACGGGTGATGAAAGTCTCAAATTTTTTGTTGATATCCTAGCCCCGAGTATGCTAAAAAAGCTAAGTACAGGAGGGAGCAGTTGGCTCTCAGTCAAAGGACATTTCAAAGGCCACTTTACGGCCTACATTGCCTGCAGCCACACAAGTGTGACTAATCGCTTTCAATCTAAGGTTACACAAAGAGTGTTTCTTCTATCTAACTGCACTAATTGCCGAACCACATATGTTGTATATGTAGCTGAGTGCACAGAATGCAACAAACAGTATGTGGGTTGCACGACCCGTGAAGTGAGATTCAGGATCAGAGAACACCTAAACAACATTGAGAAGGATATAGATGTCTAAGATCTGGTCCACCATTTTATTACGATCCACAACAAAGTGGTCAAAACATTCAAATGGCAAGTGATCGAATTAATAAGAAATACTCCGCGAGGGGGAGACAGAACGGCCAAACTATTACATAGGGAGGCATTTTTGATCTTCACCTTGTGGACTAGACGTCCGCAGGGATTTAATGCAACAGGAGATATCATTAATCATTGGCAATTCTAAATGAGTCACTATAGAATCCACTATTCTAAACTAAAATATAACTTGGTAATAGGGTTAGGATTACTGGACTGGGACACCTTTACTTCACCTAGTACTGATTTTTACATCAATTAGGAACAAAGACTATAGTTTAGGGTTACTAAATAAATAAAATATTGAACGGTTACTAGGGAATACAATATAGGAATATTTGATTTTCATATATATAAGAAAAGGTGGATCTTGTGAGGATGTAAATTGGATAATATTCTGACATATTAGATCTGTAAAATTATTGTTTTTCTTTGAAGTTTAAAATATTTCATATTGTAATGAAACAAGTAGTATTACAATATAAAGTTTTTGTGTTTATATATCCTAGTAGCTTGATTAGGTTCAAATAAACCCAGACTTTTTTTGGTCAGAAACTGATATTATATGTACTTTCTATTCTGAAGGAGAGGTAATTTTAGTCAAAGTTACTAGCATATTTATGTCCACCGACTACAATAATGTTTGTATTGGTTCTTTATATGTATAGAGTCTGTTTTTTTGTCAGTGTCCATTAATAGCTCACACACCCAGACAATGCTGTTATCCCTTGTAATTGTTTTTTTCTGGCTATATAAGGGTTAACACCGGATGTAGCATTATGGTCTATGATTAAGGCGATTTTCAAGCTGAAACGCGTAAGACCGACTACGGCTTAATCTGGAGGCATGAGCTATTTTTTACAGTTTTATGCTGAATGCTAATTTTTGTACCTGAAATAAAGTGCTGAAGTTTTAAAGATGGCTCGCTGGATTTGTATTTGTTCCATGTCATATATATATATATATATATATATATATATATATAGGAAGTCATGTGACATGAGACACTTCCGGTTGCAAATCACTGGAACGCATAGTGCGCTCCATTCACGAGTGTTTGGCGGTTTATTCTGGGGCACTAAGAGGTACACAGGTATTTGTCATTGATGTAAGTGGTATGTTAATATAAATATAAGTTGTATTTCACATGTTTGTTATGCTGATGACGGGGACAAGCTCCTTGAAAACGTTTCAATAAAAAAGAGACTTTTGCTGTTCTCACATTAACGAAAGACCTGAGAGTGCTGTTATTTGTATTGGAGATATATATATATATATATATATATATAAAAAAACACTGCCCGGTAATCCACTCCACAGTTTGGATATGACAGAGAATTGCAGGTGAGGAATCCAGTTCAGGTTTACCCTACAAGCTATGGGTTTCTTACCTGCAGTTAATAAAGGTCAATTAACTCCTGTTAGATAGTGTGTGCTGAGGCTTCTAGATAGAACCTGTATGAGAAAGACAGAGGATATGGAGTTGTGCTGTTGTCTAGAGGTTCTAGGCCTGTGAGGTTTGAAATCTGTTTGTAATTTTGCAGTTGAGTGGAAAATCCACACAACTTTAGGTAGAGATACTTTATTCTGTTTAGTAAGCGCCATTGTGCAAGGATTTATTTTATGTTAAAACTGTTTTCCTGTAAATTTTCTGTGAATAATCAGACCAAGGCTTTTACAGTGTGTTTGGAGTGTTTATCTGCTGTGAATACAGTGTGTCAAAGCTGTTCCCAGGACTAAATACCCAAGGAGAGGGGTATTTTTCTCACAATATATATATATATATATATATATAATATAAAGATATAAATAGACATTTATTTTAAATGGAAAAATAAACCTTTTTTTTCTATGGGAAGAACATTAGAATGTAAAGTTTTTCTATTCCAAACACATTTAAAATTAATAAAAATCACATTGCATGATTCAAAGTATTTGACTAGGCTCAAAAAACATAATTTATGTTAGAACTTACCTGCTAAATGTATTTCTTTCATAATGGCAAGAGTCCATGAGCTAGTGACGTATTGGATATACATTCCTACCAGGAGGGGGCAAAGTTTCCTAAACCTCAAAATGCCTATAAATACACCTCCCACCACACTCCCACACTCACACCTTAGTTTAACGTATAGCCAAGTAGTGAGGTGTAAAAAGGAGTAAAAAAGCATACAAATAAAGAGGAACTGGAAAATAATATTGTGCTTTTATACAAAAAAACAGCTATTTCCGCTGAGAAATAAAATCCAAACAAAGCAGATGAATTAAACTGAGACAGCTGCCTGAAGAACTTTTCTACCAAAGACTGCTTCAGAGGAAGCAAATACATCAAAATGGTAAAATTTAGTAAATGTATGCAAAGAAGACCAAGTTGCTGCTTTGCAAATCTGATCAACTTAAGCTTCATTCTTAAAAGCCCATGAAGTGGCAACTGATCTAGTAGAATGAGCTGTAATTCTCTGAGGCGGAGACTGTCCCACCTCCAAATAAGGCTTGTGAATCAAAAGCTTTAACCAAGAAATTGAAAGATAGAAACACAAGCGCCCACAAACGGACCTCTAAGGGTAAAAGTTTTATTAACAAATGAATAGCGCAAAAATAAAATGCATGTACAAGATTTAAAATAAGTGTTTGCAGTTAGTGATAGTGTCACCGTGTACAGCTCTCCTCTGCTCACCTCTTGAAAAAGTCTGGGTGCCACCAGACGAAACGCGTTGACGACAACGTGTCATCACAGCAACGCCAGCCAGCCAGTCAGTCTTCAAATAGCGAATTAGCACCGTAAGCAGTCCATACACCAGATTGTTGACTAAGGAAGGATAATAATAGGAGCTTCGGAGTTCAAAAGAGACACGGTCAGGCAGAGGAGCTGTACACGGTGACACTATCACTAACTGCAAACACTTATTTTAAATCTTGTACGTGCATATTATTTTTGAGCTATTCCTTTGTTAATAAAACTTTTACCCTTAGAGGTCCGTTTGTGGGCGCTTGTGATTCTCTTTCAGTTTTACATTGCAAGCATTTTGGGAGACATTCTACAGGAAATCTCCCACAACACAAAGCTTCAGCCCTTAAAGATATACCACATTGGGGACTCTGAGGATTCTACAAGGTGGACCTAAAGATCATCGTATCATTATACCCTATCTTGTACTTCAAGCCCTTACGTGTCCCCACATATAAGGTCTGTGTGTTTTTCTTTACACATTCTGGATTACAACTGTTCAGAGTATACATCAGTATACGTGTGTGTATATGACTGTGGACAATTTCAGTTCTATATCTTGGACACACTCTATCTGAGAGTCCACGATACATTAATATATTTATTTAAAACTTCTGAAGACACAATATTACTGTTACAGTGAAATTATCTATAGAGAGTTATAAGATTCAAACATCTATATAAGAGGGTTGTGCAACAGTTTCTATATCACTTGTATTTAACCAAGAAATGTCAGAGGCTTTCTGACCTTTCCTAGAACCAGAAAAGACAACAAATAGACTAGAAGTCTTCCTGAAATCCTTAGTAGCCTCAACATAGTATTTCAAAGCTCTTACCACATCCAAAGAATCTAACGATTTCTCAAGAGAATTCTTAGGATTCGGAAAGAAGGAACAACAATTTTTCTACTAATGTTGTTAGAATTCACAACCTTAGGAAGAAATTTAAACGAAGTCCGCAAAACAGCTTTATCCTGATGGAAAAATCAGAAAAGGAGACTCACAAGAGAGAGCAGACAATTCAGAAACTCTTCTAGCAGAAGAGATAGCCAAAAGGAACAACAATTTCCAAGAAAGTAGTTTAATATCCAAATAATGCATAGGCTCAAAAGGAGGAGCCTGCAAAGCCTTCAAAACCAAATTAGGACTTCATGGAGGAGAAATAGACCTAATAACAGGCTTAATATGGACCAAAGCCTGAACAAAACAGTGAATATCAGGCAGTTTAACAATCTTTCTATGAAATAAAACAGAAAGAGCAGAGATTTGCCCCTTCAAAGTACTTGCAGACAAACCTTTATCCAAACCATCCTGAAGAAACTGTAAAATTCTAGGAATTCTAAAAGAATGCCAAGAGAATTTATGAGAAGAACACCATGAAATTTAGGTTTTCCAAACCTGATAATAAATCTTCCTTGAAACAGACTTACGAACCTACAACATAGTATTAATCACTGAGTCAGAGAAACCTCTATGACTAAGCACTAAACGTTCAATTTCCATACCTTCAAATTTAGTGATTTGAGATCCTGTTGGAAAAATGGCCCTTGAGACAGAAGATCTGGCCTTAAAGGAAGAGACCAAGGTTGGCAACTGGACATCCGGACAAGATCCGCATACCAAAACCTGTGAGGCCATGCTGGTGCTATCAGAAACACATGTGATTGTTCCATTATGATCTTGGAGATCACCCTTGGAGGAAGAACTATAGGCAGAAAAATATAAGCTAGTTGGTAAGAAGGAACTGCTAACACATCCACCATCTCCACGTGAGGATCCCTGGACCTGGAAAGGTATCTGGGAAGTTTCCTGTTTAGATGGGAAGCCATCAAATCTATTTCTGGAAGACCCCACATCTGTACAATCTGAAAAACAGAATTTATGCTTACCTGATAAATTACTTTCTCCAACGGTGTGTCCGGTCCACGGCGTCATCCTTACTTGTGGGATATTCTCCTCCCCAACAGGAAATGGCAAAGAGCCCAGCAAAGCTGGTCATATAATCCCTCCTAGGCTCCGCCTACCCCAGTCATTCGACCGACGTACAGGAGGAAATATGCATAGGAGAAACCATATGATACCGTGGTGACTGTAGTTAGAGAAAATAATTCATCAGACCTGATTAAAAAAACCAGGGCGGGCCGTGGACCGGACACACCGTTGGAGAAAGTAATTTATCAGGTAAGCATAAATTCTGTTTTCTCCAACATAGGTGTGTCCGGTCCACGGCGTCATCCTTACTTGTGGGAACCAATACCAAAGCTTTAGGACACGGATGAAGGGAGGGAGCAAATCAGGTCACCTAAATGGAAGGCACCACGGCTTGCAAAACCTTTCTCCCAAAAATAGCCTCTGAAGAAGCAAAAGTATCAAATTTGTAAAATTTGGCAAAAGTGTGCAGTGAAGACCAAGTCGCTGCCTTACATATCTGGTCAACAGAAGCTTCGTTCTTGAAGGCCCATGTGGAAGCCACAGCCCTAGTGGAGTGAGCTGTGATTCTTTCAGGAGGCTGCCATCCGGCAGTCTCATAAGCCAAACGGATAATGCTTTTAAGCCAAAAAGAAAGAGAGGTAGAAGTTGCTTTTTGACCTCTCCTTTTACCAGAATAAACAACAAACAAAGAAGAAGTTTGTCTGAAATCTTTAGTGGCCTCTAAATAGAATTTTAGAGCACGGACTACGTCCAAATTGTGTAACAAACGTTCCTTCTTTGAAACTGGATTCGGGCACAAAGAAGGTACAACTATCTCCTGGTTAATATTCTTGTTGGAAACAACTTTCGGAAGAAAACCAGGCTTAGTACGCAAAACCACCTTATCTGCATGGAACACCAGATAGGGTGGAGAACACTGCAGAGCAGCTAACTCTGAAACTCTTCTAGCAGAAGAAATTGCAACCAAAAACAAAACTTTCCAAGATAATAACTTAATATCTACGGAATGTAAGGGTTCAAACGGAACCCCTTGAAGAACTGAAAGAACTAGATTGAGACTCCAGGGAGGAGTCAAAGGTCTGTAAACAGGCTTGATTCTAACCAGAGCCTGAACAAACGCCTGAACGTCTGGCACAGCTGCCAGCCTTTTGTGAAGTAAAACAGATAACGCAGAAATCTATCCCTTCTCCAAACCCTCTTGTAGAAAGGATAAAATCCTAGGAATTTTTATCTTGTTCCATGGGAATCCTTTAGATTCACACCAATAGATATATTTTTTCCATATCTTATGGTAAATCTTTCTAGTTACAGGCTTTCTAGCCTGAATAAGAGTATCTATTACAGAATCTGAAAACCCACGCTTTGATAAAATCAAGCGTTCAATCTCCAAGCAGTCAGTTGGAGAGAAACCAGATTCGGATGTTCGAATGGACCTTGAACAAGAAGGTCCTGTCTCAAAGGTAGCTTCCATGGTGGAGCCGATGACATATTCACCAGGTCTGCATACCAAGTCCTGCGTGGCCACGCAGGAGCTATCAAGATCACCGAAGCTCTCTCCTGGTTGATCCTGGCTACCAGCCTGGGAATGAGAGGAAACGGTGGGAAAACATAAGCTAGGTTGAAGGTCCAAGGTGCTACTAGTGCATCTACTAGAGTCGCCTTGGGATCCCTGGATCTGGACCCGTAACAAGGAACCTTGAAGTTCTGGCGAGACGCCATCAGATCCATGTCTGGAATGCCCCATAATTGAGTTATTTGGGCAAAGATTTCCGGGTGGAGTTCCCACTCCCCCGGATGGAATGTCTGACGACTCAGAAAATCCGCTTCCCAATTTTCCACTCCTGGGATGTGGATTGCAGACAAGTGGCAGGAGTGATCCTCCGCCCATTGAATTATCTTGGTCACTTCCTCCATCGCCAGGGAACTCCTTGTTCCCCCCTGATGGTTGATATAAGCAACTGTCGTCATGTTGTCTGATTGAAACCTTATGAATTTGGCCTTTGCTAGATGAGGCCAAGCTTTGAGAGCATTGAATATCGCTCTCAGTTCCAGAATGTTTATCGGGAGAAGAGATTCTTCCCGAGACCATAGACCCTGAGCTTTCAGGGGTTCCCAGACCGCGCCCCAGCCCACCAGACTGGCGTCGGTCGTGACAATGACCCACTCTGGTCTGCGGAAGCTCATTCCCTGTGACAGATTGTCCAGGATTAGCCACCAACGGAGTGAATCTCTGGTCCTTTGATCTACTTGAATCGTCGGAGACAAGTCTGTATAATCCCCATTCCACTGTCTGAGCACGCACAGTTGTAATGGTCTTAGATGAATTCGTGCAAAAGGAACTATGTCCATTGCTGCAACCATCAATCCTATTACTTCCATGCACTGCGCTATGGAAGGACGAAGAACAGAATGAAGAACTTGACAAGAGCTTAGAAGTTTTGATTTTCTGACCTCTGTCAGAAACATTCTCATTTCTAAGGAGTCTATTATTGTTCCCAAGAAGGGAACTCTTGTTGACGGGGAAAGAGAACTTTTTTCTATGTTTACTTTCCATCCGTGAGATCTGAGAAAGGCTAGGACGATGTCCGTATGAGCCTTTGCCTTTGACAGAGACGACGCTTGAATCAGGATGTCGTCCAAGTACGGTACTACTGCAATGCCCCTTGGTCTTAGAACCGCTAGAAGGGACCCTAGTACCTTTGTGAAAATTCTCGGAGCAGTGGCTAACCCGAATGGAAGTGCCACAAACTGGTAATGCTTGTCCAGAAAAGCGAACCTTAGGAACTGATGATGTTCCTTGTGGATGGGAATATGGAGGTACGCATCCTTTAAATCCACCGTGGTCATGAATTGACCTTCCTGGATGGTAGGAAGGATCGTTCGAATGGTTTCCATTTTGAACGATGGGACCCTGAGAAATTTGTTTAAACACCAAAAAACTCTTAGCCATCTCCGTGGAGATGTTGCCTGTGCAACGGCAAAGAGAATGACTGGGGTAGGCGGAGCCTAGGAGGGATTATATGACCAGCTTTGCTGGGCTCTTTGCCATTTCCTGTTGGGGAGGAGAATATCCCACAAGTAAGGATGACGCCGTGGACCGGACACACCTATGTTGGAGAAAAACACAACTGGATGGAGAGACCACTCCCCCGGATGTAAATTCTGATGGCTGAGATAATCTGCTTCCAAATTGTCTACACCTGGGATATGAATCGCAGAAATTAGATAGGAGTTGGATTCAGAGAGTCCCTCCCTGATGAATGACATATGCCACAGTTGTGATATTGTCTGTCTGAAAGCGAATGAACAGTTGTCTCTTAAATAGAGGCCAAGCCTGAAGAGCCCTGAAAATAACACAGAGTTCTAAAATATTGATTTGTAACCTCACCTCTTGAGATTTCCAAACCCCTTGTGCTGTCAGAGACCCCCAGACAGCTCCCCAACCTGAAAGACTTGCATCTGTTGAGACTACAGTCCAGGAAGGTCGAGCAAAAGAGGCCCCTCGAATAATCCGATGATGGTCCAACCACCAAGACAGAGAGAGTTGAATGTTGGGATTTAAGTATATCAATTGTGATATCCGAGTATAATCCCTGCACCATTGATTCAGCATGCAAAGCTGCAGAGATCTCATATGAAAACGAGCAAAGGGGATCGCGTCCGATGCTGCAGTCATAAGACCTAAAACTTTCATGCACATAGCCACTGAAGGGAATGATTAAGACTGAAGGTTTCGACAGGCTGAAACCAATTTCATTCGTCTCTTGTCTGTTAAAAACAGAGTCATGGACACTGAATCTATCTGGAAACCTAAAAAGGTGACCTTTGTCTTAGGAATTAAGAAACTCTTTGGTAAATTAGTCCTCCAACCATGTCTTCGAAGAAACAACACTAGTTGATTCATATGAGATTCTGCTAAATTAAAAGACTGAGCTAGTACCAAAATATATCGTCCAAATAAGGAAAGACCGCAATACCCTGCTCTCTGATTACAGATAGAAGGGCACAGAGAACCTTTCAAAAGATTCTTGGAGCTGTCGCTAGGCCAAATGGAAGAGCGACAAATTGGTAATGCTTGTCTAGAAAAGAGAATCTCAGAAACCGATAGTGATCTGGATGAATCGGAATGTGAAGATAAGCGTCCTGTAAGTCTATTGTAGACATGTAATGACCTTGCTGAACAAAAGGCATAATAGTCCTTATAGTCACCATCTTGAAAGTTGGGACCCTTACAAAACAATTCAAAAACTTCAGATCCAGAACTAGTCTGAATGAATTTTCTTTCTTTGGGACAATGAATAAATTTGAATAAAACCCCTGTTCCTGAAGTGGAACTGGTATAATTACCCCTGAAAGCTCTAGATCTGAAACACACTTCAGAAAAGCCTGAGCTTTCACAGGATTTGTTGGAACATGAGAGAGAAAGAATCTTCTCACAGGAGGTCTTACTCTGAAACCTATTCGATACCCTTGAGAGACAATGCTCTGAATCCACTGATTTTTAAACAGAATCTGCCCAAATGTCTTAAAATAATTTCAATCTGCCCCCCCCCCACCAGCTGAACTGGATTGAGGGCTGCACCTTCATGCAGACTTGGGGGCTGGCTTTGGTTTCTTAAAAGGCTTGGATTTATTCTAACTTGAAGATGGCTTCCAATTGGAACCAGAGTCCTTAGGGGAAGGAGTGATTTTCTGTTCTCTATTCTGACGAAAGGAACAAAAACGATTAGAAGCTTTAGATTTGCCCTTAGATTTTTTTATTTTGAGGCGAAAACACTCACTTCCCCCCAGTGATAGTGGAAATAATAGAATCCAACTGAGAACCAAATAAATTATTAGCCTGGGAAGATAGAGATATTAATCTAGATTTAGATACCATGTCAGCATTCCAGGATTTAAGCCATAAAGCTCTTCTAGCTAAAATAGCTAAAGACATGGATTTAACATCAATCTTGATTATATAAAAAATAGCATCACAGATAAAATGAAAAGCATGTTGAAGCAAACAAATAATGCTAGACAAATCAGGATCTGCTTCCTGATGTGCTAAGCTATCCAACCAAAGAGTTGATGCAGCTGCAACATCAGCCATAGAAATGGCAGGCCTGAGAATATAGCCAGAATGTAAATAAGCTTTCCTTAGATAAGTTTCAATCTTCTAAAGGATCCTTAAAAGAAGTACTATCTTCCATAGGAATAGTAGTACGTTTGGCAAGAGTAGAAATAGCCCCATCAACCTTAGGGACTTTTCCCCAAAACTCCAATTTAACCACAATTTAAAGGATATAACTTCCTAGAAGAAGGATTAAAAGAAGCACCAGGCTTAGACCATTCCTTAGCAATCACATCATAAACAGCATCTGGAACAGGAAAAACCTCGGGAGTAATCACAGGAGGTTTAAAAACAGAATTGAAATGCTTACTGGATTTGTTATCAAGAGGATCAGACTCCTCAATATCCAAAGTAACCAATACTTCTTTCAATAAAGAACGAATATATTCAATCTTAAAATAATAAGAAGATTTATCAATTTCAATGTCTGAAGTAGGATCTTCTGAACCAGAGAGATCCTCTTCAGAGGAGGATATTTCAGTATGTTGTCGGTCATTACAAATTTCATCAGACTTATAAGAAGTTTTAAAAGACCTTTAACATTTATTAGAAGGTGGAATAGCAGATATAGCCTTCTGTATTGCATCAGCAATATAATTTTTCATATCAACAGGGATATCATGTACATTAGATGTTGAGGGAACAACAGGTGCTGTAATAGTACTAATAGAAACATTATCGGCATGCAAAAGCTTATCATGACAACTGTTACATAATATAGCTGGAGATATAATCTCAGCTTGCTTACAACAGATACACTTAGCTTTGGTAGAACTGTGTTCAGGCAGCATGGTTCCTACAGTAGATTCTGAGGCAAGGTCGGACTGAGACATCTTTGCAAAAATGTAAAAGAAAAAAATTTAATTTAAACAAAACATAATTTATGCTTACCTGATAAATTTATTTATTTCTGGATATGGTGAGTCCACGGAATCATCAATTACTAGTGGGAATATCACCCCTGGCCAGCAGGAGGAAGCAAAGAGCACCACAGCAAAGCTGCTATATATGTCACTTCCCTTACCCATAACCTCCAGTCATTCAGCCGAACGGAAAATGGAAAAAGAAAATAACACAAAGGTGTAGAGGTGCCTGAGGTTTTAGTTAAAAATAACTGTCTTAAAATAAAGGGTGGGCCGTGGACTCACCATATCCGGAAATAAATAAATTTATCAGGTAAGCATAAATTATGTTTTCTTTCCTAAGATATGGTGAGTCCACGGAATCATCAATTACTAGTGGGAACCAATATCCAAGCTAGAGGACACAGATGATTAGGGAGGGACAAGACAGGTAACCTTAACAGAAGGCACCAATGCATGAATAACTTTTCTCCCAAAAGAAGCCTCAGCTGAGACAAAAATATCAAATTTGAAAAAAGAATTATGCAGAGAGGACCAAGTTGCAGCCTTGCAAATCTGTTCTACAGAAACTTCCTTCTTGAAAGGCCAAGAAGAAGCAACAGCCCTAGTGAAATGAGCTGAAATTCTCTCAGGAGGCTGCTGTCCAGCAGTCTCATAAACCAAACGCATTATACTACTCAATTAAAAAGAAATAGAAGTAGCTGAAGCTCTCTGACCTTTATGTTTCCCAGAGAAACAAACAGCAAACTGGTGACAATCCTTAGTCGCCTGTAGATAGAAAATAAAAGCACGCACAACATCAAAGTTGTGCAACAAATGTTCCTTATGAGAAGAAAGATAAGGACACAGAGAAGGAACAACAATTTTCTGATTAACCCCTTAATGACCACAATGTACCCTGTATGTCACTGGTCATTAAGGGTTTTTTCAGGACATAATAGCACAAGTCTAGCAAGAACACGCTATTAATGCCCTCCCTCCAGAAGGCTTTGTGGAATAGAGCAGTCTCAACGCTGGTGGCAAGACCACGTTATAAAACAATCAACTCCCAAAAAAAGGCCAGCGACATACAAGGTACGTCGCTGGTCCTTAAGGGGTTAATATATCTATCCGAAACCACTTAGGAAGAAAACCTAACTAGTACGAATAACCGCCTTAACTGCATGAAAGATAAGATAAGGTGAATCACACTGCAAAACTGAGAGCTCCGAGACTCTCAAAGGAGAAAAGATAGCAATGAGAAACAAAACCTTCAAAAATAACAACTTAATATATATGTAAAGTAAAGGCTCAAACAGAGCCTACTGCAAAACTTTAAGAACAAGGGCAAAACCCTAATGGGGAGCAACCGACTTAAACACAGGCCTGATGTAGACCAGTGCCTGACAAAAAGATTGCACATCTGGCACGTCCACCAGATGCTTATGTAGCAAAAAAGACAATGCAGAAAACTGACCCTTCAGGGTACTACTGACTAACAAACCCTTCTCTAGACCACCCTGGAGAAAGGATAAAAAATTCAGAAAACCCTCCGCTTAGACAAAACTAAGCATCCAATCTTCAAGAAATCTCCTAGATAAAGAAACAAATAAAGGTCCAAGCATACCGCACCTGGTGTTCCCAGGCGGTCTCCCATCCAGGTACTGAACAGACCTGAACCTGCATAACTTCCGAGATCAAACGAAATCGGGTGCATTCAGGGTATTGTGGCGGTAGTCCCCAAATAAATTACCCTTGTGGATAGAACAAGGGAACTCTTCTCCAGATTCATTTCCCATCCCAGGAAAAGGAGATTGGACAAGATCTCTTAAAAGAGAGTTAGCTCGAAGTCAGGATGATACCTGAACTAGAGAAGATTCTGATTAAGGAAACAATAAATCTCTCAGGTCTAAGTTCGTTATGAACAGGCCCACTAGAACCAAAGGAGAAAGGATACTACTTTGAAGGACAGAATTTGAAATATATGAGGTAAATACCTATATCCCATTCCCAAACTGGGAATGGAACTGTCACTCCCAGAGATAAAGACCGTGAATCCAGTTCAAGGAATGCCTCTCATCCTACTTGGAATGCAGATACTCTAGAAAGAGAAATCTGCCCCTGGGAGGAAAACTTAGATTGGACTTGAAAAGGCATGACCCAAACAAAGTCTCATCCTTAAAAGGAGACACTAGAAGCGTGTATTTGAAGGAAACAGAAAGAATTGAATCTGCAACTGCAGAACTATAAAGCCTAGGCTGTAAACCACAGGTAGGCTTCTCAGCTGATGACCATAGATTTCAGCCACAATGCCTGGCGGCTAGTACAGCAAGTCTAATAAGACAAGACATTGATCTAAATGAACAATTAAACCTCCAGCTTCTTACCTATGTCAGAAAGAAAACTAGATTATCTCCGCAGAGATCTAAGTTCTCTGATTAAAAGAGGAAAGTTCCCTTCTACTAAAGACACCGTGCATTTCAAGAGAGATAGCGACAGGAAATCCAAAAAAGGACGTGAGACAGGGAGAAATATCCCCAGATTCCCTATAACAATCCTGTGAACATCTCACAGCACGTCTAGAACCCTTCCAGAGAGGAAAGAAAAATATAGAACTGATAAAGTTCACAAAACTCCAAAGGAAAGACAACGATAGGGATCGGTGTCATCCAGTCAGCCAAGACCTCCTGACAATATAAGAGGCTTTGAAGCAAACAACTGAAGGATACCACTTCAGCAACAGATGAAGGAATTATACTGTCCAGATCTGAGATTTCAGCCTCAGAAACTACCGGCGAATCATCCTCACTAACTTGGAAGAAGACAAACCTGCGTAGCAGCATGTGGAGCAGAAACCCTCTTACCTGAGACTTTAAAATGTCCTCTTGCCTTTTCCCTGAAGTAAAGGAAAACAGACCAAGCCACAGATACAGCAGAAGATACCTGAGCTTGCAACTTCTGTAAGCAAATACACTCCTCCAGGAGATTGAGAGGAACCACAGGGCACTGCATGTGACGCCATATAGGCTTGGGACATAATAGGAGAAAGCTGTGGCAGTGTCTTAACAGCAACATCCTTGGAGACATGAAGTTCAAACCAATCTGTACATTTAATAGCATTTGCAAAATCAGAGGTACAGAAAAAATAAATGTTTAAATCAATTCTTAGTAGAGCAAGCCTTCCACACAACTTCAGCATCAGTAGAAGGAATTATACTGCCTGAATCCGAAATTTCACCCTCAGATGCACTCTGTAGAATCTTCATCCTCAGACTTCTGAGAGGAAATACTTTGATTAGCCACTTCAGGATCAGAAACCTTACTTACCGTTTCTTTAAATTTCCTTTTCTCCAACATTGGTGTGTCCGGTCCACGGCGTCATCCATAACTTGTGGGAATATTCTCTTCCCCAACAGGAAATGGCAAAGAGCACAGCAAAAGCTGTCCATATATTCCCTTCTAGGCTCCGCCCACCCCAGTCATTCTCTTTGCCGTTGCACAGGCAACATCTCCACGGAGATGGTGAAGAGTATGTGGTGTTTAGTTGTAGTTTTTTATTCTACTATCAAGAGTTTGTTATTTTAAAATAGTGCTGGTATGTACTATTTACTCTGAAACAGAAAAGGATGAAGAGTTCTGTTTGTGAGAGGAATATGATTTTAGCAGCAGTAACTAAAATCGTTTGCTGTTTCCACATAGGACTGTTGAGATGAGATAACTTCAGTTGGGGGAAACAGTTAGCAGACTTTTCTGCTTAAGGTATGACTAGCCATATTTCTAACAAGACTGTGTAATGCTGGAAGGCTGTCATTTTTCCCCTCATGGGGACCGGTAAGCCATTTTCTTAGTCTCAAACAGAATAAAGGGCTTAATATGGGCTATAAAACTGGTAGACACTTTTATGGGCTAGATCGATTGCTTTATTTGGGCATTTTATACAGCTTGAGGTTAAAATTCACACTTTATAACTTTGGGGAAGTTATTTTCACGGCAGGCACTGGCTTAGACACCTTCCCAGTCAGGAAGGGCCTTCTTTGTAGTAGGCAGAGCCTCATTTTCGCGCCATTACTACGCAGTTACTTTTGAGAGCAGGACATGCAGCTGCATGTGTATGGGTCTGGAAGTAGTTGAAAAGGTCCCTAGAAGGCTTCATTTGGTATCGTATACCCCCCTGGGTTTGGTAAAGTCTCGGCAAAGGCTGTAGCTGGGACTGTAGAGGGGTTAAAACTATAAACGGCTCCGGTTTTGTCATTTTAAGGGTTAAAGGTCTGAAATTTGGGGTGCAATGCTTTGAGTGCTTTAAGAAATTGTGGTGAAAATTTGGTTAAGATTGAACAATTCCTTCATAGTTTTTCACATATTCAGTAAAAAAGTGTGCCCTGTTTAAAATTTAAAGAGACAGTAACGTTTTTATTTTAAAACGGTTTTTGTACTTTATTGACAAGTTTAAGCCTGTTTAACATGTCTGTGCCTTCAGATAAACTATGTTCTGTATGTATGGAAGCCAATGTGTCTCCCCCTTCAAAATTGTGTGATAATTGTGCCATAGCGTCCAAACAAAGTAAGGACAGTACTGTCACAGATAGTAATGTTGCCCAAGATGATTCATCAGATGAAGGGAGTAGACATAGTTCTACATCATCTCCTTCGGTGTCTATACCAGTTATGCCTGCGCAGGCGACCCCTAGTACTTCTAGCGCGCCAATGCTTGTTACTATGCAACAATTGACGGCAGTAATGGATAACTCCATAGCAAATATTTTATCCAAAATGCCTGCATTTCAGAGAAAGCACGATTGCTCTGTTTTAAACACTGTAGAGCAGGAGGGCGCTGATGATAATTACTCTGTCATACCCTCACACCAATCTGAAGTGGCCATGAGGGAGGTTTTGTCAGATGGGGAAATTTCTGATTCAGGTAGAATTTCTCAACAGGCAGAACCTGATGTTGTGACATTTAAATTTAAATTAGAGCATCTCCGCGCACTGCTTAAGGAGGTGCTATCTACTCTGGATGATTGTGACAACCTGGTCATTCCAGAAAAATTGTGCAAGATGGACAAGTTCCTAGAGGTTCCGGTGCACCCCGACGCTTTTCCTATACCCAAGCGGGTGGCGGACATAGTGAATAACATCAGGGGGGAACAAGGAGTTCCCTGGCGATGAGAGAAGTGACCAAAATCATAAAATGGGCGGAGGATCGCTCCTGCCACCTATCTGCGATCCACATCCCAGGAGTGGAAAACTGGGAGGCGGATTATCTGAGTCGTCAGACATTCCATCCAGGGGAGTGGGAACTCCACCCGGAGATATTTGCCCAGTTGACCCAATTATGGGGCATTCCAGACATGGATCTAATGGCGTCTCGTCAGAACTTCAAGGTTCCTTGCTACGGGTCCAGATCCAGGGATCCCAAGGCGACTCTAGTGGATGCATTAGTAGCGCCTTGGACCTTCAACCTAGCTTATGTGTTTCCACCGTTTCCTCTCATTCCCAGGCTGGTAGCCAGGATCAAACAGGAGAGGGCCTCTGTGATTTTGATAGCTCCTGCGTGGCCACGCAGGACTTGGTATGCAGACCTGGTGAATATGTCATCAGCTCCACCATGGAAGCTACCTTTGAGACAGGATCTTCTAGTACAGGGTCCATTCGAACATCCAAATTGAACGCTTGATTTTATCTAAGCGTGGGTTTTCGGATTCTGTGATAGATACTCTGGTTCAAGCCAGAAAACCTGTAACTAGAAAAATTTACCATAAAATATGGAAAAAATATATCTGTTGGTGTGAATCCAAGGGACTCTCATGGAGTTAGATTAAGTTCCTAGGATCCTTTCCTTTCTCCAAGAAGGTTTGGATAAGGGATTGTCAGCGAGTTCTCTAAAAGGACAGATTTCTGCTTTATCTTTCTTGTTACACAAACGACTGGCAGCTGTGCCAGATGTTCAAGCTTTTGTTCAGGCTTTGGTCAGGATCAAGCCTGTTTACAGACCTTTGACTCCTCCCTGGAGTCTGAATTTAGTTCTTTCAGTTCTTCAAGGGGTTCCGTTTGAACCTCTACATTCCATAGATATCAAGATGTTATCTTGGAAAGTTCTGTTTTTGGTTGCTATTTCTTCTGCTAGAAGAGTTTCTGAGTTATCTGCTCTGCAGTGTATTCCGCCCTATCTGGTGTTCCATTCAGATAAGGTTGTTTTGCGTACTAAACCTGGTTTCCTTCCAAAGGTTGTTTCCAACAAAAATGTTAACCAGGAAATAGTTGTGCCTTCTTTGTGTCCGAATCCAGTTTCAAAGAAGGAACGTTTGTTACATAATTTAGATGTAGTACGTGCTTTAAAGTTCTGTTTAGAAACAACAAAGGTTTTCAGACAAACGTCTTCTCTGTTTGTCGTTTATTCTGGCGAGAGGAGAGGTCAAAAAGCTACTGCTACCTCTCTTTCCTTTTGGCTGAAAAGCATCATCCGATTGGCTTACGAGACTGCCGGACGGCAGCCTCCCGAACGAATCAGAGCTCACTCTACTAGGGCTGTGGTTTCCACATGGGCCTTCAAGAACGAGGCTTCTGTTGATCAGATATGTAAGGCAGCGACTTGGTCTTCCCTGCACACTTTTGCCAAATTCTACAAATTTGATACTTTTGCTTCTTCGGAGGCTATTTTTGGGAGAAAGGTTTTGCAAGCCGTGGTGCCTTCCGTTTAGGTAACCTGATTGGCTCCCTCCCTTCATCCGTGTCCTAAAGCTTTGGTATTGGTTCCCACAAGTTATGGATGACGCCGTGGACCGGACACACCAATGTTGGAGAAAACAGAATTTATGCTTACCTGATAAATTACTTTCTCCAACGGTGTGTCCGGTCCACGGCCCGCCCTGGTTTTTTAATCAGGTTTGATGAATTTCTTTCTTTAACTGCAATCACCTCGGTACCCTATAGTTTCTCCTGTCCGTCGGTCGAATGACTGGGGTGGGCGGAGCCTAGGAGGGACTATATGGACAGCTTTTGCTGTGCTCTTTGCCATTTCCTGTTGGGGAAGAGAATATTCCCACAAGTTATGGATGACGCCGTGGACCGGACACACCGTTGGAGAAAGTAATTTATCAAGTAAGCATAAATTCTGTTTTCCCTGCAGCATGGGAAAAGCAGACAGCGCCTCAGATACCGCGAGAAGATGCCTGGGCAGCAATATCTTGCAAAATAACTCCAGACGATGCATGAGAGGAAACGCAGGGCATTGCATGTGCAGATGAATAGGATTGGGGCACTTGAGGAGAAAGCTGCAGCACATCTGAAACAGGAGCAGCATCCGCCTTAGCTAAGAATGGCTCAGGCTCAAAAAGTCTATTTCTATAAGTTAAAGTTCTTTCAATACATGAATAAAAAGGTACTGGGGATTCCACCTGGGCATCAAAACATAAGCTACAGGTAACATCCTGCACAGCCTCCTGATCCATAATACAAGAAGCAAATAAAAAAATAAAAAACTTTTTTTTTTAAATCTTTTAACAAAGGATATAATACAGAACCAAAAAAAGTTCTTAAATAAATGTTCCCTTTAAATTTACCAAATCAAGAAAACATACCCCAGGCACCTGTCCTGCAACCCGCAGCAAACTGAGGAAAAAAACGATCCAGTTTACAATCCGGATTTCCAGAGAAGCAAAAACAGCAAAAAGCCTTATAAACAGCAGAGCCATCTGAAATATGGGCACCTCACTCTTACAGGAAGTGAAAAAAAAGTGCCAAAAAAACTCTGACAGCACAGAATCAGAACCTCCCTAAAAGGGGCGGTCCTACAGCTGACAAAAAAGCAATTTTTAAAAATTTTTTTTTTAAAAAACAACTTTCTTGAAAAACAGTCTAAAAACTAAACAATAAAACCGCCCAAAAAAGTACATAATCTGTTGCTAAAAACGGATCCTCACTGAGCCATCAATAAAATAAATAACTCCTCACACTAACAGTGCCTGCAAAAACTGCCATAAAAACCTGCACCCTGAAAGGAATAATAAAAAACGCCCCCCTGAAGCGTTTCAGCTGAATAAGTGCCAAATTTTTCCCTGCTACATAGAAAAATAAAACTGGCACATACCTCAATATTTATCTGTCTGGCAGTAGGACAGCTCACCTGGTTTGAGATGATGCCATCCCTCACATGGACCTGTGGAAATACAGAAAGACTGAGTAAACTTGCTCGGGCTATATAAATAGGGCAGCAAAATGTTTTGGGAAAACACAGTGAGGATTGTACCCCACAAGTTCCCAATTGCTTAAAAGCCACCATTGCCCTACTGAAGAGACTGACATGGGCTAAGGCTAGACTCTTTAAAAAGATCAGAGCAAACCTACTATGCTTTAAAATAAAAAAATCTTGATTGTAGATCAGACACCAAAACTTCACCTCCTCCTTGCACTGCAGGCAAAGAGAATGACTGGGGGTTATGGGTAAGGGAAGTGACATATATAGCAGCTTTACTGTTGTGCTCTTTGCCTCCTCCTGCTGGCCAGGAGTGATATTCCCACTAGTAATTGATGATTCCGTGGACTCACCATATCTTAGGAAAGAAATATCCAATTTCCTCATATAGCAGTTTCAGGAATGGGAAAAAAAGCATATGCTAAATAGGCAGAAAAGCAAACAGCATAGCCCTCTAAAATATAAAGAGAGCAAGGAGCATAAAGGAAGTGGGGTAATATAACTAAAAAATAATTGGCGCCAAGAATGACGCACAACGCAAATAGAAAAAAGAAATTGCCGCAAACTAACATCCGGAAATGACGCAACTCGCGTCATAACAATCGCGACTTCGCGGCAACAACCTAACGTCAACAAAGACACAGGAAATAACGAAAATGCACCACTATAGACGAAAATTTGCACCAAAAATGACGCAATAAATAACAGCATTTCAAATTGGAAAAAAGACTAAACCCTAGGTAAAAAATAACTTCCTAAACATGATTCCCATACTGAAACTGTTAGACTGCAAAGGGAAATACACATAGACCTGTCTCATGGCAAATATAAGTAAATACATATATTTAAAACTAAAACAAAGCACAAAACATAGGTGAGAGTGTCTTAAATAATGATACATACTTACCAAAAGACACCCATCCACATATAGCAGACAGCCAAACCAGTACTAAAAACTATCAGCAGAGGTAATGGTATAAGAGTATATCGTCGATCTGAAAAGGGAGGTAGGAGATGAATCCCTACGACCGATAACAGAGAACACTTGAAAAGATTTCCCATGAGTGAAACCATAAAAATCAACAGGCAAACATTTCCCGATTCCGGGGCTCACTAAACACAAAAATAAGTTAGCCATGTGGATCTGCACGATAGTTAGATTGGGTATAGCCCAATTCTGGAAAGGAACACCTCCTAGTTTTGAAATAATAAAGCAAAAACAGAATTTATGTTTACCTGATAAATTACTTTCTCCAACGGTGTGTCCGGTCCACGGCGTCATCCTTACTTGTGGGATATTCTCTTCCCCAACAGGAAATGGCAAAGAGCCCAGCAAAGCTGGTCACATGATCCCTCCTAGGCTCCGCCTTCCCCAGTCATTCGACCGACGTAAAGGAGGAATATTTGCATAGGAGAAACCATATGATACCGTGGTGACTGTAGTTAAAGAAAATAAATTATCAGACCTGATTAAAAAACCAGGGCGGGCCGTGGACCGGACACACCGTTGGAGAAAGTAATTTATAAGGTAAACATAAATTCTGTTTTCTCCAACATAGGTGTGTCCGGTCCACGGCGTCATCCTTACTTGTGGGAACCAATACCAAAGCTTTAGGACACGGATGAAGGGAGGGAGCAAATCAGGTCACCTAAATGGAAGGCACCACGGCTTGCAAAACCTTTCTCCCAAAAATAGCCTCAGAAGAAGCAAAAGTATCAAACTTGTAAAATTTAGTAAAAGTGTGCAGTGAAGACCAAGTCGCTGCCTTACATATCTGATCAACAGAAGCCTCGTTCTTGAAGGCCCATGTGGAAGCCACAGCCCTAGTGGAATGAGCTGTGATTCTTTCAGGAGGCTGCCGTCCGGCAGTCTCATAAGCCAATCTGATGATGCTTTTAATCCAAAAAGAGAGAGAGGTAGAAGTTGCTTTTTGACCTCTCCTTTTACCAGAATAAACAACAAACAAGGAAGATGTTTGTCTAAAATCCTTTGTAGCATCCAAATAGAATTTTAGAGCGCTAACAACATCCAAATTGTGCAACAAACGTTCCTTCTTTGAAACTGGATTCGGGCACAAAGAAGGCACGACTATCTCCTGGTTAATGTTTTTGTTAGAAACAACTTTCGGAAGAAAACCAGGTTTAGTACGTAAAACCACCTTATCTGCATGGAACACTAGATAAGGAGGAGAACACTGCAGAGCAGATAATTCTGAAACTCTTCTAGCAGAAGAAATTGCAACCAAAAACAAAACTTTCCAAGATAATAACTTAATATCAACGGAATGTAAGGGTTCAAACGGAACCCCCTGAAGAACTGAAAGAACTAAATTGAGACTCCAAGGAGGAGTCAAAGGTTTGTAAACAGGCTTGATTCTAACCAGAGCCTGAACAAAGGCTTGAACATCTGGCACAGCTGCCAGCTTTTTGTGAAGTAACACCGACAAGGCAGAAATCTGTCCCTTCAAGGAACTTGCAGATAATCCTTTCTCCAATCCTTCTTGAAGAAAGGATAGAATCTTAGGAATTTTAACCTTGTCCCAAGGGAATCCTTTAGATTCACACCAACAGATATATTTTTTCCATATTTTGTGGTAAATTTTTCTAGTTACAGGCTTTCTGGCCTGAACAAGAGTATCAATAACAGAATCTGAGAACCCTCGCTTTGATAAGATCAAGCGTTCAATCTCCAAGCAGTCAGTTGGAGTGAGACCAGATTCGGATGTTCGAACGGACCTTGAACAAGAAGGTCTCGTCTCAAAGGTAGCTTCCATGGTGGAGCCGATGACATATTCACCAGGTCTGCATACCAAGTCCTGCGTGGCCACGCAGGAGCTATCAAGATCACCGATGCCCTCTCCTGATTGATCCTGGCTACCAGCCTGGGGATGAGAGGAAACGGCGGGAATACATAAGCTAGTTTGAAGGTCCAAGGTGCTACTAGTGCATCTACTAGAGTCGCCTTGGGATCCCTGGATCTGGACCCGTAGCAAGGAACCTTGAAGTTCTGACGAGAGGCCATCAGATCCATGTCTGGAATGCCCCACAGTTGAGTAATTTGGGCAAAGATATCCGGATGGAGTTCCCACTCCCCCGGATGTAAGGTCTGACGACTCAGAAAATCCGCTTCCCAATTTTCCACTCCTGGGATGTGGATTGCAGACAAGTGGCAGGAGTGAGTCTCCGCCCATTGAATGATTTTGGTCACTTCTTCCATCGCCAGGGAACTCCTTGTTCCCCCCTGATGGTTGATGTACGCAACAGTCGTCATGTTGTCTGATTGAAACCGTATGAACTTGGCCTTTGCTAGCTGAGACCAAAGACCCTGAGCTTTCAGGGGTCCCCAGACCGCGCCCCAGCCCATCAGACTGGCGTCGGTCGTGACAATGACCCACTCTGGTCTGCGGAAGCTCATCCCCTGTGACAGGTTGTCCAGGGACAGCCACCAACGGAGTGAATCTCTGGTCCTCTGATTTACTTGTATCGTCGGAGACAAGTCTGTATAGTCCCCATTCCACTGACTGAGCATGCACAGTTGTAATGGTCTTAGATGAATGCGCGCAAAAGGAACTATGTCCATTGCCGCTACCATCAAACCTATTACTTCCATGCACTGCGCTATGGAAGGAAGAGGAACGGAATGAAGTATTTGACAAGAGTTTAGAAGTTTTGTTTTTCTGGCCTCTGTCAGAAAAATTCTCATTTCTAAGGAGTCTATTATTGTTCCCAAGAAGGGAACCCTTGTTGACGGAGATAGAGAACTCTTTTCTACGTTCACTTTCCATCCGTGAGATCTGAGAAAGGCCAGGACAATGTCCGTGTGAGCCTTTGCTTGAGGAAGGGACGACGCTTGAATCAGAATGTCGTCCAAGTAAGGTACTACTGCAATGCCCCTTGGTCTTAGCACCGCTAGAAGGGACCCTAGTACCTTTGTGAAAATCCTTGGAGCAGTGGCTAATCCGAACGGAAGTGCCACGAACTGGTAATGCTTGTCCAGGAATGCGAACCTTAGGAACCGATGATGTTCCTTGTGGATAGGAATATGTAGATACGCATCCTTTAAATCCACCGTGGTCATGAATTGACCTTCCTGGATGGAAGGAAGAATTGTTCGAATGGTTTCCATTTTGAACGATGGAACCTTGAGAAACTTGTTTAGGATCTTGAGATCTAAGATTGGTCTGAACGTTCCCTCTTTTTTGGGAACTACGAACAGATTGGAGTAGAACCCCATCCCTTGTTCTCCTAATGGAACAGGATGAATCACTCCCATTTTTAACAGGTCTTCTACACAATGTAAGAATGCCTGTTTTTTTATGTGGTCTGAAGACAATTGAGACCTGTGGAACCTCCCCCTTGGGGGAAGCCCCTTGAATTCCAGAAGATAACCTTGGGAGACTATTTCTAGCGCCCAAGGATCCAGAACATCTCTTGCCCAAGCCTGAGCGAAGAGAGAGAGTCTGCCCCCCACCAGATCCGGTCCCGGATCGGGGGCCAACATTTCATGCTGTCTTGGTAGCAGTGGCAGGTTTCTTGGCCTGCTTTCCCTTGTTCCAGCCTTGCATTGGTCTCCAGGCTGGCTTGGCTTGAGAAGTATTACCCTCTTGCTTAGAGGACGTAGCACTTGGGGCTGGTCCGTTTCTACGAAAGGGACGAAAATTAGGTTTATTTTTGGCCTTGAAAGACCTATCCTGAGGAAGGGCGTGGCCCTTACCCCCAGTGATATCGGAGATAATCTCTTTCAAGTCAGGGCCAAACAGCGTTTTCCCCTTGAAAGGAATGTTAAGCAATTTGTTCTTGGAAGACGCATCCGCTGACCAAGATTTCAACCAAAGCGCTCTGCGCGCCACAATAGCAAACCCAGAATTTTTCGCCGCTAACCTAGCCAATTGCAAAGTGGCGTCTAGGGTGAAAGAATTAGCCAATTTGAGAGCACGGATTCTGTCCATAATCTCCTCATAAGAAGGAGAATTACTAGTGATCGCCTTTTCTAGCTCATCGAACCAGAAACACGCGGCTGTAGTGACAGGGACAATGCATGAAATTGGTTGTAGAAGGTAACCTTGCTGAACAAACATCTTTTTAAGCAAACCTTCTAATTTTTTATCCATAGGATCTTTGAACGCACAACTATCTTCTATGGGTATAGTGGTGCGTTTGTTTAGAGTAGAAACCGCCCCCTCGACCTTGGGGACTGTCTGCCATAAGTCCTTTCTGGGGTCGACCATAGGAAACAATTTTTTAAATATGGGGGGAGGGACGAAAGGTATACCGGGCCTTTCCCATTCTTTATTTACAATGTCCGCCACCCGTTTGGGTATAGGAAAAGCTTCGGGGGGGCCCCGGGACCTCTAGGAACTTGTCCATTTTACATAGTTTCTCTGGGATGATCAAATTCTCACAATCATCCAGAGTGGATAACACCTCCTTAAGCAGAGCGCGGAGATGTTCCAACTTAAATTTAAATGTAATCACATCAGGTTCAGCTTGTTGAGAAATTTTCCCTGAATCTGAAATTTCTCCCTCAGACAAAACCTCCCTGGCCCCCTCAGACTGGTGTAGGGGCCCTTCAGAAACAATATCATCAGCGTCCTCATGCTCTTCAGTATTTTCTAAAACAGAGCAGTCACGCTTTCGCTGATAAGTGGGCATTTTGGCTAAAATGTTTTTGATAGAATTATCCATTACAGCCGTTAATTGTTGAATAGTAAGGAGTATTGGCGCGCTAGATGTACTAGGGGCCTCCTGAGTGGGCAAGACTGGTGTAGACGAAGGAGGGGATGATGCAGTACCATGCTTACTCCCCTCACTTGAGGAATCATCTTGGGCATCATTTTCTCTAAATTTTGTGTCACATAAATCACATCTATTTAAATGAGAAGGAACCTTGGCTTCCCCACATTCAGAACACAGTCTATCTGGCAGTTCAGACATGTTAAACAGGCATAAACTTGATAACAAAGTACAAAAAACGTTTTAAAATAAAACCGTTACTGTCACTTTAAATTTTAAACTGAACACACTTTATTACTGCAATTGCGAAAAAGTATGAAGGAATTGTTCAAAATTCACCAAAATTTCACCACAGTGTCTTAAAGCCTTAAAAGTATTGCACACCAAATTTGGAAGCTTTAACCCTTAAAATAACGGAACCGGAGCCGTTTTTACATTTAACCCCTTTACAGTCCCTGGTATCTGCTTTGCTGAGACCCAACCAAGCCCAAAGGGGAATACGATACCAAATGACGCCTTCAGAAAGTCTTTTCTATGTATCAGAGCTCCTCACACATGCGACTGCATGTCATGCTTCTCAAAAACAAGTGCGCAATACAGGCGCGAAAATGAGACTCTGCCTATGATTAGGGAAAGCCCCTAGAGAATAAGGTGTCCAATACAGTGCCTGCCGATATATTTTACAAAATTCCCAAGATTAAAATAATTCCTCAAGGCTATGGAGTATAAAATATGTTTATATATGAATCGATTTAGCCCAGAAAATGTCTACAGTCTTAAAAAGCCCTTGTGAAGCCCTTATTTACAGTCTGTAATAAAAATGGCTTACCGGATCCCATAGGGAAAATGACAGCTTCCAGCATTACATCGTCTTGTTAGAATGTGTCATACCTCAAGCAGCAAAAGTCTGCTCACTGTTCCCCCAACTGAAGTTAATTCCTCTCAACAGTCCTGTGTGGAACAGCCATCGATTTTAGTAACGGTTGCTAAAATCATTTTCCTCTTACAAACAGAAATCTTCATCTCTTTTCTGTTTCAGAGTAAATAGTACATACCAGCACTATTTTAAAATAACAAACTCTTGATTGAATAATAAAAACTACAGTTAAACACTAAAAAACTCTAAGCCATCTCCGTGGAGATGTTGCCTGTACAACGGCAAAGAGAATGACTGGGGAAGGCGGAGCCTAGGAGGGATCATGTGACCAGCTTTGCTGGGCTCTTTGCCATTTCCTGTTGGGGAAGAGAATATCCCACAAGTAAGGATGACGCCGTGGACCGGACACACCTATGTTGGAGAAAGCCGACATACCACTTTGACAAGGCGAGTGCAGCAGCTGAATTCCTAAACAACAAAGAAGGCTTCTTACTACAGTGGGAGTCATATATTCATTACCATGAAGCGTCTATGAGAGGGGAAACGGTAGCTAACTAAACCAAGTTCTAAGAATGTAGGAGGAGAGCCGGATCACATAACTAAAGATCATAGGAGATTACATAGAGTTTAATGGTGATTAATAAATTGAATGCCTAATAAAAATGTTATATACTAGGATGACATGTAATGTTGGTGTGCACTTGATAATAAGCATTTGACTATGTAATGATGGAATGTTTGACTTCTGCATATTTTATTTGCCAAATACTAAAAAAAAATATTTCAACATAAAAATCAACAGGCAATACTCATCCCTCTGACAAACACTGTACTCTGAGAGGAATTGGGCTTCAGAATGCTTAGAAGCACTTATCATAGAAGAAATCATAGAAATCAAGCATACACTTACTTCACCACCTCCATAGGAGGCAAAGTTTGTAAAACTAAGATGTGAATGTGGTGGGAGGTGTATTTATAGGCATTATAAAGTTTGGGAAACTTTGTCCCCTCCTGGTAGGAATGTATATCCCATATGTCACTAGCTCATGTACTCTTGCCGTTTACATGAAATAAATGCATTTATATGTCTATATAAGTGTATATATGTGTGATCCTAAGAGCCAGAATGCTAGTATTAACACCTTCTCCAGATTGATGAAACATGATCTTACAACAGCCATCCATTTGAAACAACCTCAAATACATAAAAATCTATCTGGAAAGGAGTCGAAAGCATTGATGGACTTGAGAAACAATCCTAAACTTGTTTTGAGAGAAGCTGACAAGGGGGGTGCTCTGGTAGTTATGAACTATGATGATTACAGGTCGGAAGTTTTGCTTTAATTGAATGACAGCAAGACCTATAGAGCCTTACCTGGAGATCCTATAAAGGGATTTAAGAAGGAGATTGATGATTACACACAATCTTTAGAACAACAAGGCTGGATTGATAAAAGCCTAGCGTCTTATTTACTCACGTATTGCCCGATAACTCCTATCCTCTACACCTTGCCTAAGGTACATAAAGATCCATTGAAACCTCCGGGGAGACCAATCGTCTCTGCTCGTGGACCTGTTTTACAATTCCTTGCTATCTATGTGGATTCTATACTACAGCCGTTAGTAAGAAACATCCCATCATTTCTATTAGAATCAATTGAAATGATTAAGATTCTACAACAGGATGATATGACAATCATTGATACTGACTTACTGGTGACACTGGATGTCACCAGTTTGTATACTGCCATTCCTCATACAGGTGGCCTGAATGCCACAAGGAGACATTTAAATCAATACCCATATGTGGGTCCACCTGTGGAGGTAATATTACGTCTTCTCGAATTCTGCCTGGAATGTAATTATTTCCGTTTTGAACGGAAATTTTACTTAGAGATTTCTTTATGGCAGAATTTGAGCTATTTGACACTGATCTATTTTGTGACCCAAACATCAGGATGTTCAAGACATATATAGATGACTTATGTATCATTTGGACGGACACCAGACATGAGTTGGATAACTGGTTTGCCCAACTAAACGGATCAAGTGAACACCTCAAATTAAAAATGAATGCTTCTGATTTGCGATACGTGATCATTGATCACGTCCCTCCTTTACTGAGAGGGGGTAATATACCCATTTTGATATGCAATGTTTCTTGTAATGATCCTGTTTGTACATATTTTACACGTAATAGTATATTGTGTAGTACAGCTAGCCATAGATTCATGCTAATCTGATAGCCATACTCTGAGCCTGTCAGTTATTAGATTATACAGGGATGATTAAAATTGTATTCATAATTTTTATGTCTTTTTGACATATTCCCACCTAGTTAAAGCAATATTTGCGGTAGGTAGGTTTAATTTGTCTCCCTGGTCAAATTAATTATGGGGTATGGATTTCCTAATTACACTTGATATTCATTACTTACTTATTCCACTCATTAGTTAAGATGTAATATTTATTTGTAGCCAATTTTTGTTTTTACTAGTTACATGCATATTGTGCATATTGTGAAGACGAGTTATTCATCACATATATCAGGGCTACTTAGGTTACATTTTTGTTTATATGAATATTGTTACATTGTAATTTCAGGCATTTTCCATTTTTAACTTTGCTTTTAGTTGTTTGTCCCAATGCAGCCACCGTAGTTATCTCTGAGCATGCTCAGCTGCGCAGATGAGAAGCTGCAGATGTTTAGCATTTACAGTACATTGTGGAAGATATTTAAGGGGAGTAAGTTGCACTATATTTGTTATCTGTCTGAGGAAGGGGCTAACTACCGCGAAACGTCACAGTTTAATTAAAGAAGTTTGTGTTTTCACAGCGGAAAGTGCGGGACCTGTTAATTTAATTTGTTTACTTTTCCTACCCAGAGCATCCCGGAAGTTGAAAGTTTATTGTGTGTGCAGATCCCCTGTTTGATGTTTTTATATATATATATATATATATATATATATATATTTATTATTATTATCGGTTATTTGTAGAGCGCCAACAGATTCTGCAGCGCTATAAACAAAGGCGGAGTACAAGAAAACATTTATAGGGATCAAACGGGTAGAGGGCCCTCCCAAGAGTTGCACTGTTGTAGTCAGCTCTTAAGAAGGTGATCTACAAACTGCTGGACTCTTAAGCTTACATGCTGAGGGGGTTCAGGAGATAGCAATGGAGGAGAGGAACTGGTATAAAGAAAGGTTAGCGTAGGTTGTATGCATCCCTGAACAGTAGAGTCTTTAGGGAGCGCTTAAAGTTTTCAAAACTAGGGGAGAGTCTTGTGGAGCGAGGCAGTTCCACAAGATGGGAGCCAGTCTGGAGAAGTCCTGTGAACGGGAGTGTGAGGAGGTAACAAGAGAGGAGGAGAGTAGGAGGTCATGAGCAGAGTGAAGGGGACGGGAGGGAGAGTATCTGGAGACAAGGTCTGAGATATAGGAGGGAGCAGTGCAGTTGAGGGCTTTGTATGTCAGAGTGAGAATTTTGTGTTTGATCCTAGAGGCAAGAGGAAGCCAGTGAAGGGATTGGCAGAGAGGTGCAGCAGATGAAGAGTGACGTGTAAGGAAGATGAGCCTGGCAAAGGCATTTATTATGGATTGTAAAGGAGCTAGGCAGCAGCTGGGGAGACCAGAGAGGACAGAGTTGCAGTAATTGAGGAGGGAAAGGATAAGAGAGTGGATTAAAATCTTAGTTGTGTATTGTGTAAGGAAATGTCCAATTTTAGAGATGTTTTTAAGGTGGAAGCAGCAGGCTTTAGCCAAGGACTGAATGTGGGGAGTTAAAGAAAGATCTGAGTTAAATATGACCCCAAGACATCGGGCATGCGGGGTAGGGGGAGTTCTCGACAGTTATAGAGAGATTGGGGTTGGAAATTTTGGAACAAGGGGGTAAAATAAGGAGCTCAGTTTTTGGGAGATTTAGCTTGAGGTAGTGAGCGGATATCCAGGAAGAGGTGTGAGAGAGACAGTTAGTGACACAGGATAGCAAGGAAGGAGATAGGTCTGGTGAAAGTAGATTTGGGTGTCGTCTGCATACAAATGATATTAGAAACCGTGGGACTTAATTAGGGAACCTAGTGATAACGTGTAGATTGAGAAGAGAAGGGGACTGAGGACAGAGCCTTGCGGTACCCTGACAGAAAATGGTGACGGGGCAGAGGAGGCCCCAGAGAAGGCTACACTAAAGGTACGGTTTGACAGGTAGGAAGAGAACCACGAGAGGGCTGTGTAACAAATGCCGAAGGATTGGAGGGTTTGGAGCAAAAGAGGCTGGTCAACAGTATCAAAGGCTGCGGACAGATCAAGGAGGATAAGCAGAGAGAAGTGGCCTTTTGATTTTGCTGTAAGTAGGTCATTGGTAACCTTAACGATTGTGGTCTCTGTGGAGTGATGAGGACGAAATCCAGATTGCAGTGGGTCAAGGAGGGAGTTTAATGTAAGAAAATTGGATAGGCGTGCATATACTAGCTTTTCGAGAAGCTTAGAGGCAAGAGGGAGGTAGTTGGATGGAGAGGTTGGATCAAGGGAATGTTTTTTGAGGATAGGTGTAACCAGTGCATGTTTCAGAGATTAGGGAAATATACCGGTGCTGAGAGAGAGGTTGAAAATGTGTGTGAGTATAGGGGTAAGGGTAGAAGAGAGGTAGGGGAGTAGCTGTGAGGGGATAGGGTCAAGGGGACCGGTAGTGAGGTGAGAGCGCAGTATAAGTGCAGAAACGTCTTCCTCAGTAACAGGTGACAAGTTTATGGCTATGTGGGTTGTGGGTGAATGCGAGCGTTTGAGGGGGTGAGAGAATGGAAGTATGTTGAGAGCTGATTTAGTTTTTGATGGAGTCGATTTTGTTATTGAAGTTGAGCTGATAGAGAAGTTGTATTAGGAGGTGGGGGTGGGCGGAGAAGAGAATTGAAAGTGAAGAACAGACGTTTTGGGTTTAAAGAAAGAGTAGAGATAAGAGTAGAGAAGTAATGTTGCTTATATAGATTAAGGACAGAATAGTAGGAGTTCAAGATGAATTTTTAATGAAGAAAATCAGCGGAACTTCGAGATTTTCTCCTCCACTGCCGCTCAGCAGTACGGAACATCTGCATAGGTATCGTGTCAGAGGAGTATGCCAGGGCTGAGGATAAGTGTGTGATTTCCGAGATATGGTAAGAGGGGCCAGATTGTCAAGGACGAATGTAAGGTTGGAATTATAGTGGCAGATAGATTGGTCAGGGCAGGAAAAGGACAAGAAGGATGAGAGGAGAGGTTTGAGGGAATTAGCAAGCTGTTGCTGATCTAATAATGACATAATGCTTCAATGAAGTTTGGTGTGAGGAGTAGGAGGGAGAGTTGTAGGGAGGGATGATATGTTGCAAGTGAGGAGATGGTGGTCAGAAAAAGGAAAAGGGGAGTTTGTGAAATATGAAATAGTGCATTGATAGCTAAATATCAGGTCAAGGGAGTGACCGTCTTTGTGAGTGGGAGAATCAGTCCATTGTGACAAACCGAAAGAGGAAGTGAGTTTCAGAAGTTGTTTTGCAGAAGAGGCAGTGGGATTGTCAAGAGGGATGTTGAAGTCACCAAGAATGAGGGCAGGGGTGTCTGAGGAAAGGAAAAAAGGTAGCCAGGCAGCCAAGCGATCTAGAAATTGAGTTGAGTAGCCAGGGGATCGGTATATGACTGCAACACATATATAGAGGGGAGAGAATAAGCGAATCATGTGGGTTTCGAATGAGGAAAATGTGAGGGAAGAGATGGGTTGTATTTGTTGAAAGATGCAACGAGAGGAAAGTAAAATACCTACACCACCTGCTTGTCTATTACCAGACCTAGGAGTGTGGCTTAAGTAGAGACCCTTATGTGACAGAGCAGCAGTGGATGCTGTGTCTAGGGGAGAGAGCCAGGTTTCTGTTAGGGCCAGAAGGTTGAGGGAGTGAGAGATAAAGAGGTCATGTATAGAAGTGAGCTTGTTGCAAACAGAGCAAGAGTTCCAGAGTGCACAAGTGAAAGGGGTAGTGGCTTTAGATGCAAGACGAATGTGAGTAAGGTTGCCAGAGTTTTGTTTTCTGAGTCTATGGATCTATATATACACACACACACACACACACACACAGAGGAAGTCTAGCACTCACTTGCAAGTACTCAGCTAAGACTAAAAGCAAAACTGGAAGAGTTGATTACCGCATCTGGCCAAATTGAGTGCAGTCCCCTTCCATGTTTTCTATATGTCTAGGGTGATTACATAAGTCTGTCAAGCCTTGACTTGTTCCCAGTTTGTTCAATTGAGAGCTTGCATTGTATGGCTGTATTAGGGACACCGGTTTTGGGAGAGACCTTGATGTGGTACCTGGGTTTGTCCCATTTGGCCAGATGCGGTAACTAACTCTTCCAGTTTTGCATTTAATCTTAGCTGAGTACTTGCAAGTGAGTGCTAGACTTCCTCTTTGTTTTGTAATTTTCCCTATGGGTCTTGCACCCAGACTTGTCTGGGGTTAACTGCCTGGCACTCAGGGGACGGTACAGCAACCTGTGAGTGCTATTGAGAACCCTGGGCTGTGCATGTTGCAGGGTCATTACATGTGTACCCAGTCCAGTCTGAGAGGGACCATGAGCCATAAGGTTTTTCTGCAGTGCAGAAATACAACTAACCTTTCAAAACAGAATTGGGGAAAGCACATATGGCGATCTCTATGGGGGTTCGGTACAGTATCTGATTGGCTGCATTCCACCCACTGGGATGCTAAAAACTTAAATTATGCTTACCTGATAATTTTCTTTTCTTCTGTACGGGGAGAGCCCACAGCTGCATTCATTACTTTTGGGAAATACAGAACCTGGCCACCAGGAGGTGGCAAAGACACCCCAGCCAAAGGCTTCAAATACCTCCCCCACTTCCCTCATCCCCCAGTCATTCTGCCAAGGGAACAAGGAACAGTAGAAGAAATATCAGGGTGAAAAAAGGTGCCAGAAGAACGAATAAAAAGAATTTAAGGCCGCCCACAGATGAAAAACAGCTCCCCGTACAGAAGAAAATAAAATTATCAGGTAAGCATAATTTAAGTTTTTCTTCTTAAAACGGGTGCATTCATTACTTTTGGGAAATCAATATTCAAGCTTATAGAGGACACTGAATACAAACGGGCTGGAACAAAAAGGCGGCCCATTCTGATGGCACCCGGCCTGACAACCCAGATTCCCGCTAAACACAAAACTACTTCAATAGAAGCAGGAAGCGCAAAAATATGGAAAGAGGACAAGGTAACTGCCCATCAATTAGAACCATAAGGATCCCAGTTAGAGATCACTCTAAATTCTGGACTCCACTGAGCACAAAAACCTCTGAGGAGACACAAGTCCCACTCTCTAGAAGCACACAAAGAAAAATCTCTCCATGAACAATGGCAAGGGAAATAACAAACAAAACTCCCACACCACATTCCCCCTAACTGAAAGAAGGGCAGAATCAAATAAGAAGGTCCGAAAGAACCTCCATAAACAATCCCGAAGATTCAAGGACAAAACAGAGAGAGAAGCCCCTAGCACCACTCGAAAAAGAGCAGCTACCAGGCAGCAAGAGGACAAAGTTTCGTAGAAAACACACTACCGACAGAGGAGAGCAAAGAAAGGAAAAATTCCAGATCACCTCCTACACGGATCCAAAAGGAACCAATGTAAAGCCTGAACTGGAACCGAAGTCCCAGAAGGACAAAAGGATAAAAGGTAGAACAAGACTACCTTACCATAGACGGCTAACTAGCACAGAGAAACTGAATACCCGTAGGTCAGAAAACCCCCCAGGAGCAGAACAGGAACAGAATAGTAAGATCTGTTTATGCCACAGGCTTTCAATGGATAGGCCGCCAGACTAAACATCAAACTATAGTAACGAGCCAACCGAGTAGCTAGTAAACTTACGCCAGGATATTCCTGGCAAGGAACAAGAGAAAAACTCAGAAATCAGGGCGGGCCAACTCCCCCCTACTAGAAAACAGGGTAAGGGAGGACAACCCCCTGACCAAAAGAAAGAACCAACTATCCGCTAAGGGAATGTTCCCGCTGCAAGGCCAACCTAAGAAAGGATCCTTCAGGAAACAAGATACAGAGCAGTCAGAATATCTCACCCCCACTCTGAGTGAACAGTCCTATCACAGAAGCGACTGTCAATGTCCCAAGGACAAGAGATTAAAATATCCCAGCATCGACAAGGCCCAGTGATCAGATAATGAATCTCCAACCACGAGTTCCTAAGAAAAGGAAGCAGGAAGGAGGCACCAACATCCATAGAAACTAACTCGGGATCCAGGATACCTATCCTCATTACCCTTCAGAAACCCAAAGGAAAGGTACACTGCAGACAAGAGAAACCCTTGGCCCACTGAACTTGTAGAGTTAGATGAGGAAAACTACCTCTGGAGGAGCCAATTGTATAGGCGCAGCAGACCAGATCCATCCAACTAGAAGGAAAACAGGGAAACCCAGGAACATGCCAGTAAAGAAATTCCCAGAAAAAAAACTCCATCTCTCCAGAAGTGAGAAAGGGAACCGCCTCAGTAGGATCAAGGAGATTTCCCCCTACTGAATGCTAGACAGATCCAAGACTATAAAATCCTGAAAACAAAATAACCGATTAGGTTAAAAAACTGGACCCCCAAAACCAGGAGCCAGATCAAGACCAAAAACCTTGTGAAACAATCACAAAGTTACCTGGAAATGAAAATTGCACCAAAGAGGATTCATGCCATACCCCCATGGGGTCTTGAACTCTGATCTCTCATGATTTATCCATGTGGCTGTCCACTCAGCCCCAAAGGGCCTTTAATATAACACCCACAAAGTCTACAGACGAAGGAAGGACCCAAAGAGATCAGAACTCCATGAGTGAGAGACAGCAAGAGAGACTTCATTGGAATCCCCCAGATCCCCAAGTATATAGGATCAAAAAAGAGGATACTGCAAGGACAAAAACAGTCCCTAAGAACCTAGTCTCTGCGAATAGATAACTGAAAGTCCTACCCTAAAAGGCAAGGGTAAGCGCCAGCCTAGCAATCCTCAAAAAAGAGGAGAGAAACACTGGCGAAAGAGATCTGAAAATCGGACAATTTAATCCACAAGGAGTACCAATAGGGGGGAAACATTGCCCCCTACACCAGGTACTGGAGATCTCAAAGCAGACATCTGATCCTTCCCCAGAAGGGAGGACTCTAGCTCCTGTCCAAGGACTCAGGAACAACAAATATACTGTCATAGAAGAAATCATAATCCCAGCAGAAGCAGGTACAAAAAAACCTAGTAACCTAGGACCAGCCTGATATCCAGGATAGAAAGGCCTATAACTTGTAGAAAACAAGAAAAAACAACCTCGTAACAGGAGGTAAATAAACTTAGTACCCAAACAGGACCAGCCTGTGGTCAAGTATACAAAATGTCTGATAAAAACACAAAAGAACAGAGTGAACTAGTACCCAAACAGGACTAGCCTGCAGACCAGGGTACAACCGAAACTGTTCAAGGGCTAACAAATAGTTCTAAACCCTAGCAGGGCAAGACTAAATAAACAGACAAGCAATAGATAAATAAGCTCTGAGGCCTAAATATTGTCTTAAAATATATATATATATTTTTTTTTTTCTGTGTGTGACTTCCGTCGGAAGCAACAACCATCGCAACCATAAAATCGCTAGTATCAAAATCCCAGAGAAGAAAAAAGTTTCCTAAAAGGAAAAGTCTACAACAGTCTCAAGATCCGGCAAAAAAGAAATAAATCCTAACCGGATCAAAAGAAAGTAGGCAGCACCCGCAGGTGAACGCCAAAAAGAATAGAAAACCAACAGGACCAGCCTGTCAGAGTCCTGATTCCTCAAGAGCTCAGAACTTGGATTAGATAGACAAACAGAAAAGACAATCAGGAGTAGGAACCACATCCCTCCACTTGTCTAGCGCTGTTCGCCATCAGAATTAGAAGACTGAGGATCCGGAAGCCAATAAAGACTGAATTCCTCCAAAACCTCCAATACCTGCCTCAGCAGTACACACAGGCATGTTATTCTGTATCTAAATGCAAAATTCATCTCCGACAGGGCATTTGAAGGCCCCGACCCTGACGGTAGTACACCTGAAGCCTCAAAGGGAACCGCTCCCCCAGAGTAAATACCCGGCTCACCTGGCACCCCCAGGTGAAGAGGACACGTATAAGCTCTTAGCTAGCCCTCAAGCTGTAAATGCGCCAACACCAACAATATGGCCATGCGAAACCGAGCCACAACATCTGGAGAAAATAAACCTCCTTCCAGAGAAGGGGTAACGGTATTTAAGACAACTGCCTGTGTAGGAACAGAAATTCCTTGGGAACGCGCCTCACAGGACACAGAATCCTCAGGGGCAGAAGGCTCAGAGGTCTCTCATCTCTCCCCATAGGAAGAAAAAAGCACTCTATTACGGCATACGGAACATAATTGATTGGGCTGGATTACCCGGGCCTCCATACAATCTAAACAGGAAACAGAATCTGAATCCGAGAAATCCTCCTCAGAAAAATCAGAGTCCTCTATAACTTGACCGGACAAATTTTGTACAAAAATAACTGGCACCTCACACCCCAATGGCTGGGGCACTCACCGCCTTCTATGACCCAGGCAAGCAGAGAACAGACCCTCTCCACCGACCCTCAGTCAAGAATACGGAAATGGAGAACAAAAAAACCTGACCACACCCGAGGCGCAACCTACAGGTCAAGGAAAAGCGCGCCAGTCCCATCAAGAAACTGCGTAGCTCTAAAAAATCTGAATGTTCTGTAAAAGCCCTGAGCCCAAAATTCATACACATCAGCAGACGGAATCACATAATAAATATGATTAAAAGTCCCACACTGTTCATTAACCCCCCTTAGGAGATATTAACCCTTGATTCCATAAAGATAAAGGAGTAAATAAATAAATATTCTATTATTAAATATATTCCACAGTAAAAGGAAAATGAAACAATCTTATCTATGACGTGGAACAGTAACATGGTCATTCAAGTGTGACAGATAGTAGCGTCACTTCTGACATGGATGTGAGTGAAGAAAGCAGACAGCGAAACTGATTGCTTACCGAGCTTTTGATATGAGTCGGGATGGTTTTGCAGAAAGACTCTCCCTGCATCTTCGGACTCCAACTTTTATCCAAGCTCTCACTGAGAGGCTGACAGGACTACTTAAAACTCCCGTCCCATCTCGAAGAGTACTACCCTACATAAGAGACGCTTCTGTTATCTTCTAACACTTTTCTGCCAACCTCCTGTGAAAAAGGCAAAGAATGACTGGGGGATGAGGGAAGTGGGGGAGGTATTTAAGTCTTTGGCTGGGGTGTCTTTGCCTCCTCCTGGTGGCCAGCTTCTGTATTTCCCAAAAGTAATGAATGCAGCTGTGGACTCTCCCAGTTTTAAGAAGAAAAACATAATTTATGTAAGAACTTACCTGATAAATTCATTTCTTTCATATTAGCAAGAGTCCATGAGCTAGTGACGTATGGGATATACATTCCTACCAGGAGGGGCAAAGTTTCCCAAACCTTAAAATGCCTATAAATACACCCCTCACCACACCCACAATTCAGTTTAACGAATAGCCAAGAAGTGGGGTGATAAGAAAGGAGCGAAAGCATCAAAAAAATAAGGAATTGGAATAATTGTGCTTTATACAAAAAAATCATAACCACCACAAAAAAGGGTGGGCCTCATGGACTCTTGCTAATATGAAAGAAATGAATTTATCAGGTAAGTTATTACATAAATTATGTTTTCTTTCATGTAATTAGCAAGAGTCCATGAGCTAGTGACGTATGGGATAATAAATACCCAAGATGTGGAACTTCCACGCAAGAGTCACTAGAGAGGGAGGGATAAAATAAAGACAGCCAATTCCGCTGAAAAATTAATCCACTACCCAAATCAAAAAAGTTTCAATTTTTATAATGAAAAAAACTGAAATTATAAGCAGAAGAATCAAACTGAAACAGCTGCCTGAAGTACAATTCTACCAAAACTGCTTCTAAAGAAGAGAAAACATCAAAATGGTAGAACATAGTAAAAGTATGCAAAGAAGACCAAGTCATTGCTTTGCAAATCTGATCAACAGAAGCTTCATTCTTAAAAAGCCCAGGAAGTAGAAACTTACCTAGTAGAATGAGCCGTAATCCTCCGAGGCGGGAATCCACCCGACTCCAAATAAGCATGATGAATCAAAAGTTTAAGCAAGATGCCAAATAAATGGCAGAAGCCTTTTGACCTTCCTAAAACCAGAAAAGATAAAAAATGGACTAGAAGTCTATCTGAAATCTGAATAGCTTCAACATAGAATTTCAAAAACTCTTACCATATCCAATGAAAGTAAGAATCTCACCAAAGAAGTCTTAGGAAAACAATAATTGCTCCCTAATGTTTGTTAGAATTTACAACTTTAGGTAAGAATTGAAATGAGGACAGCAAAAACCACCTTATCCTGATGAAAAAAATCAGAAAAAAGATTCACAAGAAAGAACAGATAATTCAAAAACTGTTCTAGCTGAAGAGATGTCCAAAAAGAACAATACTTTCCAAGAAAGTAATTTAATGTTCAGAGAATGCATAGTTTCAAACGGAGGAGCCTGTAAAGCCCTCAGCACCAAATTGAGACTCCAAAGAGGAGAGATTGAATTAATGACAGGCTTGATACGGACCAAAGCCTGTACAAAACAATGAATATCAGGATGATTAGCAATCTTTCTGTGAAAAAAGAACAGAAAGAGTAGAGATTTGTCCCAACAAAGAACTGAAGACAAAAGCTTATCCAAACCAACCTGAAAAAATAATAAAATTCTATGAATTTTAAAAGAATCTAGCACAAACTTACTTCACCCCCTCCATGGGAGGCAAAGTTTGTAAAACTGAATTGTGGGTGTGGTGAGGGGTGTATTTATAGGCATTTTAAGGTTTGGGAAACTTTGCCCCTCCTGGTAGGAATGTATATCCCATACGTCACTAGCTCATGGACTCTTGCTAATTACATGAAAGAAATTATATTTAAATATCAATTTAAAAATCACGTTTCATACATATCAACTGAATTACAATGTTATAGCTGTATTGCACTAAACATGGAAGTTTAGTGTATCTTTATGATTGACGAATTGCTGAATTTGTTACTGACATATTGGAGACAGATTTATTGAGATTAAACAGGTTTTAAGATTTCAGTATAGAGAAATGTCATAAGCCTATTTAAGTGCTCTATGCATGAGTTATGTATTACTGCCATAACATAGCGGAAGGATAAAGATAGAGAAAGAAAGTAATGTTACTGTAATGGTTTATAGTCAAGACCATAAACCCCACTATTCCATGTACTACTTACCTCAGACAGTGAATTCTCTGTACGGAAGCTGCCCTTTGAAGTGGGACTTTTATTATTGATATAATCTTGTGAGCTACCTATTAGAAGACAGTGCAACAGTATACAATTAAAGAGGGTAGGGGGGATACCTACATAAAGAAAACGTTAATACAACTGCAACATTTAATACAACTAAAACTAGGAATGAAACTGCATAGTGGATCACATATAAATGGTGGATTTGACTATAGGAAGGACAAGCGAGATCTGAAATGGGGAGAATGGTTATGAGCATTACTCAGCAAACACTCACCAAGTGAAGCGTTAGCTGTTGGCAAATTAGGAGGGAATGGGCAGGAAAGCTGGACATTGAGTAGTTGCAGCTTCTCCTTTCGTGCAGTTAGAGTCAATATCTGATCCTGCAAAGAACGATTCTCCTTCTGCAGTGAGTGCAAGGCTTGGAGCATGTCTACAACTGGAACAAAAAAAAAAAAATGTTGCGGCATCTATAGAACTGAAACAAACTATTAAATAGTCTAGATTTCAACAACTTCTAAACAATGAAACATTCTAGAGCTGTGATTATCAACCAGGCTGTTAGTACACTCCGGGGCGGGCTATCATCATCTCTAGTTGTTTGGGATGTTATTGCAAATAGGATTAAGAAGAATAGATTTGCATAAGGCGAGTGATGTGAGGCAAACTAGTTAATATTACAAAGGTTGTATCATATAATGGGAAACATTGTATAAAATACTTGCATGTTGTAATTAGCTCATAATATTTTCCAATTTTTCATTGTTTTACATTCATGGAATCCTTAGTCACCTGAACTGAAAATTGATGTCACAACATTTTAAAAGAAGAAATGGTATAGCATTTAAATTGATTGATAAACACTGCTTTTAAGACCATTTCTACAAGAAAACAATGACATTTGGTGAATTTCTACAACAGCAGCACATATATAAAACATAGTCCACAGAAAGAGTGACTCCAATGCTCAAACGTTGCAAACAGTCCAGTGATTTTAAGGGTGTCATTGTTTGTGTACAGTAAATACAAACTTCAGATAGAATCAGTCAGTAGGATGATAAAATCCTGGCCAGCTTTACATCCTTGAAGATTGTAGTTGGGCAGCACTACATGTTCTTGTCAACCTTTTGCTAAGACATTCTTTGTTTCAATAGTCATTGCTATCTCATTTAAACTTCTCAATGAGGCTTCCTAGATCGGTTTTCTAAAAATTCCTCTCTAAAATGGTTACTTGTAACTAATTGTTCTCTAATATACACAATTAAAGAGATGGACAACACAAAACACTATCATGCATACTATTTAAACATTTTAATATTTTTTGCATAATAAAAAAGGTTGAATATTAATTTAAATCTAACAGGACGAGCAACTGGTCCTTAAGGTCTGATTGCTAAAAACAATGTTTTGAAATGAACAGTAATACATTTAAAAATGCACCAAAGGAAAAAAAGAGGTTTGTATACCATCTCCTCCTCTTCCTTACAAGCATTTAAGTCTTACTATTAACTCCTGCCTCTCCATGCTTTTCCAGTAGCTGCTCAAGGTTAGCAGTGACTTGAGGGACACTTTCATTTTGACTGCAGGGGGCACTTGGATCAAACAGAGGCGGTAAGCTGCTGATGGGTGACCTGTGAAGGAGAAATATACAGTCAGGTTGTGACCCTCTACACACTTGACCCTGCATTAAGTAGCCCACTCCATGTCCATACCTCCCAACACTTGATAAAGAAATATAATTTATGCTTACCTGCTAAATTAATTTATTTCATGGTAATGAGAGTCTGCTAGCCATTACTCCTGGGAAGTCCACTCCTGGCAACAAGGAGGAGGCAAAGATTCCCAAAATTTCCAAGAGCCCATAAAAACCCTCTCACCTCAGTGGTAAAGCAGTCTGACATATAGCCAAGCAAGGAGCCATTTCCTTTAAATCAAAACCCTTTTTTTTTAAAAAAAAATAACTAAAATGTCCAGAAACTACTGCATGAAGGACTTACCAACCAAAAGCCACTTCAGAAAAAGGAAAAACTTTGAAAACGAAGAATCTGGAAAAAGAAATGAAACAAAGAACCAGCACCTATAACTGTGCTCAAACATGCAGCCTTCAGCTTGTTAAGCAGATAAGCTCCCTTCTAGGCGACACTGGCCTGGACCCAAGTAGCTTTCCTTGCAAATTTGAACACCAGAAACCTCATTCTAAAAAGCTCAGAAAAAATCCACTGACCTAGTAAAATGTATAGTTAGTAAAAAAGCTTATGAATCAAAAGCTTCATTTAGAAAGACAACAAAACAGCTTATGCCATTTAACCCCTTCTAAAACAAAAAAAAAAACCTAGAAGAATATCTAAAATTCTAGTAGCTTGCAAATAGAATTTCAAAACTATAACAATATCCTAAATATGAAGAAGTCTTTTCTCAAAATATTTTATTTTTTATTAGGACAAAAAGAAAGACTAAAATTGTCTAAAGACAAGAAAACAAACAACAAATCGCCTTATCCTGATGGCAAACCAGAAAATGCTTGTGCAAATCTTAGAAACTGATGATGATCCCTGTGGATAGGGATATGAAGATAAGTTTCTATCAAATCTATTGTAGATATAAACTGCCCTTGTAAGAGGCAGAAAAGTCTGAATTGTCTCTATCTTAAAAGAAGGAACCAAGAGAAACTTGATTAAAGTCTTAAAATCCAGAACTGGCTTGCAAGTCCCCTCCTTCTTGGGAACAGTTAAAATGTTGAAATACATCCTTGGAACTGGACTATTATTTCCATATATTCCAGATCTGAAAAAAAGGCTCATGTCTTTACAGGATTCTTTGAATCATGAAACAGAACTCATAGATCTAGAACAGATTGAAACCAAACACTTTAAAAAAAAAAAAAAAAAGACGTACTATGTCCCTATCAGAAGTTCTATATCAGGCCCGCAGTTTTCTTAGACTCTTTAGACTTGATCCAATCTAAATTTGGCTTCCAGTAAATTCTGGAAAAGCCCTGTTTCAGAAATAAATAGGAGTACTTTTGGTTCCTAGATTGATGAAAGGAAAGAAAATGGTTAGATGCCCTGATCTTACCATTAAACTTCTGTTATGAGGGAGAAAAGCTTCTTTACCGCCAGTCACAGTAGAAATAATAGTATCCAGACCAGGTCCAAACATATGTTTTCACTAAAATAGAAGAGACAAAAGCCTAGACTTAGAAACCATGTCCTATAAGACAACAGCAAACTTAGCAGGATCTGAACCCTCATCCCCCTGGTTGCTAGGCGGCTGTGGTAACCTCTGGGCCACAATGAAATCTTATTAATGTTAACAATAGCGTCACAAACAAAGTATTATCTGACTTTAAGAGTCTTAATTGAATATAAAACTCTTCACCAGCAGATTCATCTGAAAATGGCTCAGGTAAGCTATCACACCAAAGAGTAGAGACTGCAGAAACACAAGCAATACTAATAGCTGACCTAAAAAGATGAATAATAGAACATTTAGCCAAAGTATAAATAACCTCAACTACCATAGGTATAGTTTCCCAACAATCTATATTAGGAGCAGGAAAAGAAAACACCCTTAAAAATATTAAAGCTGGGATAAAGGGCTGTGTCTTGTCGGGTGCCTGTGTAAGTGGACATCGCCGACTGATCGGTAACGCTGTGCAGAGCTTCACAACAGCTTTGGCCCCCGGTAGTGATACAGCGCAAGCACCCACGTGGGCAGCCATATTGTCAGGCGCCTTGGCAGCTACACGAACGCTGCATCAAAGGGACAACCCTGTGAAGATCCGGACCTGAGCAGTGTCCCCTGAGCCTATACTTTGATCAGGGTGATCGAGGTGAGAGACTTTGAAACATAGATGGGCTTGCCTTGACTGTGACTAAACTGCCTGCTCCCTAAATGCGCAGATTGAGTGCGGGTAATAACAGCCCGGTCAGGGGACATCTCCTTTTTAAAAATCCGAGACCCGGCTAGTCTAACTATATACCCAGCTTGTCTTGTGGGGACAGATTACCTGCACGTAGCAATTTCTGACACATTTGAGAAATATCACTATCAAAGTTTTTTTTTTTTCTTTTTATGCTTGTTGAACTGGTCTGCAGATAAGTGATCCATTTTACTATCCCATCACAATTGATCTCTGCAAAAGTTTGGGCTTTCTATCTATGAACCCTCTTTGTCAGTGGGACCCAGCGGGATCTCATATATAAAAACTCTGCGATACATTTTATTAAAAGAGGGGTACAGGGAAAAAGAGGAGAATTTAGACACTTCCTCATATAAAGTGGTGAAACCTGAGGCTTGCAATACCAATATTTTTTCATCTATCATTTGTCTGCCGTTTTTGTGTCACTGCTGAGTTTGCTGATGAGAGTGGACGAATATTTTTATAAACTGAACTCCTCTCAAAGTGACACCATGAGTCAGAAAAACAAAGGCAGCGATAGGAAATCTAAACATCAAATAGAGACCCAGGCAGTGATTGAGACAAGCCAAGATGATATTGTCAAGCGTACTGGAGAGCAGACACAGTTAATGAAAGAACTGAAATCCTTCTTTCTTCCTAAAATGGAAAGCCTGCAGGCTGGACTTGACACCCTGACCAGTGAGGTCAGGCAGTACTCTACCCGACTCTCTGATGCAGAGGGTCGCATTTCTGAGATAGAGGATAGGCAGGCGGCATCAAGCAATTCTCTACAACAAATCCTGCGCCAAAACAAGTTACCGCAAGAGCGTGTGGATGATTTGGAAAATTGTAGCCGCCGCAATAATCTGCGGGTAGTGGGGCTGCCTGAAAAAGTCAAGGGCAAGGATCTACTGGCTTTTGCAGCTTTAGTTTTACCAAAACTCCTGGGCATACCACAGGATCTATTGCCCTTGGACGTTGAGAGAGCCCACAGAGTTGGCCCTGAAAGAAATCTGGAAAACAGCAGTGCAAGACCAAGACAAGTGATTTTCAGATGTCTTAACTTCCAGGAGAAGCTGCGCATCCTAAGAGCTTATCGTCAACAGAAGGAGGTCCTATATGAGGGCAGTAGGCTTTTGTTATTCCAGGACTTTTCTTCAGAAGTCACCAGACAGCGTAAAGACTTTTCACCCATTTGTTCACGTCTATATGAGCAGGGCCGACAAGTGGCCTTGCTGTTTCCAGCCAAGTTACGCTTGCAAACTTCGGCTGGCCCCAAATACTTTCACTCCCCCCAGGCGGTGGAGACTTACCTGGAGATGGAGAGGAAACAGAGGGATGCGGGCTGAGGATCCTGAGCGCTTATATGACCCAACACGTATATATATCATAATCATTATTGTTTCTGTTTATGGTTTTGCTTGTTGTTTCTGAGAGACTTCTGCACGGAAGCTATCTGCATGACTTTGAAAGGACACACCGAGAAATAGGTGATTTTCAGGGGAAACCCTATTGGGTCCTATTCCAACTGCCCGAGGACAATGTACAAATACGGGCCCAAAAATGTTATATCAAGTTTTTTTAGTTAGTTTAATGTTAATTGAGTTTATTTTGTTTAAACTTTGTTTGATTGCCTTACTTATGTCTGTAACTGCCAACCTGGAAGTTTTACACTCTTTATGTTCCCCCTTGGACATATGTGCTTTGATGTTGAAATCCCTCTTTATGCATCATGCTAGTTGGTCCATGCAATACCTGCTTCTGGTGGTGATTTATGTTCATGGGAATCTTGGGCAATTTCATGGATAAATACTACTGTTGTCTGGCCTTCTTGTGGCTCCTTCTGCCGGCGCGGTTTGCCTGCGGGGGGGGGGGGGGGGGGGGGCGGCGGGAGGGGCACACTGATCATAATACTGGTGTTGTCAATGCCGGTTCAAATCATTATGTATTGCTGCACTTTTGTGTGTTATTTATTAATATGTGTACCCACAAAAATGCTCTCATTACCATGTCTGGTCCTTTTTTCCTGCAGGGGGGCGCATAACTAGTTTAATTTTTGGGAGTCCCTGGGGTGCCTCGTGCTGTTTGGCCCTCTTGCTGCTTCTCTTGCGTGCGGAGTCCGCCTGTGGGGTGGGCGGTAGGAGGATCATACCCTGGGTAACTCTGCTGGTATTGTCAATTGCTCGATATGATGTATGTTGCTGTAGGATTCTTTACCATGTACATATTAGTGTAGACACCATGTTACTCTCACCACATTGTATCGCTTTCTGTGGGGAACAAATGGTTAATTTACAGTTACAGGAACTCCGAGCCCTGAGGGAACACATTGAGGGGGGGGGGGGGGTGAGGGGGAATATTAATGTGGGAATGTTTTTCTTAATTCTCTTGAATAGTTTACGCCTTGTTGGAGGGACGCTCCCTACCTTATTTGGCTGATAGTGTTGCTCCAGTAGAAATCCCATGCAGATTGGTTTCCAGGTACGTATGAGTCGAGCCTTTGGCAATGCTACTATACATAACAGGTTGGCGCTTATGCTGGATGACTACATTATGTACCACACTTTACTTGAGCTGGATAACACACTTACCAATTTTTTATATATATTTTTTTTTTTTGTTTTTTTTTTTTTTTTTTGTTTTTTTCGTTTAGTTTTTTCTCCTTTTCCCCGCTCCTTTGCTCCTGAAACATGCAGCTTTACAAATTTAGATCTATTTAGACCCGATAGGCTAAATGAGGAATTATCAGAAACCAACTCTTACGCTTACTTAGAGGAGGAATAGCCCCCACACTTTCAGATAGAGTAGAGCATACAAAATCTTTAAATCCTGGAGCATAATAAGAATAACTCCCCTGTAGCAATACAGAGCGAGGACAGATATCCTTAGAAGCAGCTGGTCTGATAAAAAATGCAATAAATGATCCATAGAAAAGTTGCAAAGTTGAACAGGGGGATTAATAATCAAAAACACACTTAATATTAGAAGGAAACTGTTAAGAAGATCTAGGGCCAGATCCGATATGCAGCGTCGCCCGCAAAAGCCGGCGACGCCGAATTTTGTGCGGGTTTGGTATCCTATATACGGCGTAACCTAGAAGTTACGCTCGTATATTTCTGCCTTCGCCCGTAGTTTTTTGGGCCATAGACAGGTATACCAAACCCGCGCAGTTTGGTATCCAATATACAGCATAAGGACTTACGTGGCGAAAATGGAGAAATCTTACTCCATTTTCACCTCGCCACAAATTGCAGCCGTAGTAAGCCTTACGCTGTGTATTGGAGCCCAGTAACTCCCTAAACTACCTGCAAAATAAAACCTAACACCTAACGCATGCGCAATGTCTATCTACCTGTCAACCGCGATCTGCTAAATAAAACCTAACGCATGCGCAATGTCTATCTACCTGTCAACCGCGATCCCCCGCCACAATCCTTAATAAAGTATTTAACCCCTAAACCGCCGCTCCCGGACCCCTGCCGCCACCTACATTAAAAGTATAACCCCCTAATGTGATCCCCCTACACCGTCGCCAGCTACATTACATACCCCCTAATGTGAGCTCTTACCCCGCCGCCAGCTATATTAAACTACCCCCTAATGTGAGCTACTACCCCGCCGCCAGCTACATTAAACTACCCCCTAATGTGAGCCCCTTACACCGCCGCCAGCTACATTAAAATTATTAACCCCTAATCTAATCCCCCTACCCCGCCGCCAGCTATATTAAATGTATTAACCCCTAATCTAATCCCCCTACACCGCCGCCAGCTATATTAAATACATTAACCCCTAATCTAATCCCCCTAAAGTAATCACCTCTATTACCAGCCCTTAAAAGGGCCTTTTGCGGGACATTGCCCCAATTTAACAGCTCTATTGCCAGCCCTTAAAAGGGCTTTTTGCGGGGCATTTCCCAAAAGAAATCAGCTCTTTTACCAGCCCTTAAAAGGGCTTTTTGCGGGGCATTGTCACAAAGAAATCAGCTCTTTTGCATCTAATCTAAATCCCCCTACACCGCCGCCACCTATAATAAATGTATTAACCCCTAATCTAATCCCCCTACACCGCCGCCACCTATATTAAATAGATTAACCCCTAATCTAATCCCCCTACACCGCCGCCAGCTATATTAACCCTAATTATATTAGGGTTAATATAGTTAATATAGTTATTATATTACATATATTAACTATATTAACCCTAATTATATTAGGGTTAATATAGTTAATATAGTTATTATATTACATATATTAACTATATTAACCCTAATTATATTAGGGTTAATATAGTTAATATCGTTATTTTATATATATATATATATATATATATATATATATATATATATATATATATATATATATATATATTAAGTATAATAACCCTATCTAACTCTAACATCCCTAACTAAATTCTTATTAAAATAAATCTAATTAATATTAATATTATTAATTAAAATATTCCTATTTAAATCTAAATACTTACCTATAAAATAAACCCTAAGATAGCTACATTGTAGCTATTTTAGGGTTTATATTTATTTTACAGGTAACTTGGTATTTATTTTAACTAGGTACAATAGCTATTAAATAGCTAATAACTATTTAATAGCTACCTAGTTAAAATAATTACCAATTTACCTGTAAAATAAATCCTAACCTAAGTTACAAATACACCTACACTATCAATAAATTAAATAAACTACAAATATCTAAACTAAAATACAATTAAATAAACTAAACTAAATTACAAAAACAAACAAACACCAAATTACAAAAAATAAAAAAAAGATTACAAGATTTTTAAGCTAATTACACCTATTCTAAAGCCCCCCAAAATAAAAAAAATTCCCTACCCTATTCTAAATTAAAAAAAGATAACAGCTCTATTACCTTACCAGCCCTTAAAAGGGCTTTTTGGGGGTCATGCCCCAAAGAAATCAGCTCTTTTGCCTGTATAAAAAACAACAACACAATACCACCCCCAACATTACAACCCACCACCCACATACCCCTATTCTAAACCCACCCAAACCCCCCTTAAAAAAACCTAACACTACCCCCCTGAAGATCTCCCTACCTTGTCTTCACCCAGCCGGGCCAAACTCTTCATCCGATCCGGGCGATGTCTTCAATCAAGCGGCAGAGAAGAAGTCTTCCATCCGGACGATATAATATAATAACTATATTAACTATATTAACCCTAATATAATTAGAGTTAATATAGTTAATATAGCTGGCGGCGGTGTAGGGGGATTTAGATTAGATGCAAAAGAGCTGATTTCTTTATGACAATGCCCCGCAAAAAGCCCTTTTAAGGGCTGGTAAAAGAGCTTATTTCTTTGGGGAAAATTTATAGGCATGGCAATAGAACAGGCAAATTAATGGCACAATTAGTTAAAAACAATAAAAGCTCATCCCCGATTCTAACTCTGGAGGAAACAGATAGAGCAATTAACTCCCCGCAAGAAATCCTAGAAGTCTTTTTAAGCTATTATAAGGAGCTATATTCTTTTAAAGAGTCAGTCATAGATAATAAATAAGCATTTTGGAGAAATATTTCTAATCCTTGGAGGATGCTATATGAGCTAATGCTCCAATCACTGAGGAGATTAAACAGACGATTAAGTCTTTGCCTTCAGATAAGGCGCCAGGTCCTGACGCAATCCCGAACGAATTCTATAAGATCCTTGCTCCTGTAATTATTCCCCATCTTGAAAGGTTGTTTAACTCTATTTATATAGAGTAAAATCAGGTCTCTCCTTATTTTGCAGCTTCTCAAACTATACTAATTCTGAAACAAGGGAAAGACCCCAATTAAAAGGATTCATACAGACCCATTGCCCTGCTTAATTCTGACTATAATATTTCCACGACTATATTAGCAAAAAGATTACAGTGTGTTTTAAAAAATATTATACACAAAGATCAAGCAGGCTTTCTACATAAACGTAACTCAGCAGCAAAGATAAGAGAGGTATTTTTAACAATTGATTATTTTAATAACAAACAGGGAGAGGAGTGTACTGACTCTGCTATCATTACGATAGATGCCGAAAAAGCATTTGACTCAATACATTATGATCACCTTTTAACCTCACTATTGCGATTTGGCTTTAAAGATAACTTTTTAAAAATAGTGGAGAATTTATATCATAACTCATACACTAAATTGTTAGTTAAAAACATGGAATCTCCTCTATTAACTCTTAGAAGAGGAAGATGGCAAGGATGTCCACTTTCTCCATTACTCTTCGATGTCTCGATTGAAACTCTAGCCATACTGATCAGACAGCAACTAGAAGGTATAAAGGTAGGTTCTAAAATTCTAAAAATTGCACTCTATGCGGATGACATTTTGCTCTATGTATCTCACACAGCGATTAACATCCTGAAACTGGTTTCGATAGTCAGCTCCTTTAGTTCATTTTCGGGTTATAAAATTAATACCCCAAAATCTGAATTATTCTGGATTAGACAAACAGGGGACTCTCTCTCTGACATCCCTTTAAAAATGGATCCAATTTATTTAGGTACCTTGGAATAAATATTGCCTCCCTACCCCAGAACTGGTATAAATTTAATATTCTCCCTATTTTGAGTAAGGTTAAAGAGACTATGAGAAGCTGGCTGAATCTGCCCATTTCTATGTCGGGACGGACTGCCCAGTTTTACTAAAAAGCAAGGACATTAAGGCACTAAACACTGCATTATGCTACTTTGTTTGGCAGAATAAGAGGCCCAGAATTTCCCTTAAGAAATTGTCTCTTCCCAGGAAAACTGGAGGTTTGGATCTCCCTGATTTAAAAATGTACAATTTTGTGTTTTTAAGTTGAATAGTGATTGATTGGATCTTGAATCAGGACTATTTTACGAATAATAGCTTAGAAAAAAACATGATCCTCCCACTTTTTCCAGAGGCTCTAATCCATTGCTTGTATGGATCAATCCCTAAACAGGTGAAACAATTTAAATCCATATATTCTATAATACAGGTATTGAAGAAAATAGGTACAATTCTGAATGTCAATCCTAATTTACCCAAACATCAAACAATTCTAGGTATCCCAGATTTCCAGGAAGGCACCGCGGCACTTGTCTTCTATAACTGGGAAAAAGTTGGGCTGATTTACATAGCCCAACTTCTTGATCAGAAGTCACAAACGATTAAATCTTTTGACGCCCTAAAACAAGAATTTAAAGTAGCTAACAAGGATTTCTTTGCCTACTTATAAATTTGTCACTATGTATATGAGCTTGTCTCTGAGTTTGGCTGGAATTGGTCCTGGGGTAAAATTGATAACTGGATATGCCTGTCTAAGAATGACATCCTATCAATCTCACCTTGGTATGAGCTCTTAGTTTCACAGAAGGGAGACTCAAATTTAACCGATATTGCAAATAAATGGGCAGCTTTAATTCCAGATCAAGTTATTGATCCTGCCCTTATCCGACAATCCCTAGCTACTATTTTACAGGTAACCTTGTCAATGACCTGGAGAGAGTCTCATATAAAACTGTTATATTAATCATATTACACACCACGAAAATGCCATAAATGGCATAATCCTAAATTTAATAGGTGCCCGAAATGTGCCCTATTGGCAGCTAATTTATTATATATGATCTGGGACTGCCCCAAAATAAGGCAGTTATGGCTAAGAATCGAATATTGGATTATTAATGTTTTGAAGATTGACCTTCCCAATCTCACATTGGTAAAATTAATCTTTCTTACTGGGGGTACTCATTCACATGAGGGAGATAAGATCATAAATAACAGAATTTATGCTTACCTGATAAATTACTTTCTCCAACGGTGTGTCCGGTCCACGGCGTCATCCATAACTTGTGGGAATATTCTCTTCCCCAACAGGAAATGGCAAAGAGCACAGCAAAAGCTGTCCATATAGTCCCTCCTAGGCTCCGCCCACCCCAGTCATTCGACCGACGGACAGGAGAAAAAAACAGGAGAAACTATAGGGTACCGTGGTGACTGTAGTTAAAGAAAGAAATTCATCAAACCTGATTAAAAAACCAGGGCGGGCCGTGGACCGGACACAACGTTGGAGAAAGTAATTTATCAGGTAAGCATAAATTCTGTTTTCTCCAACATTGGTGTGTCCGGTCCACGGCGTCATCCATAACTTGTGGGAACCAGTACCAAAGCTTTAGGACACGGATGAAGGGAGGGAGCCAATCAGGTTACCTAAACGGAAGGCACCACGGCTTGCAAAACCTTTCTCCCAAAAATAGCCTCCGAAGAAGCAAAAGTATCAAATTTGTAGAATTTGGCAAAAGTGTGCAGGGAAGACCAAGTCGCTGCCTTACATATCTGATCAACAGAAGCCTCGTTCTTGAAGGCCCATGTGGAAACCACAGCCCTAGTAGAGTGAGCTGTGATTCGTTCGGGAGGCTGCCGTCCGGCAGTCTCGTAAGCCAATCGGATGATGCTTTTCAGCCAAAAGGAAAGAGGTAGCAGTAGCTTTTTGACCTCTCCTCTTGCCAGAATAAACGACAAACAGAGAAGACGTTTGTCTGAAAACCTTTGTTGTTTCTAAATAGAACTTTAAAGCACGTACTACATCTAAATTATGTAACAAATGTTCCTTCTTTGAAACTAGATTCGGACACAAAGAAGGCACAACTATTTCCTGGTTAATATTTTTGTTGGAAACAACCTTTGGAAGGAAACCAGGTTTAGTATGCAAAACAACCTTATCTGAATGGAACACCAGATAGGGCGGAATACACTGCAGAGCAGATAACTCAGAAACTCTTCTAGCAGAAGAAATAGCAACCAAAAACAGGACTTTCCAAGATAACATCTTGATATCTATGGAATGTAGAGGTTCAAACGGAACCCCTTGAAGAACTGAAAGAACTAAATTCAGACTCCAGGGAGGAGTCAAAGGTCTGTAAACAGGCTTGATCCTGACCAAAGCCTGAACAAAAGCTTGAACATCTGGCACAGCTGCCAGTCGTTTGTGTAACAAGACAGATAAAGCAGAAATCTGTCCTTTTAGAGAACTCGCTGATAATCCCTTATCCAAACCTTCTTGGAGAAAGGAAAGGATCCTAGGAACTTTAATCTTACTCCATGAGAATCCCTTGGATTCACACCAATAGATATATTTTTTCCATATTTTATGGTAAATTTTTCTAGTTACAGGTTTTCTGGCTTGAACCAGAGTATCTATCACAGAATCCGAAAACCCACGCTTAGATAAAATCAAGCGTTCAATTTGGATGTTCGAATGGACCCTGTACTAGAAGATCCTGTCTCAAAGGTAGCTTCCATGGTGGAGCCGATGACATATTCACCAGGTCTGCATACCAAGTCCTGCGTGGCCACGCAGGAGCTATCAAGATCACCGAGGTCCTCTCCTGTTTGATCCTGGCTACCAGCCTGGGAATGAGAGGAAACGGCGGAAACACATAAGCTAGGTTGAAGGTCCGAGGCGCTACTAATGCATCCACTAGAGTCGCCTTGGGATCCCTGGATCTGGACCCGTAGCAAGGAACCTTGAAGTTCTGACGAGACGCCATTAGATCCGTGTCTGGAATGCCCCATAATTGGGTCAACTGGGCAAATATCTCCGGGTGGAGTTCCCACTCCCCCGGATGGAATGTCTGACGACTCAGATAATCCGCCTCCCAGTTTTCCACTCCTGGGATGTGGATCGCAGATAGGTGGCAGGAGTGATCCTCCGCCCATTTTATGATTTTGGTCACTTCTCTCATCTCCAGGGAACCCCTTGTTCCCCCCTGATGGTTGATGTAAGCAACAGTCGTCATGTTGTCTGATTGGAATCTTATGAATCTGGCCTTTGCTAGTTGAGGCCAAGCCCTGAGAGTATTGAATATCGCTCTCAGTTCCAGAATGTTTATCGGGAGAAGAGACTCTTCCCGAGACCATAGACCCTGAGCTTCCAGGGAGTCCCAGACCGCGCCCCAGCCCACTAGACTGGCGTTGGTCGTGACAATGACAAGTCTGTAAAGTCCCCATTCCACTGTTTCAGCATGCACAGTTGTAATGGTCTTAGATGAATTCGCGCAAAAGGAACTATGTCCATTGCTGCAACCATCAACCCTACTACTTCCATGCACTGAGCTATGGAAGGACGTGGAACAGAGTGAAGAACTTGACAAGCATTTAGAAGTTTTGACTTTCTGACATCTGTCAGGAAAATCTTCATTTCTAAAGAATCTATTATTGTCCCCAAGAAAGGAACTCTTGTCGACGGAGACAGGGAACTTTTTTCTATATTCACTTTCCACCCATGACATCTGAGAAAGGCCAGAACGATGTCTGTTTGAGCCTTTGCCTTTGACAGAGACGACGCTTGTATCAGAATGTCGTCCAAATAAGGTGCCACTGCAATGCCCCTTGGTCTTAGAACCGCTAGAAGGGACCCGAGTACCTTTGTGAAAATCCTTGGAGCAGTGGCTAGCCCGAATGGGAGAGCCACAAACTGGTAATGTTTGTTCAGAAAGGCGAACCTTAAGAACTGATGATGATCTTTGTGGATAGGAATATGTAGATACGAATCCTTTAGATCCACGGTAGTCATAAATTGACCCTCCTGGATTGTAGGTAAGATCGTTCGAATAGTTTCCATTTTGAACGATGGCACTCTTAGAAATTTGTTTAGAATCTTTAAATCCAGAATTGGTCTGAAGGTTCCCTCTTTTTTGGGAACTACAAACAGATTTGAGTAAAACCCCAGTCCTTGTTCCACAGTTGGAACTGGGTGTATCACTCCCATTTTTAACAGGTCTTCTACACAATGTAAGAATGCCTGTCTCTTTATTTGTTTTGAAGATAAGTGAGACATGTGGAACCTTCCCCTTGGGGGTAGTTCCTTGAATTCCAGAAGATAACCCTGAGAAACTATTTCTAGTGACCAGGGATCCTGAACATCTCTTGCCCAAGCCTGAGCGAAGAGAGAGAGTCTGCCCCCTACTAGATCCGGTCCCGGATCGGGGGCTACTCCTTCATGCTGTTTTGGTATCAGCAGCAGGCTTCTTGGCCTGCTTACCCTTGTTCCAGCCTTGCATCGGTTTCCAAGCTGGTTTGGTTTGTGAAGCATTGCCCTCTTGTCTAGATAGAGGCTGCAGAGTTGGAGGCCGGTCCGTTCCTGAAATTGCGAAAGGAACGAAAATTAGACTTATTCTTGGCCTTGAAAGGCCTATCTTGTGGGAGGGCATGGCCCTTACCCCCAGTGATGTCTGAGATAATCTCTTTCAATTCTGGCCCAAAAAGGGTTTTGCCCTTGAAAGGGATATTAAGCAATTTTGTCTTGGAAGATACATCCGCTGACCAAGACTTTAGCCAGAGCGCTCTGCGCGCCACAATTGCAAACCCTGAATTTTTCGCCGCTAATCTAGCTAACTGCAAAGCGGCATCTAAAATAAAGGAATTAGCTAACTTAAGTGCGTGAATTCTGTCCATAACCTCCTCATACGGAGTCTCTCTACTGAGCGACTTTTCTAGTTCCTCGAACCAGAACCACGCTGCTGTAGTGACAGGAATAATGCACAAAATAGGTTGCAGGAGGTAACCTTGCTATACAAAAATCTTTTTAAGCAAACCCTCCAATTTTTTATCCATAGGATCTTTGAAAGCACAATTATCCTCGATAGGAATAGTAGTGCGCTTGGCTAGTGTAGAAACTGCCCCCTCGACCTTAGGGACTGTCTGCCATAAGTCCTTTCTGGGGTCGACCATAGGAAATAATTTCTTAAATATAGGAGGGGGGACAAAGGGTATACTGGGCTTTTCCCACTCCTTATTCACTATGTCCGCCACCGCTTGGGTATAGGAAAAGCGTCGGGGTGCACCGGAACCTCTAGGAACTTGTCCATCTTGCACAATTTTTCTGGAATGACCAGGTTGTCACAATCATCCAGAGTAGATAGCACCTCCTTAAGCAGTGCGCGGAGATGCTCTAATTTAAATTTAAATGTCACAACATCAGGTTCTGCCTGTTGAGAAATTCTACCTGAATCCGAAATTTCCCCATCTGACAAAACCTCCCTCATGGCCACTTCAGATTGGTGTGAGGGTATGACAGAGTAATTATCATCAGCGCCCTCCTGCTCTACAGTGTTTAAAACAGAGCAATCGCGCTTTCTCTGAAATGCAGGCATTTTGGATAAAATATTTGCTATGGAGTTATCCATTACTGCCGTCAATTGTTGCATAGTAACAAGCATTGGCGCGCTAGAAGTACTAGGGGTCGCCTGCGCGGGCATAACTGGTATAGACACAGAAGGAGATGATGTAGAACTATGTCTACTCCCTTCATCTGATGAATCATCTTGGGCAACATATGATAAGCCTACACAGCATACATAGTAAAACTGAGTTATCTAGCAGTGGTGTAGGCTAAGGGATCAGCTACTTTGGCAAGACAACACCTTTCAAGACTGAGCATTGCCGTTCAGTAATTGACTTATGTTATATTCCAGAGAAAAGTTTGTTAAAAAGTTTGCATTGTATGTTGGACTCTACATTATGTCTGTTATGGCTAATGTTGACTCTCTAGTTTGATGTCCCCAAATTTATGGCTAGGAGTGTCTTATCCCTCGCATGAGGAAAGACCTTACAGTTCTACAAAGCTTTTATATGTAGGTCCTTACATAGACCGTGACAATCCTTTTTCGTTATAGCGTTTAATGTGATTCTCTGCCTGTATAAGAAATACATTTACGGAAATTATAGCAGGACTACTCCTTTTTGTTGTATCTTATTATAAGTGTGCTGACTGGAAGACCTGTGTCTAAACGGTTAACCTCTGTAACGCATGTTGAGTATTTAAGAGTATATAAATTCCTACTCCTGCATAGTTATTACAAGCATAGGCTGCAAATTACTTTTACATAGAGTGCATTGCTATATTAGGGGGTACATAAGAGGATTCATAGCCAAACATGTGTCTCAGTGAATTTCATAGTGTGGGCTGAACAGAGTTAATATTTTTCTTACAATCTAATTTCATAGGCTGGCTCTAGGAGTTATTGTTTATACTCTGTAGATATAACTAGTACGCTAGCTTATCATTTCTTACTTATAGCTAACTGTGACTGAGCGTCGTGAACTAGTTGGCAGATCTAATTAAATACAACACATTCCATTCCCCCTGCAATATTTGTCTTAGGGTGGGTTGCTCAGAGTGTGATATAACATTTAGCCTGTGGTTGGTACAGGGTAGCTAAGGTTTTCTATTTATTATGACATGCACATCAGATCCACCTACACTATAGTGTTGCTATTACACATTTGTTTTTGGATTTAATATGTGTTGTCCTTACTGTACTTAATGAGCCCTCAACTTACTTTCACTTAAGCTAGGCTTTTCCTTTTCCATACCATGGAGGTTTTACACTACCATATATGTATGTGCTAAATATTTTCAATACCTATAGTCAACTTTCCTTTTTTACCTCTACAGGGCCTAAATTTTATACTATAACCCTCCCTTTGGCCTACCAGATTCTTCAGCTACTATGAGTTAGGACATACTTTATACATGGTCTGGCAAATTTATAAGTGTGGCTTATATTGGTACAAATGACTGATATTTTGGATACTTTAATCTCTTTTGTGGCATCACACAGTACCTTACTTCTAGAATCCCTACGTGTGAGTGTATAGTAACGAAACATTACAAAATTCCATTAATTTTATGTTTTGGAACATTCTAATATTCAGATGACTTAGAGAGTTAAGCCACACACATTACCACCTTGGAAAGACTCTTTGCTGTCAGAGCTTTGAATTCATTCGCTAGATCCTTAATACATATTGCAGCTAATGACCCTATAGCTGTATTTCTAAAAGGACTTCAGTCCAATATTAATTGTTATTTAATAGTATTCTGGCCATAGTTTCTTAATGTTACATATTCTCCTGAGTTTTGCTCTGCACAGGTAGGAGTAAGCACCTTTAGTTTACACTTTAGTTTTTAGGTATTTTATAATTATAAGGCGTACGCATGGCTATCTCATTTGGCAATGTTCTTCCTCATGCTGGTTCGCAGGGATATATCATTTCTATATTCAGCTATCCACTTAGCTCATGCTGATAACATTAGATATACTGTGACAAAGTTGACTATCTGCATGTACATATTTGTGTATTACTTATTATGCCCATGACAGCCCAGGCTCTAGTTTAATATCCCAATTTGCTATGATTATTGTGTCTGCCTGAAAGGAGATGCAGATTTGTTAGCTAGTTACGTGGTAAGTGTTTTTTTCTTATATATTATCTTTTTATTAATAGATGTATGTATCTTAAGCCTGTTATTTTTGCCTTATGAAAGAGCCTATATGGTCTATTGTAAAAAAATTTCACCGCTTGTATATTACATTATGAATGACTGATGTCATTTATACCTCTCCCCCTATATACATCACCGATTCCCTTTTACATTATCTCGGCTACTTGCCCGCTCTAATATAGATGGCTCCGCCCCCCCCTCTTATTACCTTTTATCATAGAGCGGCTCTTTGCCCGTTGACTATCCCCCCCCTATATATATATTCATTATAAGACCCAAGAGAGGTCTCTCTAGAGACTACCACATACGTTTTATTTTCATGATCATATGACCCCATGTGGTCAGCTCAGTAGTCATTTTAATAAGCTATTATTATTACAAAATGAAGGATTCAGAAGCTAATGTCACTTACTTTTTATTCATTTATTTCCACAAAATTTGTTTATGTATCATATCTGTTTTTGCTCCTAAAAATGTAACACTTGTGACCATTATATGTTGTACGGTTTTAAAATCCTCAAAAAAAAAAATTATAATAAAAAAAAAAAAAAGCTGCAAGAAGCCGACGTGTGCTAACATAGCTCGAACAAGCTAGTCCCCTGGCTATTATGTACAACACTAAGTGTACCTACTAATAGTCTATAGGCTTTGTGAGTGCCCACATAAATAAACAACATACTTGCCTAATAAGCATCCAAACTACTGGACTTACCATCTGCAGGAAAAAAATGCTTCCAGTAGATAGCCAATCCAGTTCTGTATGCGTAACAGCAGAGGATCAGAGTATGTGGAGTATGACGACAATCCAACAGGAGTAGGCTAGTGACCAATCCCGCGACACCTGAGTGTAATTGTGCACTACCCAATACTCCATAAACTTCACTCTGTCAAAACAATTGCTCTCTGAGGGGGAAATGGGCCTTAAATCGATCTGAGAATCACTCTCACTGAAAAACACTTGGAACACATCCATTCTTCACCTTCCTCCTACAGGGGGCAAAGATAAGTCTAGTTTACCAGTGAGGTGGGAGGGTTATTAAGGTCTCTTGGAATTTTGGGATTCTTTGCCTTTTCCTTGTTGACAGGAGTGGAATTCCCAAGAGTAATGGCTTGTGGACTCTCACCACCTTTATGAAAATATTGTTTTATAAAGCTGAGATGTGATGTATATGAATAAAGTGTATCAAAACCCTCCAATATTCACATAGTTCACCTGTTTTGATAGATTCTACACTTAAAACAATTATTTCCCATAAATATACAGCACTCGTATAAAACCCTCAACTGATACACATGGTTTCCTCCCCACCACTTAAACATATCAATATTTTTTCTTACGGTCTGGTTTTCCCCACTCACATGGATGACAGACTCTCTCTGGGGGAGCTCCCTCTACACGCAAAACTGCAGTCTTCCAACTCAGGCTCTGGAGGAAAAAAAAGTTATTTTATTACACATGCAAGCACCTATCTACAGTATTGCAGAGCTTCAATAGCACTTTAATAAAAGCAGGAATAAGGAGCCCAAAAATAATTCCAAAATCTCTAACAAACAAAAAATGTTTCTCTAGGCCCTAAATAAAATGATACCTGATTCATGTCTCCCACCAATTCCTCTCCCACCCCCAAAAAAGGATCTTGAAAAACACCTAACTTAATAGTAATCATTATTTTCTAATGTCCAATCAAGACCCAACCACCAGCCCGAGGATAAAATGTAAAAAGACTGGGCACAATAGATTGCTCATATAAAACTGTAACTGGCTTATTTACAGTAAGGGCCATTTTAAGCATAGATTCCACAGTATGGTTTTAAAGAAATATTAAAGGGATATGAAACACTTTTTTTTATTTTAGGATTTAGAAAGAGCATGCAATTTTAAACAACTTACTAATTTACTTCTATTATCAATTTTCTTTGTTTTCTTGGTATCCTTTGTTGAAAAACAGGGCCGTAAGCTTAGGAGCCCGCTCATTTCTGGAGCACTATATGGCAGCAGTTTTGCAAGAATGTTATCCATTTGCAAAAGCACTAGATGGCAGCACTATTTCCTGCCATGTAGTGCTCCAGGTAGGTATCTATTCAATATAAAATATCATGGGGTAGCATATCCCTTTAACGTATTTTTGTTTTTCTGGTTTTACATATAACATACCATTCATCACAAATCTGCATACAAAAACATTTTGAACTGTTGGTTTGCAGTCAATGAACTACCCCTTGTAAACCTTGAGTATTGTTTCTATTATCTCCTCTGCAGGGCCAATTAGGGAAATATATAAATAATCTTCTACAATGATCAAGCAATCACTGTGTACTATGCTGTAGCGTTCTGGATCTTTAAGGATCCCATCCATTCTCTCAAGGAGAGAGGGAAAGCTAACACAATGGGAAAAAAATGAGGAAAATCAACAAACAATGTCACTGGACAAATACAGACCTAAACACAGAGTAAGATCATTTTAACCAATCCATGGATTAGAACAAAAAAAAAAAAAATATCTCTCCTATCTTTATATTAAGATTGCATATTAGCAATGCTTGGTAAGAACCAATAAGCTATTTAGAGATAGCTTTGTTCTGGTGGAAGCTACACTTCTAGAAAACATAATTTATGCTTACCTGATAAATTTATTTCTCTTGTAGTGTAGTCAGTCCACGGGTCATCCATTACTTATGGAATATATCTCTTCCTAACAGGAAGCTGCAAGAGGATCACCCAAGCAGAGCTGCTATATAGCTCCTCCCCTCACATGTCATATTCAGTCATTCGACCAAAACCAGACGAGAAAGGAGAAACCATAGGGTGCAGTGGTGACTGGAGTTTAATTAAAATTTAGATCTGCCTTAAAGACAGGGCGGGCCGTGGACTGACTACACTACAAGAGAAATAAATTTATCAGGTAAGCATAAATTATGTTTTCTCTTGTTAAGTGTAGTCAGTCCACGGGTCATCCATTACTTATGGAATACCAATACCAAAGCTAAAGTACACGGATGAAGGGAGGGACAAGGCAGGAACATTAAACAGAAGGAACCACTGCCTGAAGCACCTTTCTCCCAAAAATAGCCTCCGAAGAAGCAAAAGTGTCAAATTTGTAAAATTTTGAAAAAGTGTGAAGTGAAGACCAAGTTGCAGCCTTGCAAATCTGTTCAACAGAGGCCTCATTTTTAAAGGCCCAGGTGGAAGCCACAGCTCTAGTAGAATGAGCTGTAATCCTTTCAGGAGGCTGCTGTCCAGCAGTCTCATAGGCTAAACGTATTATGCTACGAAGCCAAAAAGAGAGAGAGGTAGCCGAAGCCTTTTGACCTCTTTTCTGTCCAGAGTAAACGACAAACAGGGAAGAAGTTTGACGAAAATCTTTAGTTGCCTGCAAATAGAACTTCAGGGCACGGACTACGTCCAGATTATGCAAAAGTCGTTCCTTCTTTGAAGAAGGGTTAGGACACAGTGATGGAACAACAATCTCTTGATTGATATTCCTGTTAGTAACTACCTTAGGTAAGAACCCAGGTTTAGTACGCAGAACTACCTTGTCTGAATGAAAAATCAGATAAGGAGAATCACAATGTAAGGCAGATAACTCAGAGACTCTTCGAGCCGAGGAAATAGCCATCAAAAACAGAACCTTCCAGGATAACAGCTCGATATCAATGGAATGAAGGGGTTCAAATGGAACGCCTTGAAGAACGTTAAGCACTAAGTTTAAGCTCCACGGCGGAGCAACAGTCTTAAACACAGGCTTAATCCTAGCTAAAGCCTGACAAAAAGCCTGAACGTAACTCTTGGATTCGCACCAATATAAATATTTACGTCATATCTTATGGTAAATTCTTCTGGTAACAGGCTTCCTAGCCTGTATTAAGGTATCAATAACCGACTCCGAGAAGCCACGCTTTGATAGAATCAAGCGTTCAATCTCCATGCAGTCAGCCTCAGAGAAATTAGATTTGGATGGTTGAAAGGACCCTGAATTAGAAGGTCCTGTCTCAGAGGCAGAGACCACGGTGGACAGGACGACATGTCCACTAGGTCTGCATACCAGGACCTGCGTGGCCACGCAGGCGCTATCAGAATCACCGAAGCTCTCTCCTGTTTGATCTTGGCAATCAAACGAGGAAGCATCGGAAATGGTGGAAACACATAAGCCATGTTGAAGACCCAAGGGGCTGTAAGAGCATCTATCAGCACCGCTCCCGGGTCCCTGGACCTGGATCCGTAACAAGGAAGCTTGGCGTTCTGGCGAGACGCCATGAGATCCAGATCTGGTTTGCCCCAACGATGAATCAGTTGAGCGAAGACCTCCGGATGAAGTTCCCACTCCCCCGGATGAAAAGTCTGGCGACTCCCAGTTCTCCACGCCTGGGATGTAAATCGCTGACAGGTGGCAAGAGTGAGACTCTGCCCAGCAAATTATCTTTGAGACTTCCAACATCGCTAGGGAACTTCTGGTTCCCCCTTGATGGTTGATGTAAGCCACAGTCGTGATGTTGTCCGACTGAAATCTGATGAACCTCAGAGTTGCTAACTGAGGCCAAGCTAGGAGAGCATTGAATATTGCTCTTAATTCCAGAACATTTATTGGGAGGAGTTTCTCCTCCTGAGTCCATAGTCCCTGAGCCTTCAGGGAGTTCCAGACTGCGCCCCAGCCTAGAAGGCTGGCGTCTGTTGTTACAATCGTCCAATCTGGCCTGCGAAAGGTCATCCCCTTGGACAGATGTGGCCGAGAAAGCCACCATAGAAGAGAATCTCTGGTCTCTTGATCCAGATTTAGCAGGGGGGACAAATCTGAGTAATCCCCATTCCACTGACTTAGCATGCACAATTGCAGCGGTCTGAGATGCAGGCGCGCAAATGGTACTATGTCCATTGCCGCTACCATTAAGCCGATTACTTCCATGCACTGAGCTACTGACGGGTGTGGAATGGAATGAAGGACACGGCAAGCATTTAGAAGTTTTGCTAACCTGGCCTCCGTCAGGTAAATTTTCATCTCTACAGAATCTATAAGAGTCCCTAGAAAGGGAACCCTTGTGAGTGGTAATAGAGAACTCTTTTCCACGTTCACCTTCCACCCATGCGACCTCAGAAATGCCAGAACTATCTCTGTATGAGACTTGGCAATTTGAAAACTTGACGCTTGTATCAGAATGTCGTCTAGGTACGGAGTCACCGCTATGCCTCGCGGTCTTAGTACCACCAGAAGTGAGCCCAGAACTTTTGTAAAGATTCTTGGAGCCGTAGCTAATCCGAAGGGAAGAGCTACAAACTGGTAATGCCTGTCTAGGAAAGCAAATCTTAAGTACCGATAATGATCCTTGTGAATCGGTATGTGAAGGTAGGCATCCTTTAAGTCCACTGTGGTCATGTACTGACCCTCTTGGATCATGGGAAGGATGGTTCGAATAGTTTCCATTTTGAATGATGGAACTCTTAGGAATTTGTTTAGGATTTTTAAGTCCAAGATTGGTCTGAAGGTTCCCTCTTTCTTGGGAACCACAAATAGATTTGAATAGAATCCTTGCCCGTGTTCCGTCCGCGGAACTGGGTGGATCACCCCCATTAGTAAGAGGTCTTGTACACAGCGTAGAAACGCCTCTTTCTTTATTTGGTTTGCTGATAACCTTGAAAGATGAAATCTCCCTCGTGGAGGAGAAGTTTTGAAGTCCAGGAGATATCCCTGAGATATGATCTCCAACGCCCTGGGATCCTGGACATCTCTTGCCCAAGCCTGGGCGAAGAGAGAAAGTCTGCCCCCCACTAGATCCGTTTCCGGATAGGGGGCCCTCTCTTCATGCTGTCTTAGGGGCAGCAGCAGGTTTCTTGGCCTGCTTGCCCTTGTTCCAGGACTGGTTAACTTTCCAGCCCTGTCTGTAACGAGCAACAGCTCCTTCCTGTTTTGGAGCGGAGGAAGTTGATGCTGCTCCTGCCTTGAAGTTACGAAAGGCACGAAAATTAGACTGTTTGGCCTTTGATTTGGCCCTGTCCTGAGGTAGAGCATGGCCCTTACCTCCCGTAATGTCAGCTATAATTTCTTTCAAGCCGGGCCCGAATAAGGTCTGCCCTTTGAAAGGAATATTAAGCAATTTAGATTTAGAAGTCACGTCAGCTGACCAGGATTTAAGCCATAGCGCTCTGCGCGCTTGGATGGCGAATCCAGTTCTTAGCCGTAAGTTTGGTTAAATGTACGACGGCATCAGAAACAAATGCGTTAGCTAGCTTAAGTGCTTTAAGCTTGTTCATAATTTCATCCAATGGAGCTGTGCGAATGGCCTCTTCCAGAGACTCAAACCAGAATGCCGCCGCAGCAGTGACAGGCGCAATGCATGCAAGGGGCTGTAAGATAAAACCTTGTTGAACAAACATTTTCTTAAGGTAACCCTCTAATTTCTTATCCGGGATAGTGGTACGCTTAGCTAAAGTAGAAACTGCTCCCTCCACCTTAGGGACCGTCTGCCATAAGTCTCGTGTGGTGGCGTCTATAGGAAACATTTTCCTAAATATGGGAGGAGGGGAAAAAGGCACACCAGGTCTATCCCACTCCTTGCTAATAATCTCTGTAAGTCTTTTAGGTATAGGAAACACGTCAGTACACACCGGTACCGCATAGTATCTATCCAACCAACATAATTTTTCTGGAATTGCAACCGTGTTACAATCATTCAGAGCCGCTAATACCTCCCCTAGCAATATGCGGAGGTTCTCAAGCTTAAATTTAAAAGTAGAAATCTCTGAATCCAGTCTCCCTGGATCAGATCCGTCACCCACAGAATGAAGCTCTCCGTCTTCATGTTCTGCAAACTGTGACGCAGTATCTGACATGGCTCTCACCTCATCCGCGCGCTCTGTCCTTAACCCAGAGCTATCGCGCTTGCCTCTTAATTCTGGCAATTTAGATAATACTTCTGTCATAACAGTAGCCATGTCTTGCAAAGTGATTTGTAAGGGCCTCCCTGATGTACTTGGCACCACAAAATCACGCACCTCCTGAGCGGGAGGCGAAGGTACTGACACGTGAGGAGAGTTAGTCTGCATAACTTCCCCCTCGTTGTCTGGTGATAATTTCTTTGCATGTAAAGATTGACTTTTATTTAAAGTAACATCAATGCAATTAGTACACAAATTTCTATTGGGCTCCACATTGGCCTTTAAACATAGTGAACAAAGAGATTCATCTGAGTCAGACATGTTTAAACAGACTAGCAATGAGACTAGCAAGCTTGGAAATACTTTTCTAAATAAATTTACAAGCAATATAAAAAACGCTACTGTGCCTTTAAGAAGCACAAAAAACTGTCACAGTTGAAATAACAATGAACCAAAATAGTTATAGCAACCAATTTTTCACAGTAAATGTATTAAGTTAGCAAAGGATTGCACCCACCAGCAAATGGATGATTAACCCCTTAATACCCAAAAACGGATAACAATTTAATAATTAACGTTTTTAACACAGTCAAAACACACTGTCACAGGTCTGCTGTGACTGATTACCTCCCTCAAAATGAATTTTGAAGACCCCTGAGCTCTCTAGAGACGATCTGGATCATGGAGGATGAAGTAGACAGATTGTGACTGAATTTTTACTGCGCAAAAAAGCGCTAAAATAGGCCCCTCCCACTCATATTACAACAGTGGGGAAGCTCAGATAACTGTTTCTATGCAGAAAACAAAGATGGCCATGTGGTAAAAATCATGCCCCAATAAGTTTTATCACCAAGTACCTCACAAAAAACGATTAACATGCCATTAAACGTTTTGAACATACATTTTAAAAGTTATGAAGTGTTATTAATAAGCCTGCTACCAGTCGCTTTTACTGCAGTTAAGGCTCATACATTATTTCAGTATTAACAGTATTTTCAGAGTCAATTCCATTCCTTAGAAAAATACATTCAGTGTACACACACTCATCAGCCTAATACCAGTCGCTATCACTGCATTTAAGGCTGAACTTACGTTACATTGGTATCAGCAGTATTTTCTCAGTCAATTCCATTCCTCAGAAAAAACATAATTTATGCTTACCTGATAAATTCCTTTCTTCTGTAGTGTGATCAGTCCACGGGTCATCATTACTTGTGGGATATTATCTGCTCCCCTACAGGAAGTGCAAGAGGATTCACCCAGCAGAGTTGCTATATAGCTCCTCCCCTCTACGTCACCTCCAGTCATTCGACCAAGGACCAACGAGAAAGGAGAAGCCAAGGGTGTAGTGGTGACTGGAGTATAATTTAAAAAATATTTACCTGCCTTAAAAAACAGGGCGGGCCGTGGACTGATCACACTACAGAAGAAAGGAATTTATCAGGTAAGCATAAATTATGTTTTCTTCTGTTAAGTGTGATCAGTCCACGGGTCATCATTACTTGTGGGATACCAATACCAAAGCAAAAGTACACGGATGTCGGGAGGGATAGGCAGGCTCTTTATACAGAAGGAACCACTGCCTGAAGAACCTTTCTCCCAAAAATAGCCTCCGAGGAAGCAAAAGTGTCAAATTTGTAAAATTTGGAAAAAGTATGAAGCGAAGACCAAGTTGCAGCCTTGCAAATCTGTTCAACAGAGGCCTCATTCTTAAAGGCCCAAGTGGAAGCCACAGCTCTAGTGGAATGAGCTGTAATTCTTTCAGGAGGCTGCTGTCCAGCAGTCTCATAAGCTAAACGAATTATGCTACGAAGCCAAAAAGAGAGAGAGGTAGCAGAAGCTTTTTGACCTCTCCTCTGACCAGAGTAAACGACAAACAGGGAAGACGTTTGTCGAAAATCTTTAGTTGCCTGTAAATAAAATTTAAGGGCACGAACTACATCCAGATTGTGCAAAAGACGTTCCTTCCTCGAAGAAGGATTTGGGCACAAGGATGGAACAACAATCTCCTGATTGATATTCCTGTTAGTGACTACCTTAGGTAAGAACCCAGGTTTAGTACGCAGAACTACCTTATCCGAGTGAAAAATCAAATAAGGAGAATCACAATGTAAGGCTGATAACTCAGAGACTCTTCGAGCCGAGGAAATAGCCATTAAAAATAGAACTTTCCAAGATAACAACTTTATAACAATGGAATGAAGGGGTTCAAACGGAACACCCTGTAAAACGTTAAGAACAAGGTTTAAACTCCATGGTGGAGCCACAGCTTTAAACACAGGTTTAATCCTGGCCAAAGCCTGACAAAAAGCCTGAATGTCTGGAACTTCTGACAGACGCTTGTGTAACAGAATGGACAGAGCTGAGATCTGTCCCTTTAAGGAACTAGCGGATAACCCCTTTTCTAAACCTTCTTGTAGAAAAGACAATATCCTAGGAATCCTAACCTTACTCCAAGAGTAACCTTTGGATTCGCACCAATATAGGTATTTACGCCATATTTTATGGTAAATCTTTCTGGTAACAGGCTTCCTAGCCTGTATTAAGGTATCAATAACTGACTCAGAAAAACCACGCTTTGATAAGATCAAGCGTTCAATTTCCAAGCAGTCAGCTTCAGAGAAGTTAGATTTTGATGTTTGAAAGGACCCTGAATCAGAAGGTCCTGTTTCAGAGGTAACGACCAAGGTGGACAGAATGACATGTCCACCAGATCTGTATACCAAGTCCTGCGTGGCAATGCAGGCGCTATTAGAATCACTGATGCTTTCTCCTGTTTGATTCTGGCAATCAATCGAGGAAGCATCGGGAAAGGTGGAAACACATAAGCCATCCTGAAGGTCCATGGTGCTGTCAAGGCATCTATCAGGACCGCTCCCGGATCCCTGGATCTGGACCCGTAGCGCGGAAGCTTGGCGTTCTGTCGAGACGCCATGAGATCTATCTCTGTTTTGCCCCAACGTCGAAGTATTTGGGCAAAGACCTGGATGAAGTTCCCACTCCCCCGGATGAAAAGTCTGACGACTTAAGAAATCCGCCTCCCAGTTCTCCACTCCCGGGATGTGGATTGCAGACAGGTGGCAAGAGTGAGACTCTGCCCAGCGAATTATCTTCGATACTTCCATCATTGCTAGGGAGCTTCTTGTCCCTCCCTGATGGTTGATATAAGCTACAGTCGTGATGTTGTCCGACTGGAACCTGATGAACCCCCGAGTTGTTAACTGGGGCCAAGCCAGAAGAGCATTGAGGACTGCTCTCAATTCCAGAATGTTTATTGGAAGAAGACTCTCCTCCTGATTCCATAGTCCCTGAGCCTTCAGAGAATTCCAGACAGCGCCCCAACCTAGTAGGCTGGCGTCTGTTGTTACAATTGACCAGTCTGGCCTGCTGAATGGCATTCCCCTGGACAGATGTGGCCGATAAAGCCACCATAGAAGAGAATTTCTGGTCTCTTGATTCAGATTTAGAGTGGGGGACAAATCTGAGTAATCCCCATTCCACTGACTTAGCATGCACAGTTGCAGTGGTCTGAGATGTAGGCGTGCAAAAGGAACTATGTCCATTGCTGCTACCATTAGTCCGATTACCTCCATGCATTGAGCTACTGACGGGTGTTGAATAGAATGAAGGACACGGCATGCACTTTGAAGTTTTGTTAACCTGTCCTCTGTCAGGTAAATCTTCATTTCTACAGAATCTATCGGAGTCCCCAGGAAGGGAACTCTTGTGAGTGGAAAGAGAGAACTTTTCTCTTCGTTCACTTTCCATCCATGCGACCTTAGAAATGCCAGTACTATCTCTGTATGAGATTTGGCAGTTTGAAGGCTTGAAGCTTGTATCAGTATGTCGTCTAAGTACGGAGCTACTGAAATTCCTCGCGGTCTTAGTACCGCCAGAAGAGTGCCCAGAACCTTTGTGAAGATTCTTGGAGCCGTAGCCAGTCCGAATGGAAGAGCTACAAACTGGTAATGCCTGTCTAAAAAGGCAAACCTTAGATACCGGTAATGGCTTTTGTGAATCGGTATGTGAAGGTAAGCATCCTTTAAATCCACTGTGGTCATGTACTGACCCTCTTGGATCATGGGCAAAATTGTTCGAATAGTTTCCATCTTGAACGATGGAACTCTTAGGAATTTGTTTAGGATCTTTAAATCCAAGATTGGCCTGAAGGTTCCCTCTTTTTTGGGAACTACAAACAGATTTGAGTAAAACCCTTGTCCTTGTTCCAACCGCGGAACTGGATGGATCACTCCCATTAATAAAAGATCTTGTACGCAGCGTAGAAACGCTTCCTTCCTTGTTAGGTTTGTTGACAACCTTGACAGATGAAATCTCCCTCTTGGGGGAGAGGATTTGAAGTCCAGAAGGTATCCCTGAGATATGATCTCTAACGCCCAGGGATCCTGAACATCTCTTGCCCAAGCCTGGGCGAAGAGGGAAAGTCTGCCCCCCACTAGATCCGGTCCCGGATCGGGGGCCCTCAATTCATGCTGTCTTAGGGGCAGCAGCAGGTTTTCTGGCCTGTTTGCCCCTGTTCCAGGACTGGTTAGGTTTCCAGCCTTGTCTGTAGCGAGCAACAGCTCCTTCCTGTTTTGGTGCAGAGGAAGTTGATGATGCTCCTGCTTTGAAATTACGAAAGGAACGAAAATTGGACTGTCTAGCCTTGGCTTTGGCCTTGTCCTGAGGCAGGGCATGACCTTTACCTCCTGTAATGTCAGCAATAATCTCTTTCAAGCCGGGCCCGAATAAGGTCTGCCCTTTGAAAGGAATATTAAGCAATTTAGATTTAGACGTAACATCAGCTGACCAGGATTTCAGCCACAGAGCTCTGCGTGCCTGAATGGCGAATCCTGAATTTTTAGCCGCAAGTTTAGTTAAATGTACTACGGCATCTGAAATAAATGAATTAGCTAACTTAAGGAATTTAAGTTTGTGTGTGATGTCATCTAGTGTGGATGATTGAAGTGTCTCTTCCAGAGACTCAAACCAAAATGCTGCTGCAGCCGTGACAGGCGCAATACATGCAAGAGGTTGCAATATAAACCCTTGTTGAACAAACATTTTCTTAAGGTAACCCTCTAATTTTTTATCCATTGGATCTGAAAAAGCACAGCTATCCTCCACTGGGATAGTGGTACGCTTAGCTAAAGTAGAAACTGCTCCCTCCACCTTAGGGACCATTTGCCATAAGTCCCGTGTGGCGGCGTCTATTGGAAACATCTTTCTGAATATAGGAGGGGGTGAGAAAGGCACACCGGGTCTATCCCACTCCTTAGTAACAATGTCAGTAAGTCTCTTAGGTATAGGAAAAACGTCAGTACTCGTCGGGTACCGCAAAATATTTATCCAACCTACACATTTTCTCTGGGATTGCAACTGTGTTACAATCATTCAGAGCCGCTAATACCTCCCCTAGTAACACACGGAGGTTCTCAAGCTTAAATTTAAAATTTGAAATGTCTGAGTCCAGTTTATTTGGATCAGAACCGTCACCCACAGAATGAAGCTCTCCGTCTTCACGTTCTGCAAACTGTGACGCAGTATCAGACATGGCCCTTGCATTATCAGCACACTCTGTTCTCACCCCAGAGTGATCACGTTTACCTCTTAGTTCTGGTAGTTTAGCCAAAACTTCAGTCATAACAGTAGCCATATCTTGTAATGTGATTTGTAATGGCCGCCCAGATGTACTCGGCGCTACAATATCACGCACCTCCTGAGCGGGAGATGCAGGTACTGACACGTGAGGCGAGTTAGTCGGCATAACTCTCCCCTCGTTGTTTGGTGAAATATGTTCAATTTGTACAGATTGACTGTTTTTTAAAGTAGCATCAATACATTTAGTACATAAATTTCTATTGGGCTCCACTTTGGCATTAACACATATAGCACAGAGATATTCCTCTGAATCAGACATGTTTAACACACTAGCAAATAAACAGCAACTTGAAAATACTTTTCAAAGTAATTTACAAATAATATGAAAACGAACTGTGCCTTTAAGAAGCACAGAAAAAAATTATAGCAGTTAAAATAATTAAGTTATAGCATCAATCTTTGTCAGAATATACAGTTTTAGCAAAGGATTGTTCCCCTCAGCAATTAAACAACACAACTTTAGCAAAGGTTTAATCCCATTAGCAAAGATAACAATTTCTGAAAGCAGGAAACAAATTACAGAATAAACGTTTTTATCTCAGTCAAACTATAATTCTCACAGCTCTGCTGTGCTGACTGAAATATTTGATGCATAGTAAAAGCGCCCCTCCCCCACACACACAGCAGTGAGGGAGAACAGAAACTGACAGAAAAAAACAGATTTAAGCAACTGCCAAGTGGAAAAATAGTGCCCAAACATTTATTCACTCAGTACCTCAGTAAATGAAAACGATTTTACATTCCAGCAAAAACGTTAAACATAATCTCTAGTTATTAAACAGCTTTATGTCTTTCTTACAGTGTAATTCTAGTGAATTACCATTCTCCCAGAATACTGAAGTGTAAAGTATACATACATGACATTATATCGGTATGGCAGGATTTTCTCATCAATTCCATTGTCAGAAAATAAAAACTGCTACATACCTCTATGCAGATTCATCTGCCCGCTGTCCCCTGATCTGAAGTTTACCTCACTCCTCAGATGGCCGAGAACAGCAATATGATCTTAACTACTCCGGCTAAAATCATAGCAAAACTCTGGTAGATTCTTCCTCAAACTCTGCCAGAGAGGTAATAACACACTCCGGTGTTATTTTAAAATAACAAACTTTTGATTGAAGATATAAAACTAAGTATAATCACCATAGTCCTCTCACACGACCTATCTAGTTGCTGGGTGCAAGAGAATGACTGGAGGTGACGTAGAGGGGAGGAGCTATATAGCAACTCTGCTGGGTGAATCCTCTTGCACTTCCTGTAGGGGAGCAGATAATATCCCACAAGTAATGATGACCCGTGGACTGATCACACTTAACAGAAGAAATAATTTACTGCACATACCTCGTTTGCAGGGGGGCCCTGCATGCTATTCCCCTTTTCTGAAGTTACCTCACTCCTCAGATGAGAACAGCCAGTGGATCTTAGTTACGTCTGCTAAGATCATAAAAAACGCAGGCAGATTCTTCTTCTAATGCTGCCTGAGAACAAACAGCACACTCCGGTGCCATTTAAAATAACAAACTTTTGATTGAAGAAATAAACTAAGTTAAAAAACACCACAGACCTCTCACAGCGACCTATCTTTAGTTAGGCTGCAAGAGAATGACTAAATATGACATGTGAGGGGAGGAGCTATATAGCAGCTCTGCTTGGGTGATCCTCTTGCAGCTTCCTGTTAGGAAGAGATATATTCAATAAGTAATGGATGACCCGTGGACTGACTACACTTAACAAGAGAAACACCACTTCAATAATGCTACCCATATTTTATATATAAAAACACCTTGATCAGCATTCTGTTGTGCATGGTAAGTAGTGTTATTAGACAACACTCTTTTTGCTGTAAATAAAGAATTCATTAAACAATATTCATAAAAAAACAAAATTTATGCTTACCTGATAAATTTATTTATTTCTTGACACGGTGAGTCCACGGAATCATCAATTACTGTTGGGAATATCACCACATCAAAGCTGTTAAGTATCCCTTCCCACAACCCCCAGTCATTCGACCGAAGGAAAATGGAGAAAAAAGAAGCAATACAAGGTGTGGAGGTGCCTGAGGTTTATATAAAAAACTGTCTGAAAACAAGGGCGGGCCGTGGACTCACCGCATCAAGAAATAAATACATTTATCAGGTAAGCATAAATTTTGTTTTCTTTCTTAAGACACGGTGAGTCCACGGAATCATCAATTACTGTTGGGAATCAATACCCAAGCTAGAGGACACCAATGATTAGGGAGGGACAAGACAGGTAATCTAAACAGAAGGCACCACTGCTTGAAGAGCCTTTCTCCTAAAAGAACCTCAGCCGAGGCAAAAGACTCAAATTTGTAAAATTTGAACAGGATATGCAGAGAAGACCAGTAGCAGCCTTGCAAATCTATTTCACAGAAGCTTCATTCTGAAAATCCCAAAAAGAAGAGACAGTCCTAGTTGAAAGAGCTGTAATTCTCTCAGACTACTATCCAGCAGTCTCATAAGCAAAACCAATTATACTTCTCCACCAGAGAAAGAAAAATAGCAGAAGCTTTATTACCTCTACATTTCCCAGAGAAACAAACAAACAGGACAGAAGACTGGCGAAAATCCTTAGTTGCCTGAAAATAAAATTATAAAGCACGCAAAACCTCCAAGTTGTGCAACAAACGTGCTTCAGAAAGAAGAACTATGACAAGGAAAAGGAACAACAATTTCCTAATCATTTTTTTTTTTGTCCGAACCACTTTAGGAAAGAACCCAACATACGCCTAGATTTAGAGTTTTGTCGGTAAAGACCCGCGTAGCTAATGCAGCTTTTTTTCCTACCGCTGCTTCCAAACAACGCTGGTATTTAGAGTTGTCTGAAGGGCTGCGTTAAGCTCCAAAAAGGGTGCGTTGAGCCGAATTTACCGCCACTTCAACCCTCAATACCAGCGTTACTTACGGTAGCGGTAAGCTGGCAAAACGTGCTCGTGCACGATTCCCCCACACCTTCAAAAAAGCAGCGTTAAGCTCCCAACGCAGCCCCATTGTTTCCTATGGGAAAACACTCTCTAAGTCTGCACCTAACACCCTAACATGAACCCCGAGTCTAAACACCCCTAACCTTACACTTATTAACCCCTAATCTGCCGCCCCCGCTATCGCTGACCCTTGTATTACACAATTAACCCCCAATCTGCAGCTCCGGACACCGCCGAAACCTACATTATCCCTATGAACCCCTAATCTGCTGCCCCTAACATCGCCGACACCTATATTATATTTATTACCCCCTAATCTGCCCCCCCCCCCAACGTCGCCGCCACCTAACTTCAGTATTTATTTTAACTAGGTACAATGGCTATTAGTTATTAACTATTTAATAGCTACCTAGTTAAAATAATTACAAAATTACCTGTAAAATAATTCCTAACCTAAGTTACAATTAAACCTAACACTACACTATCATTAAATGAATTAAATAAATTAACTACCAATACCTACAATTAAATAAACTAAACTAAATTACAAAAAAAAACAAACACTAAATTACAGAAAATAAAAAAATATTACAAGCATTTTAAACTAATTACACCTAATCTAAGCCCCCTAATAAAATAAAATAAAAAAATAATAATAAAATGCCCTACCCTATTCTACATTACAAAGTAATCAGCTCTTTTACCAGCCCTTAAAAGGGCTTTTTGCGGGGCATGCCCCAAAGTAATCAGCTCTTTTGCCTGTAAAAAAAATACAACCCCCCCCCAACATTAAAACCCACCACCCACATACCCCTACTCTAAGCCACCCAAACCCCCCTTAAATAAACCTAACACTACCCCCCTGAAGATCTCCCTACCTTGAGTCGTCTTCACCCAGCCGGGCCGAAGTCTTCATCCAATGGGGCAGAAGAGGACATCCAGACCGGCAGAAGTCTTCATCCTATCCGGGCAGAAGAGGACATCCGGACCGGCAGACATCTTCATCCATCCGGAGCGGAGCCATCTTCTTCCCAGCCGACGCGGATCCATCCTCTTCAACCGACGCCTACTCGCCGAATGAAGGTTCCTTTAAATGACGTCATCCAAGATGGCGTCCCTCGAATTCCGATTGGCTGATAGGATTCTATCAGCCAATCGGAATTAAGGTAGGAAAAATCTGATTGGCTGATTCAATCAGCCAATCAGATTGAGCTCGCATTCTATTGGCTGTTCCGATCAGCCAATAGAATGTAAGCTCAATCTGATTGGCTGATTGGATCAGCCAATCGGATTGAACTTGAATCTGATTGGCTGATTGAATCAGCCAAACAGATTTTTCCTACCTTAATTCCGATTGGCTGATAGAATCGGAATTTGAGGGACGCCACCTTGGATGACGTCATTTAATCCTTTGAGTGCTAATGACGGCTCTGAGCCGTCACAGAGTTTCCCACTCTGGTGCTAATGACGGCTCAGAGCCGTCACTAGCACTCTCCCACCTTGAGGGAGATCTGGGGGCTCCCACCCGCTCCTACCCCGGCGATCGTGCCTGTAGAGTAACAGGCATCGCCGGGGCTTCCCGTTTTGCGTGGTGACGTCACGCGTAATAACGTGATAACGTCACCGCACAACTTTATTTATACTTAAAAATGTTAAGTATAGGAGCAGGGGGCATGCTGCTTAGAAGCCTGTATCTCAGGCATCTAAGCAGCTACAGACACCCAAGACCCACCATTGGAAAGGTAATCGCCTAACCTGAAGAAAAAATAAAAAAAAGTTAAAAAAATGTTTGTTCAAAAAATAAAAAAAATAAAAAAACCTTTAAAAATCTTAGCACCCAGGTGGGAAAGTGCTTAGCACTCAAAGGGTTAAAGGAACCTTCATTCGGCGAGTAGGCGTCGGTTGAAGAGGATGGATCCGCGTCGGCTGGGAAGAAGATGGCTCCGCTCCGGATGGATGAAGATAGAAGATGCCGCTTGGATGAAGATGTCTGCCGGTCCGGATGTCCTCGTCTGCCCGGATAGGATGAAGACTTCTGCCGATCTGGATGTCCTCTTCTGCCCCATCGGATGAAGACTTCGACCCGGCTGGGTGAAGATGACTCAAGGTAGGGAGATCTTCAGGGGGGTAGTGTTAGGTTTATTTAAGGGGTTTTGGGTGGGTTAGAGTAGGGGTATGTGGGTGGTGGGTTTTAATGTTTGAGGGGGGGTTGTATATTTTTTTTACAGGCAAAAGAACTGATTACTTTGGGGCATGCCCCGCAAAAAGCCCTTTTAAGGGCTGGTAAAACAGCTGATTACTTTGTAATGTAGAATAGGGTAGGGCATTTTATTATTTTGGTTTATTTTATTAGGGGGCTTAGATTAGGTGTAATTAGTTTAAAATTCTTGTAATATTTTTTGATTTTCTGTAATTTAGTGTTTGTTTGTTTTTGGTAATTTAGTTTAGTTTATTTAATCGTATTTAATTGTAGGTATTGGTAGTTAATTTATTTAATTAATTTAATGATATAGTGTAGTGTTAGGTTTAATTGTAACTTAGGTTAGGAATTATTTTACAGGTAATTTTGTAATTATTTTAACTAGGTAGCTATTAAATAGTTAATAACTTTTTAATAGCTATTGAACCTAGTTAAAATAAATACAAAGTTGCCTGTAAAATAAATATAAATCCTAAAATAGCTACAATATAATTATTCGTTATATTGTAGCTATATTAGGGTTTATTTTACAGGTATTTAGTTTTAAATAGGAATACTTTAGTTAATAAGAGTTAATTTATTTTGTTAGATTAAAATTATATTTAATTTAGGGGGGTGTTAGGGTTAGACTTAGCTTTAGGGGTTAATACATTTATTATAGTAGCGGCGAGGTCCGGTCGGCAGATTAGGGGTTAATACTTGAAGTTAGGTGGCGGCGACGTGGGGGGGGGCAGATTAGGGGTTAATAAATATTATGTAGGTGTCGGCGATGTTAGTGGCAGCAGATTAGGGGTTCATAGGGATAATGTAGGTGGCGGCAATGTGCGGTCGGCAGATTAGGGGTTAAAAATATTTATTATAGTGGCAGGGATGTGGGGGACCTTGGTTTAGGGGTACATAGGTAGTTTATGGGTGTTAGTGTACTTTAGAGCACAGTAGTTAAGAGCTCTATATACCGGCGTTAGCCCATAAAGCTCTTAACTACAGCCTTTCAATGGGCGTTAGGAGTCTTGTCGGTAGAGGGTCTACCGCTCACTTCAGCCAAGACTCTAAATACCAGCGTTAGGAAGATCCCATTGAAAAGATAGGATACGCAATTGGCGTAAGGGGATATGTGGTATGGAAAAGTCGCGACTTGAAAGTGAGCGTTAGACCCTTTCCTGCCTGACTCTAAATACCAGCGGGCGGACAAAAGCAGCGTTAGGACCCCTTAACGCTGCTTTTGACGGCTAACGCAGAACTCTAAATCTAGGCGATAGTGCGAAGATCCGCCTCATTGGCATGAAAGAGAAGATAAGGCAAATCACACTGCAAAGTTGAGAGTTTCGACACTCCAAGCAGATGAGATAGCAATAAGAAACAAAACCTTCCAAGATAAGAACTTAATATATATGGAATGCAATGGCTCAAACGGAGCTAATTGCAGAGGACTGCAATGAAAGAAAAGAAAAGGGATAATCCTTGATTATCTGACCTCTGTTAGAATATTCTCCTATGAAAGAGAAACTATTAAAGGCCCCAAATAAATCACTCTTGTAGATGGGACAAAGGAACCCTTCTCCAGATTCATTTCTCATCGATGGGAAAGAAGATTGGACAAGATCTCATGAAAGATAGAGAGAGTGCTTGAAAAAGGGTGACACCTGGAGAAGAGCACCCTTGAAATACCTCAAGACATTAAGCCCTTTCTAGGATGACAAGACTCAGAAACTTGAGAAGATTGCGAATAATGGGAACAATAAAAACACATCCTTCAGGTCTACGTTCGCTCTGAACAGGTCCTCTTGAACCAAAGGAGAATGGATACTACTTTGGAGGACAAAGCCTGAGAAACTTGAGGTAAATACCTTGGTTCCGTTCCCAGACTGGGACTGGAACTATCACTCCTAGAGAGGAAGGACCTTACACAGCTCAAGGAAAACCTCTCATCATACATGGACTGCAGATACTCTAGAATGAGAAATCTGCCCCTGGGAGGAAATCTTAGATAGGACTCCAAGAAACAAGACTGACCTTGCTGTAATAGAAAAGGAAAACCTCTCTTGACGAGTGGAAGAAAAACCTTTTTTCACCAGTCACGTCAGGAGACAATTCTGTCCAAACAAGGTCTCATCCCTGAAAGGAAATGCCAGAAGCGTGGAATTGGAGGAAACATAAAATATTGAACCTGCAACTGCAGAACTATAAAGCCTAAGCTGTACTGCTAAGCCACAGGTAGGCTTCTTGTCTGAGCAAGATTTCAGCCACTAGCACATCAAGACTAATAAGACAAGACATTGTTCTAAATGAACAATTAAACGATCCTCATCCAGGGATCCGAAAAGGAGCACCATAAGACAAGACATTGTTCTAAATGAACAATTAAACTATCCTCATCCAGGGATCCGAAAAGGAGCACCATAAGACAAGACATTGTTCTAAATGAACAATTAAACGATCCTCATCCAGGGATCCGAAAAGGAGCACCATAAGGATCGAAGTTCTCAGAGCCGTGGTAGAAAAATACCCTTCTACTTAAAGGGACACTGAACCCAAATTTTTTCTTTCGTAATTCAGATAGAGCATGCAATTTTAAGCAATTTTAAGCAACTTTCTAATTTATCTTCATTCTCTTGGTATGTTTATTTGAAAAGCAAGAATGTAAGTATAGATGCCGGCCCATTTTTTGTGAACAACCTGGGTTTTCCTTGCTGATTGGACAGCACCAATAAACAAGTGCTGTCCATGGTCTGAACGAAAAAACATAATTTATGTAAGAACTTACCTGATAAATTCATTTCTTTCATATTAGCAAGAGTCCATGAGCTAGTGACGTATGGGATATACATTCCTACCAGGAGGGGCAAAGTTTCCCAAACCTCAAAAGGCCTATAAATACACCCCTCACCACACCCACAAATCAGTTTAACGAATAGCCAAGAAGTGGGGTGATAAGAAAAAAGTGCGAAAGCATAAAAAATAAGGAATTGGAATAATTGTGCTTTATACAAAAAAATCATAACCACCTCAAAAAGGGTGGGCCTCGTGGACTCTTGCTAATATGAAAGAAATGAATTTATCAGGTAAGTTCTTACATAAATTATGTTTTCTTTCATGTAATTAGCAAGAGTCCATGAGCTAGTGACGTATGGGATAATGAATACCCAAGATGTGGATCTTCCACGCGAGTCACTAGAGAGGGAGGGATAAAATAAAGACAGCCAATTCCGCTGAAAAATAATCCACACCCCAAAACAAAGTTTAAATCTTATAATGAAAAAAACTGAAATTATATGCAGAAGAATCAAACTGAAACAGCTGCCTGAAGTACTTTTCTACCAAAGACTGCTTCAGAAGAAGAAAACACATCAAAATGGTAGAATTTAGTAAAAGTATGCAAAGAAGACCAAGTTGCTGCTTTGCAAATCTGATCAACCGAAGCTTCATTCCTAAATGCCCAGGAAGTAGAGACTGACCTAGTCGAATGAGCTGTAATCCTTTGAGGCGGAGTTCTACCCGACTCAACATAAGCATGATGAATCAAAGACTTTAACCAAGATGCCAAAGAAATGGCAGAAGCCTTCTGACCTTTCCTAGAACCAGAAAATATAACAAATAGACTAGAAGTCTTTCGGAAATCTTTAGTAGCTTCAACATAATATTTCAAAGCTCTAACTACATCCAAAGAATGCAACGATCTTTCCTTAGAGTTCTTAGAGTTCTTAGGATTAGGACACTAATGTTGTTAGAATTCACAACCTTAGGTAAAAATTTAAATGAAGTTCGCAACACCGCCTTATCCTGATGAAAAATCAGAAAAGGAGACTCACAAGAGCGAGCAGATAATTCAGAAACTCTTCTAGCAGAAGAGATGGCCAAAAGAAACAAAACTTTCCAAGAAAGTAATTTAATATCCAGCGAATGCATAGGTTCAAACGGAGGAGCTTGAAGAGCCCCCAGAACCAAATTCAAACTCCAAGGAGGAGAAATTGACTTAATGACAGGTTTTATACGAACCAAAGCCTGTACAAAACAATGAATATCAGGAAGATTAGCAATCTTTCTGTGAAAAAGAACAGAAAGAGCAGAGATTTGTCCTTTCAAGGAACTTGCAGACAAACCTTTATCCAAACCATCCTGAAGAAACTGTAAAATTCTAGGAATTCTAAAAGAATGCCAAGAAAAATGATGAGAACACCAAGAAATGTAAGCCTTCCAGACTCGATAATATATCTTCCTAGATACAGATTTACGAGCCTGTAACATAGTATTAATTACAGAGTCAGAGAAACCTCTATGACTGAGAATCAAGCGTTCAATCTCCATACCTTCAAATTTAAGGATTTGAGATCCTGATGGAAAAAAGGACCTTGCGATAGAAGGTCTGGTCTTAACAGAAGAGTACGCGGTTGGCAAGTAGCCATCCGGACAAGATCCGCATACCAAAACCTGTGAGGCCATGCTGGAGCCACCAGCAGAACAAACGAACGCTCCTTTAGAATCTTGGAAATCACTCTTGGAAGAAGAACTAGAGGCGGAAAGATATAGGCAGGATGATACTTCCAAGGAAGTGACAATGCATCCACTGCTTCCGCCTGAGGATCCCTGGATCTGGACAGATACCTGGGAAGCTTCTTGTTTAGGTGAGAAGCCATCAGATCTATTTCTGGAAGTCCCCACATTTGAACAATCTGACGAAATACCTCTGGGTGAAGAGACCATTCGCCCGGATGTAATGTTTGGCGACTGAGATAATCCGCTTCCCAATTGTCTATACCTGGGATATGAACCGCAGAAATTAGACAGGAGCTGGATTCCGCCCATACAAGTATTCAAGATACTTCTTTCATAGCCAGAGGACTGTGAGTCCCTCCTTGATGATTGACATATGCCATGGTTGTGACATTGTCCGTCTGAAAACAAATGAACGACTCTCTCTTTAGAAGAGGCCACGACTGAAGAGCTCTGAAAATCGCACGGAGTTCCAAAATGTTGATTGGTAATCTCGCCTCCTGAGATTCCCAAACCCCTTGTGCTGTCAGAGACCCCCAATACAGCTCCCCAACCTGTCAGACTTGCATCTGTTGAGATCACAGTCCAGGTCGGAAGAACAAAAGAAGCCCCCTGAACTAAACGATGGTGGTCTGTCCACCACATCAGAGAGTGTCGTACAATCGGTTTTAAAGATATTAATTGTGATATCTTTGTATAATCCCTGCACCACTGGTTCAGCACACAGAGCTGAAGAGGTCGCATGTAAAAATGAGCAAAGGGGATCGCGTCCGATGCAGCAGTAATAAGACCTAGAATTTCCATGCATAAGGCTACCGAAGGGAATGATTGAGACTGAAGGTTTCGACAAGCTGAAACCAATTTCAGACGTCTCTTGTCCGTCAGTGACAGAGTCATGGACACTGAATCTATCTGAAAACCTAAAAAGGTTACCCTTGTCTGAGGAATCAACGAACTCTTTGGTAAATTGATCCTCCAACCATGTTCTCGAAGAAACGATACAAGTCGATTCGTATGAGATTCTGCTAAATGTGAAGACTGAGCAAGTACCAAGATATCGTCCAAATAAGGAAATACCACAATACCCTGTTCTCTGATTACAGATAGAAGGGCACCGAGAACCTTTGTAAAAATCCTTGGAGCTGTTGCTAGGCCAAACGGCAGAGCCACAAACTGGTAATGCTTGTCTAGAAAAGAGAATCTCAGAAACTGATAGTGATCTGGATGAATCGGAATATGCAGATATGCATCTTGTAAATCTATTGTGGACATATAATGCCCTTGCTGAACAAAAGGCAGAATAGTCCTTATAGTTACCATTTTGAATGTTGGTATCCTTACATAACGATTCAATATTTTTAAATCCAGAACTGGTCTGAAGGAATTCTCCTTCTTTGGTACAATGAAGAGATTTGAGTAAAACCCCAGCCCCTGTTCCAAAACTGGAACTGGCACAATTACTCCAGCCAACTCTAGATCTGAAACACATTTCAGAAATGCTTGAGCCTTCACTGGATTTATTGGGACACGGGAAAGAAAAAATCTTCTTGCAGGAGGCCTTATCTTGAAGCCTATTCTGTACCCTTGTGAAACAATATTCTGAATCCAAAGATTGTGAATCGAATTGATCCAAATTTCTTTGAAAAATCGTAATCTGCCCCCTACCAGCTGGGCTGGAATGAGGGCCGCACCTTCATGTGGACTTGGGAGCTGGCTTTGGCTTTCTAAAAGGCTTGGATTTATTCCAGACTGGAGATGGTTTCCAAACTGATACCGCTCCTGTAGGGGAAGGATCAGGCTTTTGTTCCTTATTGTGACGAAAGGAACGAAAACGATTAGCAGACCTAAATTTACCTTTAGATTTTTTTATCCTGCGGTAAAAAAGTTCCTTTCCCCCCAGTAACAGTTGAAATAATAGAATCCAACTGTGAACCAAACAATTTATTACCCTGGAAAGAAAGGGAAAGCAAAGTTGACTTAGAAGACATATCAGCATTCCAAGTTTTAAGCCATAAAGCTCTTCTAGCTAAAATAGCTAAAGACATATACCTGACATCAACCCTAATGATATCAAAGATGGCATCACAAATAAAGTTATTAGCATGTTGAAGAAGATTAGCAATGCTATGAGTATTATGATGTTATGATGTTACTTGTTGTGCTAAAGCTTCCAACCAGAAAGTTGAAGCTGCAGCAACATCCGCCAAAGATATAGCAGGTCTAAGAAGATTACCTGAACATAATTAAGCTTTTCTTAGAAAGGATTCAATTTTCCTATCTAAAGGATCCTTAAAGGAAGTACTATCTGCCGTAGGAATAGTAGTACGTTTAGCAAGAGTAGAGATAGCCCCATTAACCTTAGGGATTTTGTCCCAAAACTCTAATCTGTCAGATGGCACAGGATATAATTGCTTAAACCGTTTAGAAGGAGTAAATGAATTACCCAAATTATTCCATTCCCTGGAAATTACTTCAGAAATAGCATCAGGGACAGGAAAAACCTCCGGAATAACTACAGGAGGTTTAAAAGCCGTATTCAAACGTTTAGATTTAGTATCAAGAGGACCAGATTCCTCTATTTCTAATGCAATTAAGACTTCTTTAAGTAAAGAACGAATAAATTCCATTTTAAATAAATATGAAGATTTATCAGCATCAATCTCTGAAACAGAATCCTCTGAACCAAAAAAATCATTATCAGAAACAGAATCAAAATGATGATGTTCATTTAAAAATTCATCTGAAAAATGAGAAGTTTTAAAAAACCTTTTACGTTTACTGGAAGGAGGAATAACAGACATAGCCTTCTTAATAGATTTAGAAACAAAATCTCTTATGTTAACAGGAACACCCTGAATATTAGATGTTGATGGAACAGCAACAGGTAATGGAACATTACTAAAGGAAATATTATCTGCATTAACAAGTTTGTCATGACATTCATTACAAACAACAGCCGGAGGAACAGTTACCACAAGTTTACAACAAATACACTTAACTTTGGTAGATCCAGCATCAGGCAGCAATTTTCCAGAAGTATCTTCTGATTCAGGGTCAATCTGAGACATCTTGCAATATGTAATAGAAAAAACAACATATAAAGCAAAATTGATCAAATTCCTTAAACGACAGTTTCAGGAATGGGAAAAAATGCCAATGAACAAGCTTCTAGCAACCAGAAGCAAATAAAGAATGAGACTTAAATAATGTGGAGACAATAATGACGCCCATATTTTTTAGCGCCAAAAAAGACGCCCACATTATTTGGCGCCTAAATGCTTTAAGTGCCAAAAATGACGCCACATCCGGTGACGCCGACATTTTTGGCGCAAAAACGTCAAAAAAATGACGCAACTTCCGGCGACAAGTATGACGCCGGAAATTACAAAGAAAATTTTTGCGCCAAAAAAGTCAGCGCCAAAAATGACGCAATAAAAAGAAGCATTTTCAGCCCCCGCGAGCCTAACAGCCCACAGGAAAAAAAGTCAAATTTTAAGGTAAGAAAAATTGATTATTCATATGCATTATCCCAAATAATGAAACTGACTGTCTGAAATAAGGAATGTTGAACATCCTGAATCAAGGCAAATAAATGTTTAAACACATATATTTAGAACTTTATATAAAAGTGCCCAACCATAGCTTAGAGTGTCACAAAAATAAGACTTACTTACCCCAGGACACTCATCTACATGTAGTAGAAAGCCAAACCAGTACTGAAACGAGAATCAGTAGAGGTAATGGTATATATAAGAGTATATCGTCGATCTGAAAAGGGAGGTAAGAGATTAATCTCTACGACCGATAACAGAGAACCTATGAAATAGACCCCGTAGAAGGAGATCATTGAATTCAAATAGGCAATACTCTCTTCACATCCCTCTGACATTCACTGCACACTGAGAGGAAAACCGGGCTCCAGCCTGCTGCGAAGCGCATATCAACGAAGAATCTAGCACAAACTTACTTCACCACCTCCACGGGAGGCAAAGTTTGTAAAACTGATTTGTGGGTGTGGTGAGGGGTGTATTTATAGGCATTTTGAGGTTTGGGAAACTTTGCCCCTCCTGGTAGGAATGTATATCCCATACGTCACTAACTCATGGACTCTTGCTAATTACATGAAAGAAATGTGCTGGCTCCTTAGCTTAGATGCCTTCTTTTTTAAATAAAGATAGCAAGAGAACGAAGAAAAATTGATAATAGAAGTAAATTAGAAAGTTGCTTAAAATTGCATGCTCTATCTGATTCATGAAAGAAAAAAATTGGGTTCAGTGTCCCTTTAAGGCACCGTGCATTTAATGGAGTCAGCTACAGGAAAATCCATTAAACCTCCTTTAACAGTACACAAGGTGTGCAAGCATACATCTGAAGGACACCACTTCAACATCAGATGAAGGAAATATACTGTCCAATTCTGAGATTTCACCCTCAGAAACTACCGGCGAGTCCTCCTCGCCAAACATAGGAGAGAGACCTAAGCAGTACAATATGGAGCAGCCTTTTTTCCCCTGAAAATAAAGAAAAACAGATAAAGCCGCAGATACCGCAAAGAGTACCTGAGCTGCAATTTCTGTAGGCACATAACTCCTCCAGGAGATTAAGAGGAACCGCAGAGCACTGGATGTGACGCCCTTGAGGCCTGGGACATTTGAGGAGAAGGCTGTGACATTGTCCGAACAGCATCATCCTAAGAGACATGGTTTTCAGTGGGCAACAACTTATCTCACCATGAGAAAGTTACAGCTTAAGCAAGTAGCACAGAATTGTCAAGAGAAACAATTTGTACTTCCAAACATAACAAACATAAAATAATTAAAATTATTTTAATAAACATTTCAATATTAAATATGTAAATATGATATGTACTGGCACTTTAAGAAGGACACAGCTAGTGCTCCTAAAGTAAAAAAGGCATAACCTGGTTGCACTTTTCAATCATGAGAAAAATACTAGCACTAAGCTAGGAAAACACAATTATGCCTACACTGCCCTAAAGGGTTAACAGTAAAACAAGGAAGCACGGTATGCTGATCGTATAGAATATCAGCTTATCCTAACTGTGTACCACTGTGAAACAGAGGAAACCCGTGAAGAAAATTTTGCAGGATTGCAATATTAAAACAACTGCAGCTGCATTTGTCACCCCGCACCAAGTCGGGAACTACAGCATAGAAGCGGGTCATGTGACCCGCTGACAGGAAAAATACTTTGCACAGAAACGCTGCCATTAATCACGGAGCAGAAATAACAGACCCTCCCGCCACTAGAACACATGGTGAAAAACCTTTCCCAACAGCCATAGCGGTCAAAAAACATGCAACGAAAAAACATGAATAATATAGAAGGATCTTAGTTCCGTTCACAGTGAAATAAAAAAATGTATTTAACATGTCTATTAAACACAGTAAAGTCAATTAATGACATGTCCGCTAGGAGTATCTCGCAAAGATGATCTTTACTGCCGAGACCGCAGTAGAAAACTGCATACCAGAATAAAAAAAATCTCCATACGAACAGTGCCTAGACTGTGGAGATTAGGCTGCCGTGTACAAACACCCACTTGTGAGAACAGTGCTTGTGAACTTAGCAGCCAAATAAAGTATGAACAACACATCATACTAAATATAACGCAAGTAGATTGCTTAGCTTAGCCCGTATCACATTCATAAATAGGTTGGAAGCATAGTTCGCAAGTTCAAAGTTAAAGGAACAGTCGTTACACTACCTGGACGGGGCAGAAAAAGCAAAATATTCACGGCTGCAACCAGGTTTCTGAGATGGCAGGTTGAGCAAAACCCTTGAGTGACTGCAGCAAGACTTTGTGGCAACAGGCACTGAAATTTTAGTTTGCACAGTAAGGCGCGTACTAAACATAGAAGGTTTCCATGCCAGAACTCCAAGACGTACATCACTACTGACCCAAAAGCACAAAAAAAAAAAAAGTTGGCTCCAATATGCTCAAAATCATATAAATAAGCCACAGAAGTTTTGCGATTCTGTTCTGTGGAGCAATGAAACAAAACTGGAACTTTTGGGCCCGAAGCATATGCTGAAAAGAACACCTTGCCTACACTTAAGCATGGTGGTGTCTCGGTAATGCTCTGGGGCTGCTTTGCATCCTCTGACACTGGAAACCTGCAGCATGTGGAAGGCAAGATGGATTCATTGAAGTATCAGGAAATCCTAGGAGAAAAGTCATGCCGTCTGTGAGAAAGCTGAAGCTTGGGGGTCATTGGACATTCCAACAGGACAATGATCCCAAGCATACCTCAAATTCCACCAAGGCTTGGTTGCAGAATAAGTCCTGGAAGATACTACAGTGGCCATCACATTCACCTGACTTGAACCCCATAGAAAATCTCTGGTGGGATTTGAAGAAGGCGGTTGCAGCAAGCAAACCCAAGAATATTACTGAACTTGAGGCCATTGCTCATGAGGAATAGGCTAAGATTCCTCAGGAACGCTGCCAGAAGCTGGTGTCTGGCTATGCATCTCATTTGCAGCAGGCCATAACAGCAAAATGGTTCTCTACTAAGTACTAAAGATGCTTGCCATGAAAGGGTTGAATAATTTTGAGACTGCATAATTCATTAAAAGTTGCATTTTCAGTTGAATTTGGGGAAACCACTTGAAGTAGTCTTTGTGTTGAGATATTTCAATTGCTTTTGTTTGATTTGTTCATTGCAAACAGCTGAAAGTCTATACATTTTGACAACAAACCTGATTTGCAATGGAGTTTGAATAATTTTGATTACAACTATATATATATATATATATATATATATATATATATATATATACATACACACACATAAAAACACACACACATATTCACACACATCCATTTTAGAATCATAGTCCCCTTTATTATAACCAGCTCCTACATATTCTATGGTGGTATGAGATAAGAAGAAGCTGTTTGGTAGATTAATTTACAACATACACTGGGTATGCTGCTTAGTTATCATGAAGAACAGGGCTTGGACCAAGAGAGTGTTCAAAAGTAACTGAAATAGTTTTGGTTTATATTTTCCCAGCAGAGAAGACCTTGTTAAATACCATTATGGGGTGAAGCCCCAGATACTTATGAAGCAACTGAATAGGATTGCCCTTCAGACATCACAAACTGAGCAACTTCCAGCACCTGGAGTGAGAGCTAGAGTTTACTGTGAAGACTATTTATAGACTGTTTTCTTATGAAAGAGTTGTACAAATTAATTATTTGCGAATAGATCCCATAGTCTCTAATATTTTGGGCTATTCAAGAACATATTTTTAGTATATGGGCATTATTGCTATATATTGTTTAGAACACAATTATTTAGCAGTATAGATGGGAATTCTATACAGATAAGATAATGATTTTAGAAAGGAATTAATATAGGAAAGCAAGGGGAATGGTTATATTGTAGAAGGAGAAGAGACTAAGACTTTCAATTTTAGATCTACAAGCAGGCATGAAATGAATAAGCCTTAAAAAAATATACCCTTGTCATGTACAGTCAATATATATTTGCTCCAGATACCTGTGCGGCTGCTCTCAACCTGGCTGAGAAGAGGAGGCATTGACAGTGGACTTCCAAAAATGTGAGATGAGGGAATACTGAAAGTGGGTCCAGCCAAAGAAAAAACCTGTAAGAAGAAAGAAGCTGTTGAGGAAAGTTGGTAAAAAGAGATGCAAATGCAAAATACACTGCATTACACACTACACACACCATTCCAAGTTAATCCTAGAGGGATACATTGTTATATCCTGTATGCAGAATTTCATCCTAAACAATGTGTACCCAGTATAACACCCTAGAGAGTATGCTTTCCAATGCACAACACCCTAAGTAACACAAAACCTAAGAAGCAAGATGCCTCCAAATGAAATGCAAATATTACATTACACTTACAATGACTACCTGAAAAATGCTGTTCCAAAAATGATACTCTGAACAACACATGGAACCCAATAGAACCAACTGTGGAACACAAAAACCCACAGGATCACTCTCCAGCTTCTGCATAGACAGAGCATGTAGAATCTTCTCAGTATACCCTTCAATATCAAAAATGACTAGGCACACCAGTGTCAACAGATCTTGTAAGGAAGGATAGTCACTGATGGTGAGATTGGCTTGGGTCACATTGCATTATACTTACAGTTATGCTAAAGATAGACATTACATAGAAAATTAGTTACTATAATTAGTTTACCATAACTGTGTATACTACTCAAATTTACAAAGTTTGATACATATACACTTGCATAAAGGGACATGAAAGTCAAAATGAAAGTTGTGTGACACATGTACAGCATGCAATTTAAAATATAAACTTTACTTCCATTATCAAATTTACTCTGTTCTCTTGGTATCCTTTGTTGAAAAGGAAAGCATTCATAGCTCTTATTACGCATATCAGTCTGTGATTAGCTGACGGCTATTAATAATAGAGGGGACAGTGAAACAAAAAGGAAACAAATTTGTCAAAAAATAAATAAAAATCTACTGCTCATTTAAAATTCAAAATAAGCATTACTGCAGGGTATTTTTATTATGCATTTGCTTATTTTTTTGATTATGCAATTCTACTGTGTATAAAACACAATTTATGCTTACCTGATAAATTTATTTCTCTTGTGGTGTATCCAGTCCACGGATCATCCATTACTTGTGGGATATTCTCCTTCCCAACAGGAAGTTGCAAGAGGACACCCACAGCAGAGCTGCTATATAGCTCCTCCCCTAACTGCCATATCCAGTCATTCGACCGAAACAAGCCGAGAAAGGAGAAACCATAGGGTGCAGTGGTGACTGTAGTTTAATCTAAAATTTTGACCTGCCTTAAAATGACAGGGCGGGCCGTGGACTGGATACACCACAAGAGAAATAAATTTATCAGGTAAGCATAAATTGTGTTTTCTCTTGTAAGGTGTATCCAGTCCACAGATCATCCATTACTTGTGGGATACCAATACCAAAGCTAAAGTACACGGATGAAGGGAGGGACAAGGCAGGTACTTAAACGGAAGGTACCACTGCCTGCAAAACCTTTCTCCCAAAAATAGCCTCCGAAGAAGCAAAAGTATCAAATTTGTAGAATTTGGAAAAAGTATGAAGCGAAGACCAAGTCGCCGCCTTGCAAATCTGTTCAACAGAAGCCTCATATTTAAAGGCCCAAGTGGAAGCCACAGCTCTAGTAGAATGAGCTGTAATCCTTTCAGGAGGCTGCTGTCCAGCAGTCTCATAGGCTAAGCGGATTATGCTTCTTAGCCAAAAAGAAAGAGAGGTTGCCGAAGCCTTTTGACCTCTTCTCTGTCCAGAGTAAACGACAAACAAAGCAGATGTTTGACGAAAATCTTTAGTAGCTTGTAAGTAAAACTTTAAAGCACGAACCACGTCCAGATTATGTAAAAGACGTTCCTTCTTTGAAGAAGGATTAGGACACAATGATGGAACAACAATCTCTTGATTGATATTCTTAGTGGATACCACCTTAGGCAAAAACCCAGATTTTGTACGCAGAACTACCTTATCTGCATGGAAGATCAGATAAGGAGAATCACATTGTAAAGCAGATAACTCGGAGACTCTACGAGCCGAGGAAATAGTCATCAAAAAGAGAACTTTCCAAGATAAAAGTTAAATATCTATGGAATGAAGAGGTTCAAACGGAACCCCTTGAAGAACTTTATGAACTAAATTTAAGCTCCATGGGGGAGCAACAGGTTTAAACACAGGCTTGATTCTAACCAACGCCTGACAAAACGCCTGAACGTCTGGAACATCCGCCAGACGCTTGTGCAAAAGAATAGACAGTGCAGAGATCTGTCCCTTCAAAGAACAAGCTGATAATCCTTTCTCCAAACCCTCTAGGAGAAAAGATGGGAATCCTAATCTTACTCCATGAGTAACTCTTGGATTCACACCAATAAAGATATTTACGCCATATCTTATGGTAGATTTTCCTGGTAACAGGCTTTCGTGCCTGTATTAAGGTATCAATGACAGACTCGGAGAAGCCACGCTTTGATAAAATCAAGCGTTCAATCTCCATGCAGTCAATCTCAGAGAAATTAGATTTGGATGATTGAAAGGACCTTGAAGTAGAAGGTCTCGTCTCAAAGGCAGAGTCCAAGGTGGAAAGGATGACATGTCCACTAGGTCTGCATACCAGGTCCTGCGTGGCCACGCAGGCGCTATCAAAATCACTGATGCTCTCTCCTGCTTGATTCTGGCAATCAGTCGAGGGAGCAGAGGAAACGGTGGAAAAGTCTGACGACTTAGAAATTCCGCCTCCCAGTTCTCTACACCTGGGATATGGATCGCTGATAGGTAGCAAGAGTGTTTCTCTGCCCAGCGAATTATTTTGGAGACTTCTAACATCGCTAAGGAACTCCTTGTTCCCCCTTGATGGTTGATGTAAGCCACAGTCGTGATGTTGTCCGACTGAAATCTGATGAACCTCAGGGTTGTTAACCGAGGTCAAGCCTGAAGAGCATTGAATATTGCCCTCAATTCCAGAATATTTATTGGGAGGAGTTTCTCCTCCTGAGTCCACGATCCCTGAGCCTTCAGGGAGTTCCAGACTGCACCCCAACCTAGAAGGCTGGTATTGGTCGTTATAATTGTCCAATCTGGCCTGCGAAAGGTCATACCTTTGGACAGATGAACCCGAGATAGCCACCAGAGAAGAGAATCTCTGGTCTCTTGATCCAGATTTAGTAGAGGGGACAAATCTGTGTAATCCCCATTCCACTGACTGAGCATGCATAGTTGCAGCGGTCTGAGATGTAGGCGCGCAAACGGAACTATGTCCATTGCCGCTACCATTAAGCCGATTACCTCCATGCACTGAGCCACCGAAGGGCGCGGAATAGAATGGAGAACACGGCAAGAATTTAGACGTTTTGATAACCTGGACTCCGTCAGGTAAATTTTTATTTCTACAGAATCTATCAGAGTCCCTAGGAAGGAGACTCTTGTGAGTGGGGACAGAGAACTCTTTTCCTCGTTCACTTTCCACCCGTGCGACCTCAGAAATGCCAGAACTATGTCCGTATGGGACTTGGCAATTTGGAAATTTGATGCCTGTAACAGGATGTCGTCTAGATAAGGGGCCACTGCTATGCCCCGCGGTCTTAGGACCGCCAGAAGCGACCCCAGAACCTTTGTAAAAATTCTTGGGGCTGTAGCTAACCCGAAGGGAAGAGCCACAAACTGGTAATGCCTGTCCAGAAAGGCAAACCTTAGGAACCGATGATGATCTTTGTGTATCGGAATGTGAAGGTAAGCATCCTGTAGATCCACCGTAGTCATATATTGACCCTCCTGGATCATAGATAGGATGGTCCAAATAGTTTCCATTTTGAATGATGGAACTCTGAGGAATTTGTTTAAGATCTTTAGATCCAAGATTGGTCTGAAGGTTCCCTCTTTTTTGGGAACCACAAACAGATTTGAGTAAAATCCCTGTTCCTCCTTTGGAACTGGATGGATCACTCCCATAACTATGAGGTCTTGCACACAGTGTAAGAATGCCTCTTTCTTTATCTGGTTGACAGATAATCGTGAAAGGTGAAATCTCCCTTGTGGAGGAGAAGCCTTGAAGTCCAGAAGATACCCCTGAGATATAATCTCCAACGCCCAGGGATCCTGAACATCTCTTGCCCATGCCTGGGCGAAGAGAGAAAGTCTGCCCTCTACTAGATCCGTTACCGGATAGGGGGCCATTCCTTCATGCTGTCTTAGAGGCAGTGGCAGGCTTTTTGGCCTGCTTGCCTTTGTTCCAGGACTGGTTAGGTTTTCAGGCCGTCTCGGACTGAGCAAAAGTTCCCTCTTGTTTTGTAGCAGAGGAAGTTGATGCTGCACTTGCCTTGAAGTTTCGAAAGGCATGAAAATTAGACTGTTTGGCCCTTGATTTGGACCTGTCCTGAGGAAGGGCATGACCTTTACCTCCAGTAATGTCAGCAATAATTTCCTTCAAACCAGGCCCGGATAGGGTCTGCCCCTTGAAGGGAATGTTAAGTAGTTTAGACTTTGAAGTCACGTCAGCTGACCAAGATTTGAGCCATAGCGCCCTACGCGCCTGGATGGCAAATCCAGAATTCTTAGCCGTTAGTTTAGTCAAATGAACAATGGCATCAGAAACAAAAGAATTAGCTAGCTTAAGTGCTCTAAGCTTGTAAAGTATGTCCTCCAAAGGAGTCGTTGTCTGTAAAGCCTCTTCCAGAGACTCAAACCAGAACGCTGCAGCAGCAGTGACAGGAGCAATGCATGCAAGGGGCTGCAGGATAAAACCTTGTTGAATAAACATTTTCTTAAGGTAACCCTCTAATTTTTTATCCATAGGATCTGAAAAAGCACAACTGTCCTCGACAGGGATAGTAGTACGCTTTGCTAAAGTAGAAACTGCTCCCTCCACCTTAGGGACCGTTTGCCATAAGTCCCGTGTGGTGGCGTCTATGGGAAACATTTTTCTAAAAATAGGAGGGGGGGAAAACGGCACACCGGGTCTATCCCACTCTTTATTAATAATTTCTGTAAACCTTTTAGGTATTGGAAAAACCTCAGTACACACCAGCACTGCATAGTATTTATCCAGTCTACACAATTTCTCTGGCACTGCAATTGTGTCACAGTCATTAAGAGCAGCTAAAACCTCCCTAAGCAAAACACGGAGGTTCTCAAGCTTAAATTTAAAAGTAGAAATATCAGAATCAGGTTTCCCTGAGTCAGAGATATCACCCACAGACTGAAGCTCTCCTTCCACAGCTTCTGCATATTGTGAGGCAGTATCAGACATGGCTCTTAAAGCGTCTGTATGCTCTGTATTACACCTAACACCAGAGCTATCACGCTTTCCTCTAAATTCAGGTAGTCTGGCTAATACCGCTGACAATGTATTATCCATGACTGCCGCCATGTCTTGTAAAGTAATCGCTATGGGCGTCCTTGATGTACTTGGCGCCATTTGAGCGTGAGTCCCTTGAGCGGGAGTCAAAGGGTCTGACACGTGGGGAGAGTTAGTCTGCATAACTTCCCCCTGGTCAGAATCCTCTGGTGATACATTTTTTAAAGATAAAAACTGACCTTTATTGTTTAAAGTGAAATCAATACATTTAGTACACATTCTCATATGGGGTTCCACCATGGCTTTTAAACATAATGAACAAGGAGTTTCCTCTATGTCAGACATGTTTATACAGACTAACAATGAGACTAGCAAGCTTGGAAAACACTTTAAATCAAGTTAACAAGCAAAATATAAAAAACAGTACTGTGCCTTTAAGAGAAACAAATTTTGTCAAAATTTGAAAAACAGTGAAAAAAGGCAGTAAATCAAACAAAATTTTTACAGTGTATGTAATAGGTTAGCAGTGCATTGCACCCACTTGCAAATGGATGATTAACCCCTTAATGCAAAAAACGGATCAAAAAAACGAATTAAACGTTTTTTAAACAGTCACAACAACTGCCACAGCTCAGCTGTGGTCCTACCTTCCTCAATAAACTACTTTTGAAGCCTTTAGAGCCCTTCAGAGATGTCCTATAGCATGCAGGGGGGACTGCTGAGGGAAGCTGAATGTCTCTGTCTGTAATTTTAACTGCGCAAAAAAGCGCTAAAATAGGCCCCTCCCACTCATACTACAACAGTGGAAAGCCTCAGGAAACTGTTTCTAGGCAAAAATCAAGCCAGCCATGTGGAAAAAACTAGGCCCCAATAAGTTTTATCACCAAAGCATATATAAAAACGATTAAACATGCCAGCAAACGTTTTATATTGCACATTTATGAGAGTATATATCTCTAATAGTAAGCCTGATACTAGTCGCTATTAAATCACTGTATTTAGGCTTAACTTACATTAATCCGGTATCAGCAGCATTTTCTAGCAATTCCATCCCTAGAAAAACTTAAAACTGCACATACCTCATTGCAGGATAACCTGCACGCCATTCTCCCTCTGAAGTTACCTCACTCCTCAGACATATGTGAGAACAGCAGTGGATCTTAGTTACTTCTGCTAAGATCATAGAAAACGCAGGCAGATTCTTCTTCTAAATGCTGCCTGAGATAAAATAGTGCAACTCCGGTACCATTTAAAAATAATAAACTTTTGATTGAAGACAAAAACTAACTATATTTCACCACTTTCCTCTTACTACCTCCATCTTTGTTGAGAGTTGCAAGAGAATGACTGGATATGACAGTTAGGGGAGGAGCTATATAGGAGCTCTGCTGTGGGTGTCCTCTTGCAACTTCCTGTTGGGAAGGAGAATATCCCACAAGTAATGGATGATCCGTGGACTGGATACACCTTACAAGAGAAAAGTAATTTAATTACCTCATAAGAATCATGGTATTGCTTTTTCAGTAACAAATTAACGATGTCTGATTAAGTGGTGCTAAGTGTCATGCAAAAACTCTGAGGGCCAGATGTGGCCCCTGAGCCGTAGTTTGGACACTTGACAGACCCCATCCATCTATTGATGGAGATTCATTTTATTTCTATTTATATGGAATAAGTTCTTTAGCCCAGCTAGCCATGATATGAAAGCGAATTGCTCTGTATCGATGGAGTAATTCTATAGGACCATTAAAGAGGAACATTATGAGGGATCTCTCAAGCCAACATTCAATCACTACCTGCATTCTGCTAATAGCTCTCTTGCAGTGTGATTTACTTTACGGGAATTCCCACCAGATGTGCGAAAGCTTTCCGTTATTGCTAGGGTGACTATATTGCCGTTTTAAAAAGGGACACAGGGCTGTTTAAAGAAATGTTTTGTATAAGAACCCTGACATATATATTTTTCATATGTGTCCCTTTTTAAAGCGGCAATATGGTCACCCTAGTTATTGTCCTACTCTCTCTAGCATTTATATGAAACATAGGGGAACATCTAGTGTAAGTGGGATTGTGTGAAATACCATCTTTTAAAAAAATTTTTCCTCGTCTCGGCTATTACAGTTGAAATAGTTTTCTTTACTGTTTGTAAAAAATTTCACGCCAGAGTTACATTGCCAGAGATCTGTGAAGACCATTAAAGTGAAGTTCAATTTCAAACAACTGTGCACCACCCATGTATACATTAACCTCCCAATATAATAGTCGCTTACTTTTTTTTACAGAAAATGGATATGATTTCGGAGTTATTTATATATATATTATATCACTCTTTCTTACCTTTACCCCTCCCCCGGTCTACTTCCTTATTTCCCTCAACTGACGTCGCAATCGTAAGAACAAGCTGACGTCGTCACTTCAATGCTCGTGCACAAGAACGGATGCGATATGCGCATGCGTATCCTGTCTTCATTCGCGCATGCGTAAAAATTTTCGTTCCGTTCCACAGTTCATACAGGATCAGAGTATCGGATCCAGAGACACAGGCTAACACGCAAGCGCAAGTCATGCACGAGCATGACCACAAACGAGACAATCGCTGTTATACGCATGCGCGAAACTGTGTTATGATGCGGGGAAAAAGGGGCAGGACGCCCCGGGGGAAGTAAAGGGATTGGAAATCAAATTCTGAAAAAATGTCAATCAAAAGGCAAACAATGTCGGGCAGACAATTGCGGGAATACGGAGGGTAAATTAAAATTAAAAAATGAAACGTTAGCGATTATTTAGAGAGTTTTGATGAATGAACATTATAGTTTTTTATTATGATAAATAGAATTATGTAATTGAGAGCAGCGGACTTGAACTTCACTTTAAAGAACATGTGAGAATACATAGTCTAGCAGTCTCTTAAGTTAAAGGGACATGAAACACAACATTTTTCTTTCATTATTTAGATAGAGCATGTGATTTTAAACAACATTCCCATTTGCTTCTATTATCAAATTTACTTAATTCTCTTTGGTATTCTTTGTTGAAGGAGCAGCAATGCACTACTGGGAGCTAACTGAACACATCTTGGGAACCAATGAAAAGAGGCATTTATGCGCATCCACCAATGAGCAGCAAGCTTCCAGTAATGCATTGTTGCTCCTGAGCCTACCTAGGTATCCTTTTCAGCTAAGGATACTAAGAGTACTAAGCAAATTAGATTATAGAAGTGAATTGGAAACTTGTTTAAAATCACATGCTCTGTCTGTATCATGAAAATCACAAACATTTTTGGGAGATTTAGGTCCCTTTAAGAAAGATTGCCTTCATAAATAAACATAATTTATGCTTACCTGATAAATTAATTTCTTTCAGGGTGGTGAGAGTCCACAATTCATTACTCATGGGCATTACTCTTCTCTACCACTAAGAGGAGGGAAAGATTCCCAAACCCCAAATTTATGCTTACCTGATAAATGTATTTATTTATTGACATGGTGAGTCCACGGATCATCAGTAATTACTATTGGGAATATCACTCCTGGCCAGCAGGAGGAGGCAAAGAGCACCACAGCAAAGCTGTTAAAGGGACACTGAACCCAAATTTTTTTCTTTCGTGATTCAGATAGAGCATGAAATTTTAATCAACTTTCTAATTTACTCCTATTATCAAATTTTCTTTATTCTCTTGGTATCTTTATTTGAAATGCAAGAATGTAAGTTTAGATGCCGGCCCATTTTTGGTGAACAACCTGGGTTGCCCTTGCTAATTGGTGGATAAATTCATCCACCAATAAAAAAGTGCTGTCCAAAGTCCTGAACCAAGACAAAAGTTTAGATTCCTTCTTTTCAAATAAAGTAAGCAAGAGAACAAAGAAAAATTGATAATAGGAGTAAATTAGAAAGTTGCTTAAAATTGCATGCTCCATCTGAATCACGAAAGAAAAAATTTGGGTTCAGTGTCCCTTTAAGTATCACTTCCCTTCCTACAACCCCCAGTCATTCAACCGAATGAAAAGGAGCGAAAGGAAGCAACACAAGGTGCAGAGCTGCCTGAAGTATATATGACAAAAGAAAACCTGTCTGAAAAATACAGGGTGGCCTGTGGACTCACCGTGTCAAGAAAGAAATACATTTATCAGGTAAGCATAAATTTTGTTTTCTTTCTAATGACACAGTGAGTCCACGGATCATCAGTAATTACTATTGGGAATCAATACCCAAGCTAGAGGACACAGATGATAAGGGAGGGACAAGACAGGGAACCAAAACAGAAGGCACCACTGCTTGAACCTAAAGAAGCCTCAGCCGAGTCAAAAGAATCAAATTTATAACATTTTGAAAAATGGGTGCTGAGAGGACCAAGTTGCAGCTTTGCAAATCTGTTCCACAGAAGCTTCATTTTTGAAGGCCCAGGAAGCAGAAACAGCTTTCGTGGAATGAGCCGTGATTCTCTCAGGAGGTTGCTGTCCAGCAGTTTCATAGGCCAAACGAATTATACTCCTCAGCCACAAAGAAAGAGAAGAAGCCGTAACTTTTTGACCCTTGCGTTTCACAGAGAAAAATTGAAAATCCTTAGTCGCCTATAAATAGTATTATAACGCACGCACCACATCTAGGTTGTGCAGTAAACGCTCTTTATGAGAAGAAGGGTTAGGACACAAAGAAGAAACAACGATTTCTTGATTAATGTTCCTATCCGAAACCCCTTTAGGAAGGAAACCTAACTTAGTACGCAGAACTACCTTATCCGAATGAAAAATAAGGTAAGGGGATTCACACTGCAACGCCGAGAGTTCCGAGACTCTACGAGCAGAAGAAATTGCAACAAGAAACAAAACTTTTCAAGACAATATCTTAATATCTAAGGAATGCATAGGCTCAAACGGAGCCTGCTGAAGAACTTTAAGAACAAGGTTAAGACTCCAGGGAGGAGTAACAGGTTTGAACACAGGCCTGATTCTCGCCAAGGCCTGACAGAAGGATTGCACATCTGGAACATCCGCCATCTGCAAAAATATATATAAGGCAGATATTTGACCCTTCAAAATACTCGCAGACAAACCCTTCTCCAGACCTTCCTGGAGAAAGGACAAAATTCTAGGAATCCTGACTTACTCCACGAGAACCCCTTGGATTCACACCAGAACAGATATCTGCACCATATCTTATGGTAAATCTTTCTAGTCACAGGCTTACGAGCCTGGATAAAGGTCTCAATGACCGACTCCGAAAACCAGCGCTTAGATAGAATTAAGCGTTCAATCAACAAGCAGTCAGCTTCAGAGAAACGAGATTTGGGTGAAGGAAGGGCCCTTGAAGTAGAAGGTCCTTCCTCAGTGGAAGTCTCCAAGATGGGAGAGATGATATCTCCACTAGGTCTGCATACCAGATCCTGCGAGGCCACGCCGGTGCAATGAGGCGAGGGAGCAGAGGAAACGGTGGAAACACATAAGCCAGGTTGAAGGACCAAGGCGCTGCTAGAGCATCTATCAGCGCTGCCTTGGGATCCCTGGACCTGGATCCGTAACAAGGAAGCTTGAGACGCCATGAGATCCAGTTCTGGTTTGCCCCAACGTTGAATCAACTGTGCAAACACCTACGGATGGAGCTCCCACTCCCCCGGATGAAAAGTCTGTTGACTTAGAAAATCCGCCTCCCAGTTCTCTACTCCTGGCATATGGATAGCTGATAGGTGGCAAGAGTGAATCTCTGCCCAACGAATTATCTTTGAAACCTTCAACATCGCTAGGGAACTCCTTGTTCCTCCTTGATGGTTGATGTAAGCTACAGTTGTGATGTTGTCCGACTGAAATCTGATGAACCTCACAGCCACTAGCTGAGGCCAAGCCTGAAGAGCATTGAATATCGCTCTTAGTTCCAGAATGTTTATTGGAAGGAGAGCCTCCTCCTGAGTCCATGACCCCTGAGCCTTCAGAGAGTTCCAGACTGCCCCCCAGCCCAAAAGGCTGGCATCTGTTGTTACTATTGTCCAATCTGGCCTGCGGAAGGTCATACCTTTGGACAGATGGACTCGAGAAAGCCACCAGAGAAGAGAATCCCTGGTCTCTTGATCCAGATTTAGTAGAGGGGACAAATCTGTGTAATCCCCATTCCACTGACTGAGCATGCAGAGTTGCAGCGGTCTGAGATGTAAGCGGGCAAACGGCACTATGTCCATTGCCGCTACCATTAAGCCGATTACTTCCATACACTGAGCCACCGAAGGGCGAGAAGTAGAATAAAGAACACGGCAGGAATTTAGAAGTTTTGACAACCTGGCCTCTGTCAGGTAAATCTTAATTTCTACAGAATCTATCAGAGTTCCTAGGAAGGAAACTCTTGTGAGAGGGGATAGAGAACTCTTCTTTTTGTTCACTTTCCACCCATGAGACCTCAGGAATGCCAGAACAATGTCCGTATGGGACTTGGGAATTTGGAAATTTGACGCCTGTATCAGATTGTCGTCTAAGTAAGGGGCTACTGCTATGCCCCGCGGCCTTAGGACCGCCAGAAGTGACCCCAGAACCTTCGTAAAGATTCTTGGTGCTGTAGCTAACCCAAAGGGAAGAGCCACAAACTGGTAATGCCTGTCTAGGAAGGCGAACCTGAGAAACCGATGATGATCTTTGTGTATCGGAATGTGAAGATAAGCATCCTTTATGTCCACGGTAGTCATGTATTGACCCTCCTGGATCATAGGTAGGATGGTTCGAATAGTCTCCATCTTGAAAGATGGGACCCTGAGAAATTTGTTTAGAATCTTGAGATCTAAGATTGGTCTGAAGGTTCCTTGCCCCTGTTCCTCCTTTGGAACTGGGTGGATCACTCCCATAACTAGGAGGTCTTGAACACAATGTAAGAATGCCTCTCTCTTTATCTGGTCTGCAGATAATTGTGAAAGGTGAAATCTTCCTTTTGGGGAAGAAGCTTTGAAGTCCAGAAGATATCCCTGGGACACAATTTCCAACACCCAGGGATCCTGGACGTCTCTTGCCCAAGCCTGGGCGAAGAGAGAAAGTCTGCCCCCTACTAGATCCGTTACCGGATCGGGGGCCAATCTTTCATGCTGTCTTAGAGGCAGCAGCAGGCTTCTTGGCCTGTTTACCTTTGTTCCAAGCCTGGTTAGGTCTCCAGACCGGCTTGGACTGGGCAACATTTCCCTCTTGTTTTGTATTAGAGGAAGATGATGCCGCGCTCGTCTTAAAGTTTCGAAAGGCACGAAAATTAGTTTGTTTGGTCCTTAATTTGTTAGACCTATCCTGAGGAAGGGCATGACCTTTTCCTCCAGTAATATCAGAAATGATCTCCTTCAGTCCAGGCCCGAATAGGGTCTGCCCCTTGAAGGGAATATTGAGAAGCTTAGACTTTGAAATAACGTCAGCTGACCAGGATTTAAGCCATAGCACCCTACGCGCCTGAATAGCAAAACCTGAGTTCTTAGCCGTTAGTTTAGTTAAATGAACAACGGCGTCAGAAACAAATGAATTGGCTAGCTTAAGCGCTTTAAGCTTGTCAAGTATATCATCCAATGGAGTTTCTACCTGTAAGGCCTCTTCCAGAGACTCAAACCAGAAGGCCGCAGCAGCAGTGACCGGGGCAATGCATGCAAGAGGCTGGAGAATAAAACCTTGTTGAATAAACATTTTCTTAAGGTAACCCTCTAACTTTTTATCCATTGGATCTAGGAAAGCACAACTGTCCTCGACGGGGATAGTTGTACGCTTAGCTAGGGTAGAAACTGCTCCCTCCACCTTAGGGACCGTTTGCCATAATTTCCGTGTAGCGGGATCTATTGGAAACATTTTCTTAAAAATAGGAGGGGGAGAGAACGGTACACCTGGTCTATCCCATTCCTTAGTAATAATTTCTGAAAACCTTTTAGGTATTGGAAAAACATCAGTGTAAACAGGCACTGCATAGTATTTATCTAATCTACACAATTTCTCTGGCACTATAATGGTGTCACAGTCATCCAGAGTAGCTAAAACCTCCCTGAGCAACACGCGGAGGTGTTCAAGCTTAAATTTTAATGTTGACATATCAGAATCAGGTTGAAGCATCTTCCCTGAGTCAGAAAAATCACCCACAGAAAGAAGCTCTCCTGCCTCAGCTTCTGCATATTGTGAGGGGATATCAGACATAGCTACTAAAGCGTCAGAGTGCTCTGTATTTTTTCTAGCCCCAGAGCTGTCTCACTTTCCTTGTAACCCTGGTAGTTTGGACAATACCGCTGTAAGGGTATGATCCATAACTGCCGCCATGTCTTGTAAAGTAAACGCCATGGGCGCCCTAGATGTACTTGGCGCCTCTTGAGCAGGAGTCCCTTGAGCGGGAGTCAAAGGTTCTGACACGTGGAGCGAGTTAGTCGGCATAACTTCCCCCTTGTCAGTTTCCTCTGATGATAAATCTTTTAAAGACAGAATATGATCTTTATAACTTAAAGTAAAATCAGTACATTTGGAACACATTCTAAGAGGGGGTTCCACAATGGCTTCTAAACATAATGAACAAGGAGTTTCCTCTATGTCAGACATGTTTAAACACTTTGATAAATGTAAACAAGCAAAAAATAAAAACGGTACTGTGCCTTTAAGAGAAACAAATTTTGTCAGAAATTGAAAAACAGTGATAAAAAGCAGTAAATCTTACGAAATTTTTACAATGTGTATAATAGACTAACAGAGCATTGCACCCACTTGCAAATGGATGATTAACCCCTTAGTTTCAAAACCGGATAAAAAAAAAACGATATAAACGTTTTTCAACAGTCACAACAAACTGCCACAGCTCTGCTGTGGCCCTACCTGCCCATATAACGACTTTGAAAGGCACAAAAACCCTTTAGAGAGGTCCTAAGTGTTCAGGGGACTCCTTCAGGGAAACTGGATGTTTCAAGCTGCAAAATCTAATGCGCATTTAGGCGCGAAAATAGGCCCCTCCCAACCTGTATTCACAGTGAGAGGGCCTAACAAAACTATCCCTAGGCAAAACCTAGCCAGCCATGTGGAAAAAACTGGGCCCCAATAAAGTTTTATCACCAATATGTATAAAAAAACGTTTAAACACTTCCAGCAAACGTTTTATTTTTCAGTAGTGTGAGAAAGTAATAAGAATATTACCTTTTACAGCAAGCATGATACTAGTCGTTATTAAATCACTGTAATCAGGCTTACCTTAAATAAATCCGGTATTAACAGCATTTTCTAGCATATTCATTTCTCTAGAAAAATTTAAACTGCACATACCTCATAGCAGGAGACCCTGCACGCCATTCCCCCAGCTGAAGTTACCTCTCTCTTCAGTTATGTATGAGAACAGCAATGGATCTTAGTTACAACCTGCTAAGATCATCAAAGACCACAGGCAGACTCTTCTTCTACTTTCTGCCTGAGGCTAAAATAGTACAACTCCGGTACCATTTGAAAATAACAAACTTTTGATTGAAGATAAACTAAATAAAAACACCACATCTCTCTAGCTACTTCCTTTCTTGTCGAGAGCTGCAAGAGAATGACTGGGAGTGGCAGTTAGAGGAGGAGCTATATAGACAGCTCTGCTGTGGGTGATCCTCTTGCAGCTTCCTGTTGGGAAGGAGAATATCCCACAAGTAATGGATGATCCGTGGACTGGATACACCTTACAAGAGAAACAAACTGTAAACTGTTTTGCCTGTAACTCCTTTGCACATATTACCCAATATAAAAACTTTAACATTTTTCTGTTAATAATTAAAACAAGTATCAAGCAACTCAGCTAGAACAGGCACAGCATAACTTAAACCCATATTTGTGGGTTATTCTTATTTCTATAGGAAGAATCAATTGATTGTTCACAGATTCAAAACATATTTGGCAACAATATTACCACAGCTCTAGAACTTCCAAACACAATATATACTCCTTGAATAAAGGTTTATTAACCTGTTTTTATTTATGGTATTAAGGTTTGAACATGCAATACAGATTTAGCTGTTGTGGTATATAACATGTCTTTATCTTAAAATGTAATACATTTAAGTTACGTAAATTTTACAAAAGAGCAGTAATTGGATATGGATTGATTATAACAACTTGCATAAAATGTTTTTGTCAGCAAATTTTGATTTAGTTTTAGTCATAGTCTTTTGACTAAAATGCCATTTTAGTTTTAGTCGTATTTTAGTCATCAGAATTTCTTTAGTTTTATACTCATTTTAGTCTAGATTTAGTCAACGAAATTAACACTGGGGCAATGCCACGCAAAAGGCCTTTTTAAGGGCTATTTGTAATTTAATGTAGGGTAGGGCTTTTTTTTATTTTGGGGGGCTTTTTTATTTTATTTTGTTAGGGGGATTAGAGTAGGTGTAATTAGTTTAAAAATCTTGTAATTTCTTTATTATTTTCTGTAATTTAGTGTTTGTTTTCGTACTTTAGATAAATTTATTTAATTGTAATTAATTGTATTTAATTTAGGTAATTAATTAAATTATAGTGTAGTGTTAGGTATAATTGTAACTTAGGTTAGGTTTTATTTTACAGGTAAATATGTCTTTATTTTAACTAGGTAGTTATTAAATAGTTAATAACTACTTAATAACTATTGTACCTAGTTAAAATAAATACAAAGTTGCCTGTAAAATAAAAATAAACCCTAAGCTAGCTACAATGTAACTATTAGTTATATTGTAGCTAGCTTATGGTTTATTTTATAGGTATTTAGTTTTAAATAGGAATTATTTAGTTAATTGTAGTAATTTTATTTAGATTTATTAAAATTATATTTAAGTTAGGGGGTGTTAGGGTTAGGGTAAGACTTAGGTTTAGGGGTTACTAACTTTATTATAGTGGTGGCGACGTTGGGGGTGGCATATTAGGGGTTAATAAGTGTAGGTAGGTTGCGGCGACATAGGGGACGGCAGATTAGGGTTTAATAAATAAAATGTAGGTGTCTGCGATTTTGGGGGCGGCAGATTAGGGGTTCATAAGTATAATGTAGGTGGCGGTGGTGTCCGGAGCTGCAGATTAGGGCTTAATAATAAAATGCAGGTGTCGGCGATGTTGGGGGCGGCAGATTAGGGGTTAATAAGTGTAAGATTAGGGGTGTTTAGACTCGGGGTTCATGTTAGGGTGTTAGGTTTAGACATAAAATGTGTTTCCCCATAGGAATCAATGGGGCTGCGTTAGGAGCTTTACACTGCTTTTTTGCAGGTGTTAGGTTTTTTTTCAGCCGGCTCTCCCCCATTGATTCCTATGGGGAAATCGTGCACGAGCAAGTTTTAGCAGCTCACCGCTAACGTAAGCAGCGCTGGTATTGAGGTGAGATGTGGAGCTAAATTTTGCTCACTTACGCTCACTTTTTTGCCGCTAACGCCGGGTTTGTAAAAACCCGTAATACCAGCGCTGTCTGGAAGTGAGCGGTGAGACAAAACTGCTCATTAGCACCACACAGCCTCTAACGCAAAACTCGTAATCTAGGCATAAATTTCTTGCGTAGATTTAGGGACAGAATCCTGCTGCTCCAATATAGCATATACTATAACACTATAAAACCCCTTAAACCCTTGAGGAATAGAAACCATGTACCCCCACATAAGTAGCTGGACAAGAACAATCAACTAGATTACAGGTTTTGCAGTCGTGTTTTAACGCTGAAAAAATGGCTATTTCAACAGTAACGCAGCCATTACGAGTCTTGTCGGTATAGCTGTACGGCAAACATTTTAGCCTGTAACGCAACATCAGTCCTGCACTCAAAAAAATGAAGTTTTTGCGTGGGATTTCCATAGCGCTGCCATTACAAGTTTTGCAGTGAGGCTAAAAAGCTTGCGTTACAGTCTATACCGACACAATCCGTTCAGCAATCTGAGACCAGTAGTTATGAGTTTTGCACAACAAAATTGTTACACAAAACTCATAACTAAACTGTTACAAAGTACACTAACACCCATAATCTAACTATTAACCCCTAAACACTATATTAAACTTATTCACCCTTAATCTGCCGCTCCCGACATCACCGCCACTAATAAAATGTATTAACCCCTATTCCGCCGCTCCCCGACATCGCCACCACTATAATAAAGTTATTAACCCATATTCCCCTGCACGCCAACACTATAATAAAGATATTAACCCCTATTCCGTCGCTCCCCGACATCGCAGCCACTAAATAAAGTTATTAACCCCTAAAACTCTGGCCTCCCACATCACTGCCACTAAATAAACCTATTAACCCCTAAACCGACAGCCCCCCACATTGCAAAAAACTAAATTAAACTATTAACCCCTTAACCTAACAACCCCCTAACTTTAAATTAAAGGGACAGTCAAAAAGAGAATTTTTGTTGTTTTAAAAGATAGATAATCCCTTAATTACCAATTCCCCAGTTTTGCATAACCAACACAGTTATAATTATACACGTTTACCTCTATAATTACCTTGTAACTAAGCCTCAGCAGACTGCTCCCTTATTTCAGTTCTTTTGACAGACTTGCATTTTAGCCAATCAGAGCTGTCTCCATGGTAAATTCACGTGCATGAGCTCAATGTTATCTATATGAAACATGTGAAATAATGCCCTCTAGTGGTGAAAAACTATCAAAATTCATTTAGATTAGAGACAGCCTTCAAGATCTAAGAAATTAGCATATGAACCTCCTAGGTTTAGCTTTCAACTAAGAATACCAAGAGAACAAAGAAAAATTGGTGATAAAAGTAAATTGGAAAGTTGTTTAAAATTACATGCCCTATTTGAAACATGAAAGTCTTTTTTGGACTTGACTGTCCCTTTAAAATAACAAGATCCCTATCTTAAAATAAATAAAAACTTACCTGGGAAATTAAAAAAAAACCTAAGTTTAAATTATAAATGAAACTAACATTACTATTATACTAAAATAAAAATTAAATCTACAATTACAAAAAATAAAAATTATTAATTACGAAAAATAAACAAAATTATCCAAAATAAAAACAGTTACACCTAATCTAATAGGCCCCCAAATTAAAATAAAAAACCCTAGCCTACAATAAATTGTAGGGCATTGCCCTAAAGAAATCAGCTCATTACCTGAAAAAAATCACAAAGACCCCTCCAACAGTAAAACCCCCCACCCAACCAACCCCCCAAAATAAAAAACGGAGCACGTAAAAGCAGCGCTTGGGTTTTGTGCAGTATGGAGCTCATCGTCACCATATCGCACGCACAAGGCGGCTTTTCAAAAACTTGCAATGGCAGAGCTATGGAGGGTGAAATAACGCAACTTTTGTTGCGTTCGTTTCACACCCTCTATAGTGCAAAACTTGTAATCTAGGTGTTTGTGCGCTAAGCTGAGCAGGAGAAAATAACATTATATTACCTCCGAACGCGTGCTAAACAACTGACAGTTTAAATGTGGTTGAGTGCACCAAAAACTTGACACGCACATAGCCCAGCAAACGGAAAGCAGACACGCGGAGAACTAAGCCTGGCAAAAATAAAGCTGCGTGCAAAAGTAATGGAATAGTGAAAGATCTGTCCCAGGGCCATATATAAAAACATATATAGATAAACTTTTTAAATACAAAAGTGCCCATAATATAGCTAAATGAGTGTCTATATTTTAAAAAAATAAAAAAACAAATTATGCTTACCTGATAATTTTCTTTTCTTCTGACGGGAAGAGTCCACGGCCGCATTCATTACTTTTGGGAATTCAGAACCTGGCCACCAGGAGGAGGCAAAGACACCCCTGCCAAAGGCTTCAAATACTTCCCCCACTTCCCTCATCCCCCAGTCATTCTGCCAAGGGAACAAGTAACAGTAGGAGAAATATCAGGGTGAAAAAGGTGCTAGCAAAACAAAAATTTACTGCTGCCTCATAGATAAAACGCGGGCAGGAGCAGTGGAATCTTCCCGTCAGAAGAAAAGACAATTATCAGGTAAACATAATTTATGTTTTTCTTCTTAAATGGGAAGAGTCCACAGCTGCATTCATTACTTTTGGGAAAACAATACCCAAGCTAGAGGACATTGAATGCAAACAAAGGGCGGGTACAAAAATGCGCTCCCTCGAAAGGCACCACAGACTGAAATTACCCGACACCCTACAAAAACCTCTAAACGACAAGGGAAAAAAACGGAAGCCCAGGTAACTGCACATCAGTTACATAACCTGCAAAGCCATGCTAGAGACCGCTCAGACCCAGAGTCTGCTGAGCACAAAAGCCTCAGAGGAGCCAGCCCAGCGGCTCTCTACTCCCACGAACGTACACTGGCCTTAAGGTCAAAAAACCTCTACCCACCCCCGAGGGGGAGAATAGAAAACCCCATAAGAGATCCAAAGGACCATCAAACACGGGCTCAAATCAAAATTAGAGCAACCCAAGGTTGCCACAGGACCACTGCCCATGGAAACGAACTCCCTAGAAGGACAAGGACCAGAAAGATAAGTCCATACTCAGGAAAAAAAAGTCACTAGGATGACCAGAAGGCCATCCTCATATCCCTGACACAGCACCATACCACATATGGTGCTTCAGAAAAACCGCAAGTTCCATATTGCAGCATAGCCAAGTCGAAAACCGTTATGGTAGACAAGTAGACAAGCAAAAACAGGATAACTGTCCTAGCAGTTAAAAAAAAGAGCCCTCCAAAAGAACACAGAGCCACCTGAAAACAGGAACTCACATTGACCATTCTCCAGGCAACAAAGCTGACCCTAAGCCATCGTCAGACTCATCCCACGAGAAGCGCCAAAAAATCTCGACAACAGCTCAGAGCAGACCAATCCCCGACCTTCCCTCCAGGATAACGGTCCCAGACCAAAGGCTAGTTAAAGACCAAAGATAAGAGTCCCAGACCGTCGGAATAAAAAGGATAGATCTACAAGGAATCAAAACCCCCTAGTAGAACACTGACCACTACTAAAACTGGCATGCTACCATGAGCCATGACAGGTAACTTCGTGCTCGGGTCCGAGAACCCCTACACTGCAGCCTTCCATAAAGAAGGAACACTCCCCAAAGAAAGAAAGTACTCTGACCCCCAGCATCCTAATACCAGAATCCAGTTCTGTTATTCTCAGTACGCAAGGAAGGGAAAAAATCCCATGAGGCGAGAAAAACAAGGACCCACAGACCTTCACAGATACTGAAGTACCTCCAAGTCAAGTACACGCAAGAACCCATCCCCCACCCTAGGTGAGAAGAAGAGGGATTAAAGCAACGGTAACCACCCTACCAATAGAGGCGAGACCCTTCGGCCAATATCGCCAGCCCAGTTGAAATGACAACTGGAGTCTACAAGGAAACATAAGACGTCCAGAAGACAAGTAGGGACCCGTCAGAGAGACATCAAACTTAAGCCTCAGACAGATAATAATCTCCCATGAGAGTAAAAAACCGCACCCCCTTCACAGGTACACACGGGGGAACCAAACCCGAAGGTTAAGTAGAACCGCCTATGCCCATTCCAGGCAAAAGACATGGTCCTAAGCCAGAGTCCTCAAAAAATGGAACCAATCAAAAGATCTAACCTCCTGAGGAAACTATAAGCTACCTCCCGTGTAGGAGCGCACCCAAGACAGAGTCTTCCATCACCTAAAGTCCTTAGACGTGGATTACCCAGCAACAGTCTCAAACCCAAGAGTTTGAAAAAACTCCTGACCAGTTGAAGAAATGGGCAACCAGTACTCTTGGATCGCAAGGCTTTCCTCTGTGGACAGGCTTAACCACCTAATCCACACACTGGTGAAGAGAAATGTTATTTCCCTGCCCCCAGAAAGGTGAAAGTCAGTAACTGACCTCGGACCTCCTACCCTCAAGCCCCAAAAGGCTAGATCTGCAATAAGGTCGAAGGATAGCCCCCGAGAGTCTAAAAATCATGGTATGACAAGGGGCAGTTCCTATATTGAGAAGACGACAGTCTCCAGAAATCCTTAGAGGATCGGTCTCACAGTACCTTAGAAATATTTCACTTGGGTGATATAAATGAGCCAGCGCCATAGATATGCCTTAACCTCTGGAGGAAACAAGCCACCTTCCGGAGAAGGAGTAAAGGTCATAGGGACACCTGATTGCGTAGCAAAGGAAGGTTCTGGGGCACGCGCCTCAGCGGACATGGAATCCTCTGGGGCAGATGGCTCAACGCATTCTAAGGTCTCTGATTCGGGAGAAGAGAGTACCCTAGAACGGCAATCGGAACATAATTGATGTTCATGGAAAACCCGGGCCATTTCATATTCATCACAAGACTTATTCTCCGCATCGGAGACATCCGTGTCCAAAAAAATCAGAATCCTTCATAATCTTGGGATTACAAAAATGACAAACACTAACTGGCACCCTCTTTACACCCCCAATGGCTGGGGCACTCACCACCTCCTGTGAACCAGACAACCAACGAGTAGACTCTCTCTGTCGCCACACAGTCAGCATACGGAAGTGGAAAACAACATAACCGTATCCGGTCACGAGATGCACCGTGCAAGTCAAAAAAGAGCACGCCAATGGATGATAAGGCCGTTATGTTCCGAAAAGCCATGAGCCTGAGTATTACTACACATTAGCAGATAGAACCACATAACAAACATGATTAAAGTCCCCCCCTGATCAATAACCCCCTTCAGGAGATATTAACCCATGATTCCTATTTTAAGGTAAAAGGAGTCCCACTGGGACCCTACCTTCTTGTTACCATTACATTCACATAATGCAATAAAATGAAACGATCTTAACGGAATCTGCGCAGTGGAACAGGAACACAGCCCTTCAAGTGTGACAGATAAGCCTCGCTTCTGACATGGACTTGAGTGAATAAAAGCAGGCAGCAAAATTTGCCAATGCTGATTGAAGGAGCTTAATATGATTTGGGATGGTTTTACAGAAAGACTCTCCCTGCATCTCCGGACTCTAACCTTCATCCATGCTCTCACTGAGAGGCTGACAAGATTACTTAAAACTCCAGTCCCATTTCGAAGAGTACTACCCTCCATAAGAGGCTATCTCAAACTTCTGGCATTTTTCTGCAGACCTCCTGTGAGGCAAAGAATTACTGGGGGATGAGGGAAGTGGGGGAGGTATTTGAAGCCTTTGGCTGGGGTATTTTTGCCTCCTCCTGGTGGCCAGGTTCTGAATTCCCAAAAGTAAGAAAATGCAGCTGTGGACTCTTCCGGTTTAAGAAGAAAAAACATAATTTATTCTTACCTGATAAATTTCTTTCTTTCTTGACACAGTGAGTCCACGGATCATCTAAATTACTGTTGGGAATATCACTCCTGACCAGCAGGAGGAAGCAAAGAGCACCACAGCAAAAGCTGTTAAATACCACTCCCCCTACCCACAATCCCCCACTATGTGCAGAATTATATACCATTATTTTTGAGGTTTACTGTCCCTTTAAATAAATGTTCTGAGAATCTTTTTCTTATTTTTCTGTTTGTGCGCCCCACATAAATCTGATCACAGCCACACTTGAGCAGGTAAACCACATATGTTGAATCACATGTGCAGCAGCATTAAATTCCAAAAGATTGTGTGACATCCACATTATAGAAAATGGAATCTCTATTAATGTGTGCAATTATTAAAAGAGTTTGTCATTTTGTTTTAAAATACACTTGAGCCCGGTTTGCGCTATTCTCTATTTTTCAGATAAAATTATATCATATAATTGGCATAAAGAACTACGATTGTGAAAATAGCTGCAACGGACGCGTCTGAACGTGTAAAGATTATCTACTAATCGCATTTTGGTGACTTTTTAATATACTGTATATTTTTTTTATTACAAATTCTAATAGTGTTTTTTTATTGTTATACCAGGGGTTTATTGGAAACATTTTAATTCTGTGGTTTTTTTTTCCTTTTAGCAGTTACTAGCACTGATTACATCGCATTGTCTGGTGTTTATTATGAAAGATTTCCCATCAGGTGAAACAAAGCAACATAAACCATACCCCAAATACATCCCTCTGACAAGCACTGTACTCTGAGGGGAACCGGGCCTCAACATAAACTGAAAACCCCTTACTCTGAAGATTCACATGCACATCTTCATTCTTCAGCCACCTTCAGTGGAGGCAAAGTAAAGACTGAGGTGTGTGTGAGGGGTTTTATAGAGCTCTTGGGGTTTGGGAATCTTTGCCTCCTCCTAGTGGTAGAGAAGAGTAATTCCCATGAGTATTGGATTGTGGACTCTCACCACCTGTATGAAAGAATCAAAGTTTTTCAAAGTTGGACAGAGGTCTGATTATATTACAAAGTTGAGTATGTGATTGAGGTAAGTATTGTTGCTTGAAAAATTTGTACAATTTTGAAACGGGAAACCAGTTTTTTATTTCTACAAAATGTAAAGAGTATGATCTTCAATAACTAATGTACTGGAACACAGGACAGTTTCCTATTGATCACTATTATTTTACCAATTTGCTCATATGAACATTTCTAAGCAGAGGTCTTAAAGGGGTGATCTCTTAATGGACAGTCTTGTTCCCCTCACTAGCATTTTAACCCTTTTCTTTATAATAGCATTTTTAGTAGTGGGGTTAAAATATCTTATAAGAAACAAGCACTGGTGGCAAATGTTGCAATTGTCAGATATATATTTATTCAACTGTACCAATGCTTTGAATTATAACAGAACAAAATTATGGAAAAAAGGTTATTCCATAATTTCTGTTTTAAGTTTAAAATAAAAATAATAATAAGAACTAAATATAAATATATATTAATTCACTCATTTTGTACTTTAATAATGTATGGCACACAAAACCCAAAAGCAAATTACATAGACTGCATTGCATCACAAACAGTGCAAATCATCATTCCACCTTTGTTGCTTCCAGCTGGACCTCAACTCACACACTACATAATACAATACACTGTTATACACCCTGTGTCTAGAACAAAAATGCATTCTTTATACTACAATAAAAATAGCACCCTGCACTCTTATTCATATCAGACCTGTGTAGTAGATGCAGTGGAGGAGGGAGTAATAGGGCATGCTCTGCTGTATGGTGGAAGGGAGTTCTGGTGAGAAAGGAGGCTGGAGGAAAGCGGAGTACTGCAGGCTGTCCTCACTGTGATGGGGTCCTTGTTACTGGTGTATATACCTGAGGAATGACAAGATATGTAAATAAAGACTGAGAAAAATCCAGCAGACAGAAACAGAAGCATGTACACCTTCATTTACCTGAGGATAGAAGAGGGGACTCCAGGTTGACACTGTGTAAGGAGGTGGGGTGAGTATAGTTCCGTGGCAGAGGAGGCAGAGTGAGAGGGGAAGTGCTGTGTGAAGGATTGTTTTTGCTTCCGCGGGGTCGCCCAGGGCCATGCCTGCTCCTCTTGTTGCCCTTGTGCTTTTTTTCCCGAGGTGGTTCTGCTCCCTCTCTGCTCCATTTCTGTGTTCGAGTTTCACCAGGAATGGGATCCCAAGTTCGAGGGGTGCCACCTGAGACAGTGGAAAAGCGCATAATGGAACCAAAGCTTGAAAAAGTAAGTTCTGGTGGAGAGGGAGGTGCAGCCCTTGAGGATCCCTCTTCATCATCTTCCTCTTCCTCTTCTTCATCCTCATCTTCTTGTTCCTCTAGTTTTGGAAAGGTAACCAGAAGAGGCGGAGAGGAGGTATTACCTGTGAAAAAGTACTGATGAAGGTAAGGGAATAAGGCCTTGGTGTGGTGGGCCAATTAAAGAGGCTAAGTGGAAATAGAAAGTCAATTTGAGAAAAGAATGAACTATTTATGGCAAAAAAGCTAGGCATATGAAAGCAAGAGGAACAACTATTAACAATTACAGGGAGCTGAGATGTTCTAGCCTGTTAAACATAGGATGTCATTGCTATAAAAGGGGAAGGTGTTACCTCAATGCAGGGAGAAGAGATTGGCTTTTAACTGCATGCAAGAGAGGAAGACTGTTTCAAGAATCTAAATAAATAGATACTTGTTTTAAAGGAACATGAAACCCACATTTTTTCTTTTGTGATTTAGAAAGAGCATGTCATTTTAAACAACTTTCTCATTTACTTCTATTATCTCATTTGCTTCATTCTCTTGATATCACTTGCTGAAAAGCATATCTAGATATGCTCAGTAGCTGCTGATTGGTTGCTGTACATAGAGGCCTTGTGTGATTGGCTCACACATGTGCATTGCTATTTCTTCAACAAAGGATATCTAAAGAATTGAGCAAATTAGATAATAGAAGTAAATTGGAAAGTTGTTTAAAATTACATGCCCTATCTGAATCATGAAAGTTTAATTTTGACTAGACTGCCCCTTTAAAGGGATAGTCAACACCAGAATTTTTGTTGTTTTAAAAGATAGATAATCCCTTAATTAACAATTCCCCAGTTTTGCATAACCAACACAGTTATAATAATACATGTTTTACCTCTGTAATTACCTTGTATCTAAGCCTCAGCAGACTGCCCCCTTATTTCAGTTCTTTTGACAGACTTGCAGTTTAGCCAATAAGAGCTGTATCCATGGTAAATTCACGTGCATGAGCTCAATGTTATCTATATGAAACACGTGAACTAATGCCCTCTAGTGGTGAAAAACTATCAAAATGCATTTAGATTAGAGGCGGCCTTCAAGGTCTAAAAAATTAGCATATGAACCTCCTTAAACCTAGCTTTCAACTAAGAATACCAAGAGAACAGAGCAAATTTGGTGATAAAAGTAAATTGGAAAGTTATTTAAAATTACATGCCCTATTTGAAACATTTAAGTTTTTTTTGGACTTGACTGTCCATTTAACTGAGGATAAAGGAGTATGGTGTTGTAGAAAAGGTTGTTTACATTTAAGAGAAGATGAGGGCTTTTCTAGTAGGGGGAGCATGTAAAGGTGTCACTTGCAGAGAAAGGAGAGTGAGATTAGAGCTGCAAGGAGTATGGAGTTACAGTGAAATAATGTGTAGTGTTACATAAGATTATCTGGGAGTGCTACCTGCTGGGAGGGAACCTCCACCTGTTGCTCCCTTTCCAATTTTACGACCTCTATGATTTGATAGTTTCTTCCCTTTTACCTCTGACCTTACAATCTCCGGGCTGTCCATACTGCTCTCCTGCTGTAAAACAAAAGAAGGCTGAAACATGTGATCCATGTTTTAACTGTAAAATTATTTGCGTTTTAATAATAATAATAATAATAATAATAATAATAATAATCATCATGCAATGAATAGAAAAGGTGACAAATCAGACATATATTATATAAAGTAACAGAGTTATGTGTGTGTTTGGTGTAGTAGGTGGTGTGTGTTAAAGGGACACTGAACTTTTTCTTTTGTGATTCAGATAGAGCATGACATTTTAAGCAACTTTCTAATTTACTCCTATTATCAAATTTTCTTCATTCTCTTTGTATCTTTATTTGAAATGCAAGAATGTAAGTTTAGATGCCAGCCCATTTTTGGTGAACAACCTGGGTTGTCCTTGCTGATTGGTGGATACATTCATCCACCAATACAAAAGTATAAAGTAGCTATCTAGAGTCTGAACCAAAAAAAAGCTTAGATGCCTTCTTTTTCAAATAAAGATAGCAAGAAAACGAAGAAAAATTGATAATAGGAGTAAATTAGAAAGTTGCTTAAAATTGCATGCTCTATCTAAATCACGAAAGAAAAAAAACCAGAATTTATGCTTACCTGATAAATTACTTTCTCCAACGGTGTGTCCGGTCCACGGCGTCATCCTTACTTGTGGGAATATCTCTTCCCCAACAGGAAATGGCAAAGAGTCCCAGCAAAGCTGGCCATATAGTCCCTCCTAGGCTCCGCCCACCCCAGTCATTCGACCGACGGACAGGAGGAAAAATATAGGAGAAACCATATGGTACCGTGGTGACTGTAGTTAGAGAAAATAATTCATCAGACCTGATTAAAAAACCAGGGCGGGCCGTGGACCGGACACACCGTTGGAGAAAGTAATTTATCAGGTAAGCATAAATTCTGTTTTCTCCAACATTGGTGTGTCCGGTCCACGGCGTCATCCTTACTTGTGGGAACCAATACCAAAGCTTTAGGACACGGATGAAGGGAGGGAGCAAATCAGGTTACCTAAACGGAAGGCACCACGGCTTGCAAAACCTTTCTCCCAAAAATAGCCTCCGAAGAAGCAAAAGTATAAAATTTGTAAAATTTGGCAAAAGTGTGCAGTGAAGACCAAGTCGCTGCCTTACATATCTGATCAACAGAAGCCTCGTTCTTGAAGGCCCATGTGGAAGCCACAGCCCTAGTGGAGTGAGCTGTGATTCTTCCAGGAGGCTGCCGTCCGGCAGTCTCATAAGCCAATCGGATGATGCTTTTAAGCCAAAAGGAAAGAGAGGTAGAAGTTGCTTTTTGACCTCTCCTTTTACCAGAATAGACGACAAACAGAGAAGATGTTTGTCTGAACTCTTTTGTAGCTGCTAAGTAGAATTTTAGAGCACGGACTACATCTAAATTGTGTAGCAAACGTTCCTTCTTTGAAACTGGATTCGGACACAAAGAAGGTACAACTATCTCCTGGTTAATATTCTTGTTGGAAACAACCTTTGGAAGAAAACAAGGCATAGTACGCAAAACAACCTGATCTGAATGGAACACCAGATAGGGCGGAGTACACTGCAGAGCAGATAACTCTGAAACTCTTCTAGCAGAAGAAATAGCAACCAAAAACAAGACTTTCCAAGATAATAACTTAATATCTATGGAATGTAGAGGTTCAAACGGAACCCCTTGAAGAACTGAAAGAACTAGATTTAGACTCCAGGGAGGAGTCAAAGGTCTGTAAAAAGGCTTGATTCTAACCAGAGCCTGAACAAATGCTTGTACATCTGGCACAGCTGCCAGTCGTTTGTGTAGTAAGACAGATAAAGCAGAAATCTGTCCTTTTAGAGAACTCGCAGATAATCCTTTATCCAAACCTTCCTGCAGAAAGGAAAGAATCTTAGGAATTTTTATCTTATTCCATGGGAATCCCTTGGATTCACACCAACAGATATATCTTTTCCATATTTTATGGTAAATTTTTCTAGTCACTGGTTTTCTGGCCTGAACCAGAGTATCTATCACAGAATCTGAAAACCCACGCTTTGATAGAATCAAGCGTTCAATCTCCAAGCCATCAGCTGGAGGGAGACCACATTTGGATGTTCGAATGGACCCTGAGCAAGAAGGTCCTGTCTCAAAGGTAGCTTCCATGGTGGAACCGATGACATATTCACCAGGTCTGCATACCAAGTCCTGCGTGGCCACGCAGGAGCTATCAAGATCACCGAGGCCCTCTCCTGTTTGATCCTGGCTACCAGCCTGGGAATGAGAGGAAACGGTGGAAACACATAAGCTAGGTTGAAGGTCCAAGGTGCTACTAGTGCATCCACTAGAGTCGCCTTGGGATCCCTGGATCTGGACCCGTAGCAAGGAACCTTGAAGTTCTGACGAGACGCCGTCAGATCCATGTCTGGAATGCCCCATAATTGAGTCAACTGGGCAAAGATCTCCGGGTGGAGTTCCCACTCCCCCGGATGGAATGTCTGACGACTCAGATAATCCGCTTCCCAGTTTTCCACACCTGGGATGTGGATCGCAGATAGATGGCAGGAGTGATCCTCCGCCCATTGTATTATTTTGGTCACTTCTTTCATCGCTAGGGAACTCCTTGTTCCCCCCTGATGATTGATATATGCAACAGTCGTCATGTTGTCTGATTGGAATCTTATGAATCTGGCCTTTGCAAGCTGAGGCCAAGCCCTGAGAGCATTGAATATCGCTCTTAGTTCCAGAATGTTTATCGGGAGAAGAGACTCTTCCCGAGACCATAGTCCCTGAGCTTTCAGGGGTTCCCAGACCGCGCCCCAGCCCACTAGGCTGGCGTCGGTCGTGACAATGACCCACTCTGGTCTGCGGAAGCTCATTCCCTGGGATAGATGGTCCAGGGTCAGCCACCAACGGAGTGAATCTCTGGTCTTCTGATCTACTTGAATCACTGGAGACAAGTCTGTATAGTCCCCATTCCACTGTTTGAGCATGCACAGTTGTAATGGTCTTAGATGAATTCGCGCAAAAGGAACTATGTCCATTGCTGCACCCATCAACCCTACTACTTCCATGCACTGAGCTATGGAAGGACGTGGAACAGAGTGAAGAACTTGACAAGCGCTTAGAAGTTTTGACTTTCTGACATCTGTCAGAAAAATCCTCATTTCTAAGGAATCTATTATTGTTCCCAAGAAGGGAACTCTCGTTGACGGAGGCAGAGAACTCTTTTCTATGTTCACCTTCCATCCGTGAGATCTGAGAAAGGCCAGAACGATGTCTGTATGAGCCTTTGCTTTTGAAAGGGACGACGCTTGTATTAGAATGTCGTCCAAGTACAGTACTACTGCAATGCCCCTCGGTCTTAAAACCGCTAGAAGGGACCCGAGTACCTTTGTGAAAATCCTTGGAGCAGTGGCTAACCCGAATGGGAGGGCCACAAACTGGTAATGTTTGTCCAGAAAGGCGAACCTTAGGAACTGATGATGTTCTTTGTGGATAGGAATATGTAGGTACGCATCCTTTAGATCCACGGTAGTCATAAATTGCCCTTCCTGGATAGTGGGTAGAATCGTTCGAATGGTTTCCATTTTGAACGATGGTACCCTGAGAAATTTGTTTAGGATCTTTAAATCCAGAATTGGTCTGAAGGTTCCCTCTTTTTTGGGAACTACGAACAGATTTGAGTAAAATCCCATTCCTTGTTCCGTCCTTGGAACAGGGTATATTACTCCCATCTTTAACAGGTCTTCTACACAATGTAAGAACGCCTGTCTCTTTATTTGGTTTAAGGATAAGTGAGACATGTGGAACCTTCCCCTTGGGGGTAGTTCCCTGAATTCCAGAAGATAACCCTGAGAAACTATTTCTAGTGCCCAGGGATCCTGAACATCTCTTGCCCAAGCCTGAGCAAAGAGAGAGAGTCTGCCCCCTACTAGATCCGGTCCCGGATCGGGGGCTACTCCTTCATGCTGTCTTGTTAGCAGCAGCAGGCTTTTTGGCCTGCTTACCCTTGTTCCAGCCTTGCATAGGTTTCCAGGCTGGTTTGGGCTGTGAGGCATTACCCTCTTGCTTAGAGGATGCAGAATTAGAGGCCGGTCCGTTCCTGAAATTGCGAAAGGAACGAAAATTAGACTTATTCTTGGCCTTGAAAGGCCTATCTTGTGGAAGGGCGTGGCCCTTTCCCCCAGTGATGTCTGAGATAATCTCTTTCAATTCTGGCCCAAAGAGAGTTTTACCTTTGAAAGGGATGTTAAGCAATTTTGTCTTGGATGATACATCCGCTGACCAAGACTTTAGCCAAAGCGCTCTGCGCGCCACAATTGCAAACCCTGAATTTTTCGCCGCTAATCTAGCTAATTGCAAAGCGGCATCCAAAATAAAGGAGTTAGCCAACTTAAGTGCGTGAACTCTGTCCATAACCTCCTCATATGGAGTCTCTCTACTGAGCGACTTTTCTAGTTCCTCGAACCAGAACCACGCTGCTGTAGTGACAGGAACAATGCACGAAATGGGTTGTAGAAGGTAACCTTGCTGTACAAAAATCTTTTTAAGCAAACCTTCCAATTTTTTATCCATAGGATCTTTGAAAGCACAACTATCCTCGATAGGAATATGGGAGATGTAGTTCAGTATTGAACTGCTCTTTGTTCCCCTCCCATTTATGTCCTGTGCAGCTGTTGCTGGAAAACGTTCCCTCAAGACCCTTCGACTCTATTGGTTCCCCTGCTGGGTTTACTCTGACGCTGCTTGCTGAGTGACGTTTGCCTAGCGTACCGAGCTTACGCCTGTCTGACGGGCGACTTTTGGTTCCGTCCTGCCTGTCTGGGTACACGTTTGTACCGCCGCTCTTGTGAGTAACACTCTGTGTGGGGGGTCCGCTGCTTATGTGTGTCCCTTTGCTGCCTCAAACGATACTTGTCCCATGAGGCGCCTCTTCCATCTGTCATCCACAGGTTCCCATAGTAGTTCGCTTGTTTAGAGTAGAAACTGCCCCCTCGACCTTAGGGACTGTCTGCCATAAGTCCTTTCTGGGGTCGACCATAGGAAATAATTTCTTAAATATAGGGGGGGGGGACAAAAGGTATGCCGGGCTTCTCCCATTCCTTATTCAGTATGTCCGCCACCCGCTTGGGTATAGGAAAAGCGTCGGGGTGCACCGGAACCTCTAGAAACTTGTCCATCTTGCATAATTTCTCTGGAATGACCAAGTTGTCACAATCATCCAGAGTAGATAACACCTCCTTAAGCAGTGCGCGGAGATGTTCTAATTTAAATTTAAATGTTACAACATCAGGTTCAGCTTGTTGAGAAATTTTTCCTGAATCTGAAATTTCCCCATCTGACAAAACCTCCCTCATGGCCACTTCAGATTGGTGTGAGGGTATGACAGAACAATTATCATCAGCGCCCTCCTGCTCTTCAGTGTTTAAGACAGAGCAATCGCGCTTTCTCTGATATGCAGGCATTTTGGATAAAATATTTGCTATGGAGTTATCCATTACAGCCGTCAATTGTTGCATGGTAATAAGCATTGGCGCGCTAGATGTACTAGGGGCTTCCTGCGTGGGCAAAACTGGTGTAGACACAGTAGGAGATGATGTAGTATCATGTCTACTCCCCTCATCTGAGGAATCATCTTGGGCAATTTCATTATCTGTGGCAGTACTGTCCTTACTTTGTTTGGACGCTATGGCACAATTATCACACAATTTTGAATGGGGAGACACATTGGCTTTCATACATATAGAACATAGTTTATCCGAAGGCACAGACATGTTAAACAGGCTTAAACTTGTCAATAAAGCACAAAAACCGTTTTAAAACAAAACCGTTACTGTCACTTTAAATTTTAAACAGAGTACACTTTATTACTGAATATGTGAAAAAGTATGAAGGAATTGTTCAAAATTTACCAAAATTTCACCACAGTGTCTTAAAGCATTAAAAGTATTGCATACCAATTTTCAGAGCTTTAACCCTTAAAATAACGGAACCGGAGCCGTTTACAAAATTAACCCCTATACAGTCCCAGCTACAGTCTTTGCTGTGACCTAACCAAGCCCAGAGGGGAATACGATACCAAATGACGCCTTCTAGAAACTTTTCCAACTATTTTCAGGTCCTCACACATGCATCTGCATGTCTTGCTCTCAAAAAACAACTGCGCAGTAATGGCGCGAAAATGAGGCTCAGCCTACAACTGGGAAGGCCCTTCCTGACTGGAAAAGGTGTCTAACATAGTGCCTGACGTTAAAAAACGTTCCCCAAGTTTATAAGTGTGAATTATCAGCATTAACATGTATAAAATGTCCAAATAAAGCAATCGATTTAGCCCATAAAAGTGTCTACCAGTTTTATAGCCCATATTAAGCCCTTTATTCTGCTTGAAACTAAGAAAATGGCTTACCGGTCCCCATGAGGGGAAATGACAGCCTTCCAGCATTACACAGTCTTGTTAGAAATATGGCTAGTCATACCTTAAGCAGAAAAGTCTGCTAACTGTTTCCCCCAACTGAAGTTACTTCATCTCAACAGTCCTATGTGGAAACAGCAATCGATTTTAGTTACTGTCTGCTAAAATCATCTTCCTCTCACAAACAGAAATCTTCATCCTTTTCTGTTTCAGAGTAAATAGTACATACCAGCACTATTTTAAAATAACAAACTCTTGATAGTAGAATAAAAAAACTACATTTAAACACCACATACTCTTAACCATCTCCGTGGAGATGTTGCCTGTGCAACGGCAAAGAGAATGACTGGGGTGGGCGGAGCCTAGGAGGGACTATATGGCCAGCTTTGCTGGGACTCTTTGCCATTTCCTGTTGGGGAAGAGATATTCCCACAAGTAAGGATGACGCCGTGGACCGGACACACCAATGTTGGAGAAATTGGGTTCAGTGTCCCTTTAACTGAAGTGGAATAAACAACTAGAAATACATCCAAAATACAGAATTTATTTCTAAGCATATATTTTAGTTAATATCCACCAGATGTTTCCTAACTGCGGTCCAAAAGTACCCACAACAGGCATGATTTTCATTATAGATGAACCAGTGCACAGGTGAAGTAATCAGCTGATCAGTAACCATGGCTACTAACCTGCTCTCATCCATCAGCTGATTACTTCACCTGTGCTCTAGTTCAGCTATAATGAAAACCAGGACTGTTGGGGTACTTGAGGACCGCGGTTGGGAAACACTGCTCTAGGGGAATGGACAAAAAGGAGCTGTTAAAGGGAATTAAACCCAAACATTTCCTATCATGATTCAGATACAGTTTTATATAATTTTCCATTTTACTTCTATTATCATATTTGCTTCATTATCTGGCTATTGTTTGTTGAAGGAGCAGCAGTGCACACATGCGAGCTAGCTAAGCACGCAGGGTGAGACAATGTCAAGAGACATATATATGCAGCCACCAATCAGCAGCTAACTTCCATTAGTGCACTGCTACTCCTGAGACTACCTAGGTATGCTTTTAATAAAGGATACGAATATATTTTTGTATGCTCTATTTGAATTATGAATATTTAATTTTCCCTTTACTGTCTAAGAAATACATTTACATTGATTAATTTCAAAGCAGTATAAAGTAACTCCATCTTAATTATTAAAGGGACAGTACAGTCATAATTAGACATTCATGATTTAGACAGAGCATAGAATTATTATTTTTTTTCCCAAATATTTTTATTGTTTTTTTAAAAAATCAAGAAATACAACAACTGTACGAGCAACTCGTACAACAAATTCAAATACACTGAAATATAGAAGACAGACAATACAATCTTGACGTTAAAACTTATACAAGAGGATTGCCATTGTCTCATTGAAAAATGAGGCAATACTGGGTGAAGGCAAGGGGAGGGGGGGAGGGGGGGAGGGGAAAGGGTGAGCAGGGGAAACATTAGGGGAGGACCTTATGGGAAAAGTTAAGCCGGGCATATCTAAGGTGGGGCAGGGAGCTCTACTCATAAATCAAGGGACAATTTAACCTAAGTCTCAAAGTTAGGGAGCCAAGATGTGTCAAACCTACTCTTCCAGTCGGACCAAATCAGTTCGAAAAAATCATATCCACCTGCCGTGTAATAAATGTTTTTCTCCATGGAGTATATGTATGCCATAGTTATTACAATGTCCGACCAAGCTGGGGGGAGAGATCTTTTCCAAGATCTTGCTATATTAAGTTTAACCGCAGAGAGTAAATAGATACTTATGGTACCAAAGTGTTTGGGTAATTTACATGTGCCTAGGTGAAATATGGCCGTCTCGGGAGTTCTGGGGAGGCTTATACCTAACTTAACCAGCGTTGAGAAGCATTTATTCCAAATGGGCCTGAGCTTAGGGCAGCTCCAGCAAATGTGAGTCATGTCACCTGTATGCGAGCAGTCCCTCCAACATACTGGGGAGGCCTTAGGGAAAATTTCCGCAAGTCTAGCTGACATAGTACCAATGTGTAAGTAGCTTTATATAAGTTTCGTATATGGTGATGCAGTGGAGTTTTTTTTCCGTTAATAAGAGTGTAAGATGCCACTCCTTGAAAGGAGCAGTAAAATCTAACCTCCGTTCCCATTTTTGAATGTGTTGGGCTTTATCAGCTGGTAACGCACCTTCCATGAGAGTGTAATGCAGGGACAAAGGTCTACCCAAACGGAGCCCTTGCTGCCACCTGGTTTCCCATACGGTAAGTTGCCGGGGTGGGGAAGGTTTAAAACCCCAACCGGAGAGGAGACTAGTAACCCTCATGTATTCGAATTTCATGTATGGTGGGGTAGATGGGGAGATATCTAGCTGACTATAAGGAACAAAAACTACCTGAGGTGACGTAGACCACAGGTCCGCCACTCTCGTAACACCCAGTCTAGACCAGGAGGTCGGATGTGAGTCTGGTAAGCCAGATAGGAGGCCAGCAATAGAGGTGATTGGGGACGGGTGAGGAGCCACCTGGGGACTGTGTCGCAAACGGTCCCAGGCAGTCAGGCATTCCCGCACTAACGGATTAGCGACCTCCAGGTTTCTCCTGCAATGAGGAGGTGTCCAAATTAGGTCCCTCAAGGTAAGACTGTGTGGTAAGGAGGCTTGTTCAATCGTCCTCCACTTACTTTCGGAGGCTTTAACTCCACACTGAGAGATGTGTGTGAGCATGGCGGCATCTGCATACCTGAAGATAGATGGGGAAGCCACTCCCCCATACATTCTAGGGTACTGTTAGATATTGTGAGCGACTCTCTGGGGTTTTCCTTGCCATATATACTTAGTGCATGCGCTCTGGAACTGAATGAGAAAAGTTCTGGGCACCCTGATTGGCAGACAACGCAAAGCATACGTCAGCTTAGGGAAGAGCATAGAATTTTAAATAACTTTCCAATTTAATTTTATTATTTAATTTGCTTCTTTCTTTTGTTATCCTTTGCTGAAAAGTTTATCTAGGTAAGCTCAGGAGCAGCAAAGACCTATGTTCTAGCTGCTGATTGGTGGCTGCATATAAATACCGATTGTCATTGGCTCAAACGTGTTCAGTTAGAAACCATTAGTGCATTGCTGCTCCTTCAATAAATGATACCAAGAGAATTAATCAAATTTGACAATAGAAGTAAACTGGAAAGTTGTTTAAAATTGTATGTTCTACCTTAATCATGAAAGAAAATTTTTGGTTAAGTCACAAAACAATCATCAGTCTCCAATATCCATCCTTTTTCTTCACCTAAAAAAAAAAGAGAAGAATAGAACCTAGGTTCCGTGCTATGATACTGAAACCTCTTATTTTTGACTCCCCCCCTCCCCATAATTCATCTATGTATTTGAAAAATGTGTCCCTTTACTCTGTCTCTGAACTTGCTGGTAGTGGTAAATGCACAAAGTATAGAAGAAGCGTCATATTGCTGAACTCCAGTCAGTAACCTCATACTAGCACCAAAGTACCCTTCGGTCTGGAACTGTAGAGGAAACACCACAAACTTGGCAAAACTATTGTAGATGTTACAAGCTTACTAAGTCACAACCACAAACTGTAAATACAATGTAACTTGAAGGGCTCTGGTGGAAAGTGAATATAGGTAAGCATCCATCACTTCTAACGTAGAGATAAACTAACCTGTTTCCAGGTGTATGAATGGAAAAACAAAATTTATGCTGACATGAAAAAAGTAAATTTATGCTTACCTGATAAATTAATTTCTTCTATGGTACGACGAGTCCACGGATTCATCCTTTACTTGTGGGATATTATCCTCCTGCTAACAGGAAGTGGCAAAGAGCACCACAGCAGAGCTGTATATATAGCTCCTCCCTTAGCTCCAAACCCCAGTCATTCGACCGAAGGTACAGGAAGAAAAAGGAGAAACTAAAAGGTGCAGAGGTGACTGAAGTTTAAATCAAAAAAATATAATCTGTCTTAAAATGACAGGGCGGGCCATGGACTCGTCGTACCATAGAATAAATTCATTTATCAGGTAAGCATAAATTTACTTTTCTTCTATAAGGTACGACAAGTCCACGGATTCATCCTTTACTTGTGGGATACAATACCAAAGCTATAGGACACGGATGAACGGGAGGGACAAGACAGATGCCTAAACAGAAGGCACCACTGCTTGAAGAACTTTTCTCCCAAAAATAGCCTCTGAAGAAGCAAAAGTATCAAATTTGTAAAATTTGGAAAAGGTATGAAGTGAAGACCAAGTCGCAGCCTTACAAATCTGTTCAACAGAAGCATCATTTTTAAAAGCCCATGTGGAAGCCACCGCTCTAGTAGAGTGAGCTGTAATTCTTTCCAGCAGTCTCGTATGCCAAACGGATGATGCTTTTCAGCCAAAAAGAAAGAGAGAGAGGTAGCTGTAGCTTTTTGACCTCTACGCTTTCCAGAATAGACAACAAACGGTGAAGATGTTTGACGGAAATCCCTGGTAGCTTGCAAGTAAAACTTCAAAGCATGAACCACGTCCAAGTTGTGCAACAGACGCTCCTTCTTAGAGGAAGGATTAGGACACAGGGAAGGAACAACAATTTCCTGATTAATATTCTTATTAGTAACAACCTTAGGAAGAAATCCAGGTTTGGTACGCAAAACCACCTTATCAGAATGAAAAACAAGATAAGGCGACTGGCATTGCAATGCAGATAGTTCAGAAACTCTTTGAGCCGAAGAGATAGCAACTAAAAACAGAACTTTCCAAGATAGAAGCTTAATATCTATGGAATGCATAGGTTCGAACGGAACCCCTTGAAGAACTTTAAGAACTAAATTCAAACTCCATGGTGGAGCAACAGGTTTAAACACAGGCTTGATTCTAACTAAAGCCTGACAAAACGACTGAACGTCTGGAACATCTGCCAGACGCTTGTGCAGTAAAATTGACAAAGCAGATATCTGTCCCTTTAGGGAACTAGCTGATAACCCCTTCTCCAATCCTTCTTAGAGAAAGGACAAAATCCTAGGAATCCTGATCTTACTCCATGAGTAGCCTTTGGATTCACACCAATAAAGATATTTACGCCATATCTTATGATAAATCTTCCTAGTGACAGGCTTTCGAGCCTGAATCAAGGTATCTATGACCAACTCAGAGAATCCCCGCTTGTATAAAATCAAGCGTTCAATCTCCAGGCAGTCAGCCGCAGAGAAACTAGATTTGGATGCTGGAACGGACCTTGAATGAGAAGGTCCCGTCTCAGTGGTAGTGTCCATGGTGGTAGAGATGACATGTCCACCAGGTCTGCATACCAAGTCCTGCGTGGCCACGCAGGTGCTATCAAAATCACCGAAGCTCTCTCCTGTTTGATTCTGGCGCTCAGACGAGGGAGGAGAGGAAATGGTGAAAACACATAAGCCAGGTTGAACGACCAAGGTACTGCTAGAGCATCTATCAGTACTGCTTGAGGATCCCTTGATCTGGACCCGTAACAAGGAAGTTTGGCGTTCTGACGAGACGCCATCAGATCCAATTCTGGCGTGCCCCATTGATGAATCAATTGTGCAAACACCTCCGGATGGAGTTCCCACTCCCCCGGATGAAAAGTTCTCCACTCCTGGGATATAGATTGCTGATAGATGGCAAGAGAGTCTCTGCCCATCTAATTATTTTGGTAACCTCTATCATCGCTAGAGAACTCTTTGTTCCCCCTGATGATTGATAAATGCTACAGTTGTGATATTGTCCGACTGGAATCTTATGAATCTGGCCGAAGTCAGCTGAGGCCACGCCTGAAGCGTGTTGAATATCGCTCTCAGTTCTAGAATATTTATCGGGAGGTGTCATATATCCAGCTCTTCTATTAGTACATCTAAGGTATTATCTGTCCCTTTAAGGTTCTTGTATTAGAATACGGCAACTCCTATTTAAGGAGGGACTCAAGCAATCTCAGGTTGCTTGTTAATTGCAAATGTAGGGTGTATGATTTACTGCTGTGATCGTTACCTTACACCTAATATAACCTCTCTCTAACTTACCTAAACAAACAAACCTATTATCAAAGGGGAAGTTTTAGGAATAAACCTATTGCATTCCTTCTATAGAAAAATACTTGAATCACTCTCTCTCTTATTTTTTCATCCCAAAACAACCTGCCGTAGCAGCGAACACTCTCTCACATTATCTGCTGACATCAGCAGACAAGCCGTTTGCAGGACCGGAAGTTGGATAACGTTCCACGCTGTAACACAGCTCCCAGCAGCGCCTCACTGTACACCTCTCACCGGGTCTGAACAGCGTTCCTCTGAACACAACACACCGGGTCTGAATACCGCAGCTTCACTGGCTCAGCCCGAGCGTTCTCCGGATTGACTTCTCACGCAAGTACCTGTTTATTGAAAATCTGTATATGATAAAACAGACTGCCTACAGAGACTGATAAAGTTATAAGGAATATCTGTATATATGAACTGCTCACATATCCTTATATCTGTTTAACCTCTGGAGTAGCCTAATATTACATCGCATACTTACTGGCATATTATAAGAACTGGAAACTTTAGCTCATTACTAACCATTCATCTAACAACTACCTCATTCATACTGCTTACTAAGAACTATTTCAATATAAACTAACAAACTGAAACTAATATTGGAATCTTGTATTGAGTTTGTTTATTGAGAGAAAGTTATTAAGCAAACTTATCTATAGTTCAAGTTAGTGAGTCATTTTTGTCCAAGTATATTCTATCCTGAATACCTGTGACAATACACTCACTCATACCTTTAATATCACATATGTTATTCCTAAGAGGTATCAGTTTACATTACCCATTGCAAACTGCATAAATAGGAATAACTACACATATAAACTTACAGTTCTTTTATTCAAGCATTAGGGATATTGCAGAATTAACAAGCCTTAAAAAAAGGATTTAAAAATGGATCCTGCACAAATGACCAATGAAATTGGTACACTCAATCAAAAAGTTGAATTGCTTGCGCAAGGTTTAAACGAATTAAAGACTGAGAATAATACCCTCAAACGTTTAATGAACGATTATTTCACTCAGAAACCTATTGACCATCCAGAGCCACAAATTAATCCTCCACACCCATTCTCAGGGGTTCGCTCAAAATACCGTGAATTTAAGAATTCATGTATGTTGTTATTTACCATGAAACCCAAAACGTATAGTACGGAAAGAATTAAGGTTTGCACGACTATCTCATACCTAAGTGGAGAACCCAGAGCTTGGGCTGACAGATTCTTTGAGTCTGGAGATCCTATATTGGATTCATTAGAAAATTTCTTCGCCGCCATGTCAACCCTATATGAAGATACTAACAAGCAAAGTACCGCTGAACAGAATCTGAGATCACTAAAACAAGGAAAACGTGCGGTTGAAGATTACATAGCCGAATTCCAACTCTGGGCTACAGACTCTCAATGGAATATTGTCAGCTTAAAAAATCAATTTAGGCTGGGGTTGTCCGAACACCTCAAAGATGAACTGTCTCGTATTGAATTACCTGAAACTTTAGAAGCTATGATAAAAATCTGCATCTCCATGGATCGGCGATACAGAGAACGAAAATTGGAAAGACAACACCCTGAAACCTACCCCAAGAAACATTACCCTGTCCATTATGACAGACCCAGTTCATCATCTGTTCCAATGGAAATCGGAACCCTAAAAGGTCCGTTAACTCAAGAAGAGAAAACAAGACGTCGCTTATCAAACCTATGTATCTATTGCGCTAACAAGGACCATGGGGTGTCAGCATGTCCTATACTACTTCGACAAAAGAAGGGTAAGACTACTCACATTTTAATCAATAATATTACTGAATCAAATACTCATCTGACCATATCTATGTTTTGCAGTGGGACCAACACCTCTACCAGAGCGTGGCTATGATTGATTCCGGGGCTTTCGGGATGTTCATAGATCAGAACATTGTTACTGTAAATAAAATACCGTGTGTAATGAAAGATATACCAGTCTACGTTAAAGTTATTGATGGGTCAAATTATTTAAAGGGTCCCATTACACACCACACCATACCACTACTCACTACAACAAATAATGGTCACAAAGAATATATCACATACGACATAATCCCAGGTTCCATACATCCGATTATTTTAGGATATCCATGGCTACAAAAGCATAACCCCACGATTGATTGGTCCACTAATAAGTTACATTTTGGTTCTTCTTATTGCTCGTTGACTTGTTTTCCTTATACCCAGATTAACTTAGTTACATCTGCTTTACCCCAAGAATACGCTGAATTCTCAGATGTATTCGACCTAAAAGAAGCAGAAAATCTACCTCCACATAGACCATATGACTGCCCTATCGATACAAAACCAGGAGCAGTCATACCTTTTGGTAGAATATTCCCTCTATCACAAAAAGAGTTACAGTTTTTGAGAGAATACCTAGATGACAATTTACGTAAGGGATTCATCTCACCTAGCACCTCTTCCGCAGCTGCAGGTATTTTCTTTGTTACTAATAAAGATGGTACACGCCGACCCATTATTGACTATAGGGCTCTTAATTCCATTACCATTAAAAACCGGTATCCCCTTCCTCTCATCCCTGAACTTCTAGAAAGATTAAGTGAAGCCACAATCTTCACCAAATTGGACCTAAAAGGTGCATATAATCTTATAAGGATGAAGAGTGGGGATGAATGGAAAACAGCCTTCAGGACCCGTTACGGGTTATTTCAGTATAACGTCATGCCCTTCGGCCTTACCAATGCACCCGCCACATTCCAGTATTTTATTAACGATATTTTTAAAGACCTGATGGATGTGTGCGTGGTGATTTATTTAGACGATATATTGATATACTCACGCAATAGAGCCGAACATACAAAACATGTAAGGTGGGTCTTAGCAAGACTACGCGAACACAAACTCTACGCCAAGATGGAGAAGTGTTGTTTCCACGTAAAGACTATCAAATTTCTAGGATACATTATTTCACCCACTGGGGTAACAATGGACCCTGAAAAAGTGTCAGCCATACTCAATTGGGCTAGACCCACATCCGTAAAGTATTTACAAAGATTTCTGGGGTTTGCCAATTTTTATAGACGTTTCATAAAAAACTTCTCTACGATTGTCAAACCCTTAACTAGACTAACAGGGAAAAAGAAATTTACGTGGGACAGTGACTCTCAAGAAGCCTTCCAACTGTTAAAGAGAAAATTCTCAACTAACCCAATTCTACAACTCCCTCATCCTGATTATCAATACACAGTAGAGGTTGATGCCTCAAACACAGGAATCGGGGCTGTTCTCTCCCAACAAAGTCTGACTGATCCTACCCTTCATCCAGTTGCCTATTTCTCCAGAACTCTCACAAGCGCTGAACAAAACTACTCCGTGGGAGATAAAGAATTGCTAGCCATCAAATGTGCTCTAGAACATTGGAGACATATACTTGAGGGTACTTCTAAACCATTCTTCATCTTCACAGATCACAAGAATCTACAATATCTCAAGAAAAATAAAACTCTTTCATCCAGACAGGTCCGCTGGACCTTATTCCTTGACAGATTTGAATTTCTTATAACTTACCGACCTGGATCGAAGAATGTGAAAGCAGACGCTCTCTCCCGTTCCCTCGAAAGTGTCATTGAAGAACCCGAGAAAAAACATATCATTGCCCCTCAAAAAATAATTGCTTCTGCTACATCTTTACTCACCGAGATCTTAAACGCAACTAAATTGGATAAAGATATCCCCTCATGTTGTGAACAAGATTTAAAAACCGGATTGTTGACTCACAACAGTAAGACTTACATACCGTCATCTTTAAGGAAAGAACTCATACAACACTACCATGACTCACCACTCTCTGGTCACCCCGGCATTACTAAAACAACGGAACTCCTCAAAAGAACATTTTGGTGGCCACAACTTAATCAGGACGTAGTTGAATACGTGACCAAGTGTACTGTATGCGCCCGAAACAAAAAAGACCATCATAAGCCATTTGGTCTTATATGTCCACTACCCATACCTGAGGTTCCTTGGTCCATGATAGGAATGGACTTCATTGTAGACCTACCTCCCTCCAACCAATTTACCACCATTCTAGTGGTAATTGATCATCTCACCAAGTTAGCACATTTCATACCGTTAAAAACAGAATTTATGTTTACCTGATAAATTACTTTCTCCAACGGTGTGTCCGGTCCACGGCGTCATCCTTACTTGTGGGATATTCTCTTCCCCAACAGGAAATGGCAAAGAGCCCAGCAAAGCTGGTCACATGATCCCTCCTAGGCTCCGCCTACCCCAGTCATTCGACCGACGTTAAGGAGGAATATTTGCATAGGAGAAACCATATGGTACCGTGGTGACTGTAGTTAAAGAAAATAAAATATCAGACCTGATTAAAAAAACCAGGGCGGGCCGTGGACCGGACACACCGTTGGAGAAAGTAATTTATCAGGTAAACATAAATTCTGTTTTCTCCAACATAGGTGTGTCCGGTCCACGGCGTCATCCTTACTTGTGGGAACCAATACCAAAGCTTTAGGACACGGATGAAGGGAGGGAGCAAATCAGGTCACCTAAATGGAAGGCACCACGGCTTGCAAAACCTTTCTCCCAAAAATAGCCTCAGAAGAAGCAAAAGTATCAAACTTGTAAAATTTGGTAAAAGTGTGCAGTGAAGACCAAGTCGCTGCCCTACATATCTGATCAACAGAAGCCTCGTTCTTGAAGGCCCATGTGGAAGCCACAGCCCTAGTGGAATGAGCTGTGATTCTTTCGGGAGGCTGCCGTCCGGCAGTCTCGTAAGCCAATCTGATGATGCTTTTAATCCAAAAAGAGAGAGAGGTAGAAGTTGCTTTTTGACCTCTCCTTTTACCGGAATAAACAACAAACAAGGAAGATGTTTGTCTAAAATCCTTTGTAGCATCTAAATAGAATTTTAGAGCGCGAACAACATCCAAATTGTGCAACAAACGTTCCTTCTTTGAAACTGGTTTCGGACACAGAGAAGGTACGATAATCTCCTGGTTAATGTTTTTGTTAGAAACAACTTTTGGAAGAAAACCAGGTTTAGTACGTAAAACCACCTTATCTGCGTGGAACACCAGATAAGGAGGAGAACACTGCAGAGCAGATAATTCTGAAACTCTTCTAGCAGAAGAAATTGCAACTAAAAACAAAACTTTCCAAGATAATAACTTAATATCAACGGAATGTAAGGGTTCAAACGGAACCCCCTGAAGAACTGAAAGCACTAAATTGAGACTCCAAGGAGGAGTCAAAGGTTTGTAAACAGGCTTAATTCTAACCAGAGCCTGAACAAAGGCTTGAACATCTGGCACAGCAGCCAGCTTTTTGTGAAGTAACACCGACAAGGCAGAAATCTGTCCCTTCAGGGAACTTGCAGATAATCCTTTTTCCAATCCTTCTTGAAGGAAGGATAGAATCCTAGGAATCTTAACCTTGTCCCAAGGGAATCCTTTAGATTCACACCAACAGATATATTTTTTCCAAATTTTGTGGTAAATCTTTCTAGTTACAGGCTTTCTGGCCTGAACAAGAGTATCGATAACAGAATCTGAGAACCCTCGCTTCGATAAAATCAAGCGTTCAATCTCCAAGCAGTCAGCTGGAGTGAAACCAGATTCGGATGTTCGAACGGACCCTGAACAAGAAGGTCTCGTCTCAAAGGTAGCTTCCAAGGTGGAGCCGATGACATATTCACCAGATCTGCATACCAAGTCCTGCGTGGCCACGCAGGAGCTATCAAGATCACCGACGCCCTCTCCTGATTGATCCTGGCTACCAGCCTGGGGATGAGAGGAAACGGCGGGAACACATAAGCTAGTTTGAAGGTCCAAGGTGCTACTAGTGCATCCACTAGAGCCGCCTTGGGATCCCTGGATCTGGACCCGTAGCAAGGAACTTTGAAGTTCTGACGAGAGGCCATCAGATCCATGTCTGGAATGCCCCACAGCTGAGTGACTTGGGCAAAGATTTCCGGATGGAGTTCCCACTCCCCCGGATGCAATGTCTGACGACTCAGAAAATCCGCTTCCCAATTTTCCACTCCTGGGATGTGGATAGCAGACAGGTGGCAGGAGTGAGACTCCGCCCATAGAATGATTTTGGTCACTTCTTCCATCGCTAGGGAACTCCTTGTTCCCCCCTGATGGTTGATGTACGCAACAGTTGTCATGTTGTCTGATTGAAACCGTATGAACTTGGCTCTCGCCAGCTGAGGCCAAGCCTTGAGAGCATTGAAAATCGCTCTCAGTTCCAGAATATTTATCGGTAGAAGAGATTCTTCCCGAGACCAAAGACCCTGAGCTTTCAGGGATCCCCAGACCGCGCCCCAGCCCATCAGACTGGCGTCGGTCGTGACAATGACCCACTCTGGTCTGCGGAATGTCATCCCTCGTGACAGGTTGTCCAGGGACAGCCACCAACGGAGTGAGTCTCTGGTCCTCTGATTTACTTGTATCTTCGGAGACAAGTCTGTATAGTCCCCATTCCACTGACTGAGCATGCACAGTTGTAATGGTCTTAGATGAATGCGCGCAAAAGGAACTATGTCCATTGCCGCTACCATCAACCCGATCACTTCCATGCACTGAGCTATGGAAGGGAGAGGAACGGAATGAAGTATCCGACAAGAGTCTAGAAGTTTTGTTTTTCTGGCCTCTGTCAGAAAAATCCTCATTTCTAAGGAGTCTATTATTGTTCCCAAGAAGGGAACCCTTGTTGACGGAGATAGCGAACTCTTTTCCACGTTCACTTTCCATCCGTGAGATCTGAGAAAGGCCAGGACGATGTCCGTGTGAGCCTTTGCTTGAGGAAGGGACGACGCTTGAATCAGAATGTCGTCCAAGTAAGGTACTACAGCAATGCCCCTTGGTCTTAGCACAGCTAGAAGGGACCCTAGTACCTTTGTGAAAATCCTTGGAGCAGTGGCTAATCCGAAAGGAAGCGCCACGAACTGGTAGTGTTTGTCCAGGAATGCGAACCTTAGGAACCGATGATGTTCCTTGTGAATAGGAATATGTAGATACGCATCCTTTAAATCCACCGTGGTCATGAATTGACCTTCCTGGATGGAAGGAAGAATAGTTCGAATGGTTTCCATCTTGAACGATGGAACCTTGAGAAACTTGTTTAAGATCTTGAGATCTAAGATTGGTCTGAACGTTCCCTCTTTTTTGGGAACTATGAACAGATTGGAGTAGAACCCCATCCCTTGTTCTTTTAATGGAACAGGATGAATCACTCCCATTTTTAACAGGTCTTCTACACAATGTAAGAATGCCTGTCTTTTTATGTGGTCTGAAGACAACTGAGACCTGTGGAACCTCCCCCTTGGGGGAAGTCCCTTGAATTCCAGAAGATAACCTTGGGAGACTATTTCTAGCGCCCAAGGATCCAGAACATCTCTTGCCCAAGCCTGAGCGAAGAGAGAGAGTCTGCCCCCCACCAGATCCGGTCCCGGATCGGGGGCCAACATTTCATGCTGTCTTGGTAGCAGTGGCAGGTTTCTTGGCCTGCTTTCCCTTGTTCCAGCCTTGCATTGGTCTCCAAGCTGGCTTGGCTTGAGAAGTATTACCCTCTTGCTTAGAGGACGTAGCACCTTGGGCTGGTCCGTTTCTACGAAAGGGACGAAAATTAGGTTTATTTTTTGCCTTGAAAGGCCGATCCTGAGGAAGGGCGTGGCCCTTACCCCCAGTGATATCAGAGATAATCTCTTTCAAGTCAGGGCCAAACAGCGTTTTCCCCTTGAAAGGAATGTTAAGTAGCTTGTTCTTGGAAGACGCATCAGCCGACCAAGATTTCAACCAAAGCGCTCTGCGCGCCACAATAGCAAACCCAGAATTCTTAGCCGCTAACCTAGCCAATTGCAAAGTGGCGTCTAGGGTGAAAGAATTAGCCAATTTGAGAGCATTGATTCTGTCCATAATCTCCTCAAAAGGAGGAGAATCACTATCGACCACCTTTATCAGCTCATCGAACCAGAAACATGCGGCTGTAGCGACAGGGACAATGCATGAAATTGGTTGTAGAAGGTAACCTTGCTGAACAAACATCTTTTTAAGCAAACCTTCTAATTTTTTATCCATAGGATCTTTGAAAGCACAACTATCCTCTATGGGTATAGTGGTGCGTTTGTTTAAAGTGGAAACCGCTCCCTCGACCTTGGGGACTGTCTGCCATAAGTCCTTTCTGGGGTCGACCATAGGAAACAATTTTTTAAATATGGGGGGAGGGACGAAAGGAATACCGGGCCTTTCCCATTCTTTATTAACAATGTCCGCCACCCGCTTGGGTATAGGAAAAGCTTCTGGGAGCCCCGGCACCTCTAGGAACTTGTCCATTTTACATAGTTTCTCTGGGATGACCAACTTGTCACAATCATCCAGAGTGGATAATACCTCCTTAAGCAGAATGCGGAGATGTTCCAACTTAAATTTAAATGCAATCACATCAGGTTCAGCTTGTTGAGAAATGTTCCCTGAATCAGTAATTTCTCCCTCAGACAAAACCTCCCTGGCCCCATCAGACTGGGTTAGGGGCCCTTCAGAAATATTATTATCGGCGTCGTCATGCTCTTCAGTATCTAAAACAGAGCAGTCGCGCTTACGCTGATAAGTGTTCATTTTGGCTAAAATGTTTTTGACAGAATTATCCATTACAGCCGTTAATTGTTGCATAGTAAGGAGTATTGGCGCGCTAGATGTACTAGGGGCCTCCTGAGTGGGCAAGACTCGTGTAGACGAAGGAGGGAATGATGCAGTACCATGCTTACTCCCCTCACTTGAGGAATCATCTTGGGCATCATTATCATTGTCACATAAATCACATTTATTTAAATGAATAGGAATTCTGGCTTCCCCACAATCAGAACACAGTCTATTTGGTAGTTCAGACATGTTAAACAGGCATAAACTTGATAACAAAGTACAAAAAACGTTTTAAAATAAAACCGTTACTGTCACTTTAAATTTTAAACTGAACACACTTTATTACTGCAATTGCGAAAAAATATGAAGGAATTGTTCAAAATTCACCAAATTTTCACCACAGTGTCTTAAAGCCTTAAAAGTATTGCACACCAAATTTGGAAGCTTTAACCCTTAAAATAACGGAACCGGAGCCGTTTTGAACTTTAACCCCTTTACAGTCCCTGGTATCTGCTTTGCTGAGACCCAACCAAGCCCAAAGGGGAATACCATACCAAATGACGCCTTCAGAAAGTCTTTTCTAAGTATCAGAGCTCCTCTCACATGCGACTGCATGCCATGCCTCTCAAAAACAAGTGCGCAACACCGGCGCGAAAATGAGGCTCTGCCTATGCTTTGGGAAAGCCCCTAAAGAATAAGGTGTCTAAAACAGTGCCTGCCGATATTATTATATCAAAATACCCAGATAAAATGATTCCTCAAGGCTAAATATGTGTTAATAATGAATCGATTTAGCCCAGAAAAAGTCTACAGTCTTAATAAGCCCTTGTGAAGCCCTTATTTATGATCGTAATAAACATGGCTTACCGGATCCCATAGGGAAAATGACAGCTTCCAGCATTACATCGTCTTGTTAGAATGTGTCATACCTCAAGCAGCAAGAGACTGCTCACTGTTCCCCCAACTGAAGTTAATTGCTCTCAACAGTCCTGTGTGGAACAGCCATGGATTTTAGTGACGGTTGCTAAAATCATTTTCCTCATACAAACAGAAATCTTCATCTCTTTTCTGTTTCTGAGTAAATAGTACATACCAGCACTATTTCAAAATAACAAACTCTTGATTGAATAATAAAAACTACAGTTAAACACTAAAAAACTCTAAGCCATCTCCGTGGAGATGTTGCCTGTACAACGGCAAAGAGAATGACTGGGGTAGGCGGAGCCTAGGAGGGATCATGTGACCAGCTTTGCTGGGCTCTTTGCCATTTCCTGTTGGGGAAGAGAATATCCCACAAGTAAGGATGACGCCGTGGACCGGACACACCTATGTTGGAGAAATCACTACCAAATGCTATCACTACAGCTAAGACATTCCTATCTCATATAGTGAAGCTACATGGCCTGCCCACATCCATTGTGTCAGATCGTGGGACACAATTCACATCTAGATTTTGGAAGGAATTATGTTGAATCCTACGAATTTCAACAAGACTCTCAACAGCTTTCCACCCTCAATCCAATGGGTTAACAGAACGTACCAATCAAACTCTGGAACAGTATCTCCGATGCTATATATCACATCTTCAAGATGATTGGATTGATTGGTTACCCCTAGCTGAATTCGCATACAATAATTTGATAAACACCTCCACAAAGAGTTCGCCATTTCATGCCACTTATGGTTACCATCCGAAATCACTTCCTGGACGCGATCTTGTTTCCATCAATCCTACTGTTTCGGATTACACCCGAAAAATCAGAGACTCTTTCACAGTATTGAAGAGTCATCTCGAAGAAGCCAAAACCGTTCAAAAGAAATATTACGATACCAAGAGATGTCAACCCCCAACTTTCAAGGTCGGGGACCGGGTTCTACTTTCCACAAAAAATATGAGACTCGCAGTCCCATGTAAAAAACTTGCAAATCAATTCATCGGTCCTTATACCATAACAAAAATCATCAACCCAAATGCTGTCACTCTCAAGCTTCCTCCAACCCTAAAGATACATCCCTCATTTCATATCTCATTACTGAAACCTTTCTTAGGAAATGATTATGGGAAAGTACCCGATGATACCCATTCAATTATCATTGAGCCAGATAACACAGAATACGAAATCGAAAGTATCCTTGACTCACGTATACGTTGGAGGAAAATTGAATATCTAGTACGATGGAAAGGATATGGTCCAGAAGAAGATTCTTGGGTACATCACTCCAATCTTCATGCCCCTCAACTACTTTCTGAATTTCATGCTAAACATCCTACCAAACCTGGTGCTGGCGGTAGTTGGGGGGCGTCCTGAAGAGGGGGATCTGTCATATATCCAGCTCTTCTATTAGTACATCTAAGGTATTATCTGTCCCTTTAAGGTTCTTGTATTAGAATACGGCAACTCCTATTTAAGGAGGGACTCAAGCAATCTCAGGTTGCTTGTTAATTGCAAATGTAGGGTGTATGATTTACTGCTGTGATCGTTACCTTACACCTAATATAACCTCTCTCTAACTTACCTAAACAAACAAACCTATTATCAAAGGGGAAGTTTTAGGAATAAACCTATTGCATTCCTTCTATAGAAAAATACTTGAATCACTCTCTCTCTTATTTTTTCATCCCAAAACAACCTGCCGTAGCAGCGAACACTCTCCCACATTATCTGCTGACATCAGCAGACAAGCCGTTTGCAGGACCGGAAGTTGGATAACGTTCCACGCTGTAACACAGCTCCCAGCAGCGCTTCACTGTACACCTCTCACCGGGTCTGAACAGCGTTCCTCTGAACACAACACACCGGGTCTGAATACCGCAGCTTCACTGGCTCAGCCCGAGCGTTCTCCGGATTGACTTCTCACGCAAGTACCTGTTTATTGAAAATCTGTATATGATAAAACAGACTGCCTACAGAGACTGATAAAGTTATAAGGAATATCTGTATATATGAACTGCTCACATATCCTTATATCTGTTTAACCTCTGGAGTAGCCTAATATTACATTGCATACTTACTGGCATATTATAAGAACTGGAAACTTTAGCTCATTACTAACCATTCATCTAACAACTACCTCATTCATACTGCTTACTAAGAACTATTTCAATATAAACTAACAAACTGAAACTAATATTGGAATCTTGTATTGAGCTTGTTCATTGAGAGAAAGTTATTAAGCAAACTTATCTATAGTTCAAGTTAGTGAGTCATTTTTGTCCAAGTATATTCTATCCTGAATACCTGTGACAATACACTCACTCATACCTTTAATATCACATATGTTATTCCTAAGAGGTATCAGTTTACATTACCCATTGCAAACTGCATAAATAGGAATAACTACACATATAAACTTACAGTTCTTTTATTCAAGCATTAGGGATATTGCAGGAGGAGAGCCTCCTCCTGAGTCCACACTCCCTGTGCTTTCAGGGAATTCCAGACTACACCCCAGCCCAATAGGCTGGCGTCCGTCGTCACTATGACCCATGCTGGCCTGCGGAAACACATTCCCTGGAACAGATGATCCTGTAACAACCACCAAAGAAGAGAGTCTCTGGTCTCTTGATCCAGATTTATCGGAGGAGATAAATTTGCATAATCCCCATTCCACTGTTTGAGCATGCATAGTTGCAGTGGTCTGAGATGCAAGCTAGCAAACAAAACTATGTCCATTGCCGCTACCATTAGTTCGATTACATCCATACACTGAGCCACTGACGGCCGAGGAATGGAATGAAGAGCTCGGCAGGTGGTTAAAATCTTTGATTTCCTGACCTCCGTCATGTCTACCGAATCTATCAGAGTTCCTAGGAAAGGAACTCTTGTGAGAGGAGTAAGTGAACTCTTTTTTTACGTTCCCCTTCCACCCGTGAGATCTTAGAAAAGCCAACACGATGTCCGTGTGAGATTTGGCTATTTGGTAAATTGACGCCTGAATTAAGATATCGCCCAGATAAGGCGCCACTGCTATGCCCCGCGGCCTTAGGACCGCCAGAAGGGACCCTAGCACCTTTGTGAAAATTCTGGGAGCTGGCCAACCCGAAGGGAAGAGCCACAAACTGGTAATGCTTGTCCAGAAACCTGAGAAACTGATGATGATCTTTGTGGATAGGGATGTGCAGATACGCATCCTTTAAATCCACGGTGGTCATATATTGACCCTCCTGGATCATTGGTAAAATAGTCCGAATGGTCTCCATCTTGAAGGATGGGACTCTGAGGAATTTGTTTAGGATCTTGAGATCTACAATTGGTCTGAAGGCTCCCTCTTTTTTGGGAACCATAAACAGACTGGAGTAAAACCCCTGCCCCTGTTTTTGGAACTGGGCAGATTACTCCCATGGTATATAGGTCTTCTACACAGCGTAAGAACGCCTCTCTTTTTGTCTGGTTTACAGACAATCGAGAAAGATGGAATCTCCCCCTTGGAGGGGAATCTTTGAAGTCTAGAAGATACCCCCCTGGGACACAATTTCTATAGCCCAGGAGTCCTGAACGTCTCTTGCCCAAACCTGAGCAAAGAGAGAAAAGTCTGCCCCCTACTAGAACCGGTCCCGGATCGGGGGCTGCCCCTTTATGCTGTCTTGGTGGCAGCAGCGGGCTTCTTGGCCTGTTTACCTTTGTTCCAAATCTGGTTAGGTCTCCAGACTGACTTGGATTGAGCAAAATTCCCCTCCTGCTTTGAAGCAGGGGAGGAGGAAGAGGGACCACCATTGAAGCTTCGAAAGGAACAAAAATTATTTTGTTTGGTCCTCATCTTATTAGCCTTTTCCTCCAGTGATGTCTGAAATTATCTCTTTCAGTTCAGGCTCGAATAGGGTCTTACCCTTGAAAGGGATGGCTAAAAGCTTAGATTTTGATGACATGTCAGCAGACCAGGACTTAAGCCATAACGCTCTACGCGCTAAAATGGCAAAACCTGAATTCTTTGCCGCTAATTTAGCCAGTTGAAAAGCGGCATCTGTAATGAAAGAATTAGCTAGCTTGAGAGCCCTAATTCTATCCAGAATATCATCTAATGGGGTCTCAACCTGAAGAGCCTCCTCTAGAGCCTCGAACCAAAAAGCAGCTGCAGTAGTTACAGGAACAATGCACGCTATAGGTTGCAGAAGAAAACCCTGATGAATAAATATTTTCTTTAGGACACCCTCTAATTTTTTATCCATAGGATCTTTGAAAGCACAGCTGTCCTCAATAGGTATAGTTGTACGCTTAGCCAGGGTAGAAATAGCTCCCTCCACCTTAGGGACCGTCTGCCACGAATCCCGCATGGTGTCTGATATGGGAAACATTTTCTTAAAAGTAGGAGGGGGAGAAAAGGGAATACCTGGTCTATCCTACTCCTTAGCAACAATGTCCGAAATCCTCTTAGGGAACTGAAAAACATTAGTGTAGGCAGGGGTCTTTCACTTTACCCTTCCTAGTACTTAGAGTAGGCAAAGAGAATGACTGGGGGGTGGAGCTAAGGGAGGAGCTATATAGACAGCTCTGCTGTGGTGCTCTTTGCCACTTCCTGTTAGCAGGAGGATAATATCCCACAAGTAAAGGATGAATCTGTGGACTCGTCGTACCTTATAGAGGAAATGATTTTCTTTAGGAATAATGACAGTCCACAGTCCTCTAAAACATATGGGATATATTTCCTGCCACCAGGAGGTGGTCAAGAACCCATACAAGAGCTTTAAAACCCTCTCGCCTCCTATTTCTCTCTTAGTTTCACATATAGCTGAATAGAGAATAGGAAAAGCAAGGTAGTAAAGGCAAAGCAGGGTTTATAGAGGTGTCATTAGAACTGTCGCCCAACATAAAGTGGGCGGGGCCTGTGGACCATCATCATTCCAAAAGAAAATAATTTATCAGGTAAACATACATTTTTTCTTTCGTAAAATGATGATGGGTCCACAGTCCTCCATAACATATGGGATTAATACCCAAGCAGATGGTCTATGTTATGGAAAGGGAAGGAAAATTCTCTCTCTAACGGTTCCTATCTAGCCAACACTGCGGCCTGAAGGACTTTCCTGCCAAAAACTGCTTGCGAAGAAGCAAAAACATAAAAATAATAAAATTTGGAAAAAGTATGCAGAGCTGACCATGTCGCAGCTTTGCAAATCTTAGATGAACAAAGCAGAGGGCGCTTCATGTAAGTTTTCATATAAACAGTGCAGTGTAATATGCATACAGGGTACTCACAATATGCAGCAGCACTCTGTTGTGCTGATAGGCGCGTTCGGGAGACTCTCAGTGCTCCATCTCACTGCACAATGGTGATCAGCTCCCTTCCAGAAGGTCAAGTAGGCAAGATTGTAGACCAGAGGCGTGAGTTAAAACAGCAAAAAGGAAATTTATGCTTACCTGATAAATTGATTTCTTCTACGACACGACGAGTCCACAGATTTCATCCTTACTTGTGGGATATTATCCTCCTGCTAACAGGAAGTGGCAAAGAGCACCACAGCAGAGCTGTATATATAGCTCCTCCCTTCCCCTCCACCCCCAGTCATTCAACTGAAGGTTTTAGGAAGAGAAAGGAAAAGCTAAAAGGTGCAGAGGTGACTGAAGTTGTAAATAAAAAATATAATCTGTCTTAAAATGACAGGGAGGGCCGTGGACTCGTCGTATCATAGAATAAATCAATTTATCAGGTAAGCATACATTTCCTTTTCTTCTACAAGATACGACGAGTCCACGGATTTCATCCTTACTTGTAGGATACAATACCAAAGCTACAGGACACGGATGAAAGGGAGGGACAAGACAGATACCTAAATGGAAGGCACCACTGCTTGAAGAACTTTCCTCCCAAAAACAGCCTCAGAAGAAGCAAAAGTATAAAATTTGGAAAATTTGGAAAAAGTATCAAGGGACGACCAAGTCGCAGCCTTACAAATCTGTTCAACAGAAGCATCGTTTTTAAAGGCCCATGTGGAAGCCACAGCCCTAGTAGAAAGAGCCGTAATTCTTTCAGGAGGCTGCTGTCCAGCAGTCTCATATGCCAGGCGGATGATACTCCTCAGCCAAAAAGAAAGAGAGGTAGCCATAGCTTTCTGACCCCTATGCTTTCCAGAATAAACAATGAATAATGAAGATGATTGACGGAAATCCTTAGTCGCCTGCAAGTAAAACTTTAAGGCACGGACCACGTCCAAGTTATGTAACAGACGCTCCTTCTTAGAATAAGGATTAGGACACAAGGAAGGAACAACAATTTCCTGATTAATATTCTTATTTGAAACAACCTTAGGAAGAAATCCAGGTTTGGTACGTAAAACCACCTTATCAGAATGAAAGATAATATAAGGCGAATCACACTAACACTGAAAGCTCAGAAACTCTTCGAGCAGAAGAAATAGCAACTAAAACAGAACTTTCCAAGATAACAACTTAATATCTATGGAATGCATGGGTTCAAACGGAACCCCTTGAAGAACTCTAATAACCAAATTCAAACTCCAAGGAGGAGTAATTGGTCTAAATACAGGCTTAATTCTAGACAGAGCCTGACGAAAAGACTGAACATCTGGTAAATCTGCCAAATGTTTGTGAAGCAAAATCGACAAAGCAGAAATATGTACCTTTAGGGAACTAGCTGACAACCCTTTCTCCAATCCTTCTTGGAGAAAGGACAGAATCCTGGGAATCCTAACCTTACTCCATGAGTAACCCTTGGATTCACACCAATAAAGATATTTACGCCATATCTTATGATAGATTTTTCTAGTAACAGACTTTCGAGCCTGAATCAAAGTATCTATGACCAAATCAGAGAATCCTCGCTTAGATAAAATCAAACGTTCAATCTCCAAGCAGTCAGCTGCAGAGAACTTAGATTTGGATGTTGGAAAGGACCTTGAATGAGTAGGTCCTGTCTCAAAGGAAGTTTCCATGGTGGCAGCGAGGACATGTCCACTAGATCTGCATACCAAGTCCTGCGTGGCCACACAGGCGCTATCAGGATTACTGAAGCTCTCTCCTGCTTGATCCAAGCAATCACGCGTGGAAGGAGAGGAAACTCTGGAAACACATAAGCTAGGCTGAACGACCAAGGAACTGCCAAGGCATCTATCAGTTCGGCCTGAGGATCCCTCAACCTGGATCCGTATCTTGGAAGCTTGGCATTCTGTCGAGATGCCATCAGATCCAATTCCGGTTTGCCCTATCAGAGAATCAGAGAGACAAACACCTCCGGGTGGAGCTCCCACTCCCCCGGATGAAAAGTCTGACGACTTAGAAAATCCGCTTCCCAGTTGTCTACTCCTGGAATGTAGATTGCCGATAGATAGCAAGAGTGGGTCTCTGCCCATCGGATTATCTTTGATACTTCTATCATCGCTAAGGAACTCCTCGTTCCCCCTTGATGATTGATATACGCCACAGTCGTGATATTGTCCGACTGGAATCTGATGAATTTGGCAGAAGCCAACTGAGGCCACGCCTGAAGCGCATTGAATATTGCTCTCAGTTCCAGAATATTGATTGGAAGTAGAGACTCCACCTGAGTCCAAACACCCTGAGCCTTCAGGGAATTCCAGACTGCACCCCAGCCCAGAAGGCTGGCGTCCGTTGTCACTATCACCCATGAGGGTCTGCGGAAACAAGTCCCCTGGGACAGATGATCCAGCGATAACCACCAAAGAAGAGAGTCTCTGGTCTCTTGATCCAGATTTATCTGAGGAGATAAATTTTCATAGTCCCCATTCCACTGTCCGAGCATGCACAGCTGCAGTGGTCTAAGATGAATGCGAACAAACGGAATGATGTCCATTGCCGCTACCATTAATCCAATTACCTCCATACACTGAGCCACTGATGGCCGAGGAATGGACTGAAGTGCTGGCAAGTATTTAGAATCTTTGATTTTCTGACCTCCTTTAGAAATATTTTCATGTCTACCAAGTCTATCAGAGTTCCCAAGAAAGGAAACCTTGTCTGTGGAACTAGTGAACTCTTTTCTATGTTCACCTTCCAACCGTGAGCTCTCAGGAAAGACAGGACTATGTCCGTGTGAGCTTTGGTCAGATGATAATGTGACGCCTGGATTAAAATGTCGTCCAGATAAGGTGCCACTGCTATGCCTCGCCGTCTGAGAACCACCAGAAGGGACCCTAGAACCTTTGTGAAGATTCTGGGTGCTGTGGCCAACCTGAAGGGAAGAGCCACAAACTGATAATGTTTGTCCAGGAAGGCAAACCTTAGAAACTGATGATGATCCTTGTGGATAGGAATATGAAGATATGCATCCTTCAAGTCCACGGTAGTCATATATTGACCCTCCTGGATCATCGGTAAAATTGTTTGTATAGTCTCCATCTTGAATGATGGAACTCTGAGAAATTTGTTTAGACACTTGAGATCTAAAATGGGTCTGAAAGTTCCTTTTTTTTTGGGAACCACGAAAAGATTTGAATAAAACCCCTGCCCCTGTTCCAGTTTTGGAACAGGACAGATTACTCCCATAGTAGAAAGGTCTTTTACACAGCGTAAGAACGCCTCTCTTTTTATCTGGTCTACAGATAATCGTGAAAGATGAAATCTCCCTCTAGGGAGAAAATCCTTGAATTCCAGTTGATACCCGTGGGTCACTATTTCCAGTGCCCAAGGATCCTGAACATCTCTTGTACAAGCCTGAGCAAAGAAAGAAAGTTGGCCCCCTACTAGATCTGGTCCCGGATCGGGGGCCGCCCCTTCATGCTGTCTTTGTAGCAGCAGCAGGCTTCTTGGATTGTTTACCTTTATTCCAAGCCTGGTTGGGTCTACAGACTGACTTGGATTGAGCAAAATTCCCTTGCTGCTTTGTGGAGGAAGAGGAAAAAGAGGGTCCTCCTTTAAAGTTTCGAAAGGAACGAAAATTATTTTGTTTACCCCTCATCTTAACAGATTTATCCTGAGGTAGGGCATGGCCTTTACTTCCAGTAATGTTAGAAATTATTTCCTTTAATTCAGGCCCGAATAGGGTCTTACCTTTAAAAGGAATAGCTAAAAGTTTAGATTTTGATGAAACATCAGCAGACCAAGACTTGAGCCATAACGCTCTACGCGCTAAAATGGCAAATCCTGCATTTTTCGACGCTAATTTAGCAATTTGAAAAGCGGCATCTGTAATAAGAGAATTAGCTAGCTTGAGAGCCTTAATTCTATCCAAAATGTTATCTAATGGAGTCTCAACCTTCAGAGACTCTTCTAGAGCATCAAACCAAAAAGCTGCTGCAGTAGTAACTGGAACAATGCAAGCCGTAGGTTGTAAAAGAAAACCCTGATGAATAAACAATTTCTTTAGAAGACCCTCTAACTTTTTATCCATAGGGTCTTTGAAAGCAAAAAAAAAGTCCTCAATAGGTATAGTTGTACGCTTAGCCAGGGTAGATATAGCTCCCTCCACCTTAGGGACTGTTTGCCAAGAGTCCTGAATGGTGCCTGATATGGGAAACATTTTCTTAAAATTAGGAGGGGGAGAGAACGGTATGCCTGGTCTATCCCATTCCTTTTCAACAATTTCCGAAATTCTTTTAGGAACCGGAAAAACATCAGTGTAAGTAGGCACCTCTAAATATTTGTCCATCTTACACAATTTCTCTGGTGGTATCACAATAGGGTCACAATCATCCGGAGTCGCTAAAACCTCCCGAAGTAACAGGCGGAGGTGTTCAAGCTTAAATTTAAAGGACATAACGTCCGACTCTGTCTGAGGTAACACATTTCGTGAGCACTGTGAGGGTACATCGGAAATAGGCAATAAGGCATCAGAGGATTCAGTATTCACATTAATACCTGCCCTACTGCGTTCACCCTGTAACACTGGTAATTTAGATAATACCTCAGTAAGGGTAGTTGACATAACTGCAGCCATCTCCTGCAGAGTAAAAGAATTAGACACACTAGAGGTACTTGGCGTCGCTTGTGTGGGTGTTAAAGGTTGTGACACTTGGGGAGAATTAGATGGCATATCCTGATTCTCTTCAGACTGAGAATCATCCTTAGGCACACTTTCTTGACCTAAAATATGCTTTTTACAATGTAAGGCGCTTTCAGTACAAGAGGTACACAATGTATGCGGGGGTTCCACAATGGCTTCTAAATACATAGAACAATGAGATTCCTCAATGTCAGACATGTTGAACAGACTAGTAATAACCACAATAGTTGTTAAACACTTAATTTATTGCTTTAAACAAAATTTTGAGAAACGTGTACTGCGCCTTTAAGGAGTAAAAAGCGCACAAATTTTCCAAAACTGCTCAAAAAACATAAATGTGCTCTAAAAATTAACTATAGCTAATTAATTGCTCCAAACATTATTGCACCCCAAGAGTAAAGGGAGAAATTAACCTCTAAAAGGAACTTAAGTCACAGATATTGTTAAATTTGACAAAAATATCCCCTGCACCTCGCCACAGCTCTGCTGTGGCGCCTACCTGCCCCCAGGGTACTTCAAAATGACTCGCCAACAATCCGGATAATAGAACCCCTGTCTAGGATCAACCGGAGCTAATGCTTGCTGCTTCACAGCCAGAGGAAAGTGTGCATCTGAGCGTGCGAAATTAGGCCCCGCCCATCATGTTCCGATGCTCAAGTAGGCCTGAAACAACCGCATGGAGAAGCGGTTTCAAGAAAAAAAACAAGTGGAACTTTTTAACCCCAACAACACACCAACATTGTAAAACTGTTCATTTTGCAAATAAAAACCGTTTAAACAAATCCTGCCTCTCCCAGTGTCTCTTATAAAGCTTAAGCCCTTATAATGATTGCTTAAATTTTCAGTTGACAAATATTGAGCAGATGTCTCCCAGTAACACCCTTTTGTTTAACAGGTCTACTGCTTACCCCTTCACTTGTAGGGAAATAAATGCCAGCCAGTTCTGATATATCAAGTCTCCTCATTAAAAAAAGGGCTGCACATACCTCAATGCTGCTTGTAGCATGAAACCGTTCTCCACACTGATGATGTCTCTTGTATTACCTTCAGAAGCTCTGTGGGAACCAACATGGATCTTAGTTACATCTGCTAAGATCATTAACCTCAGGGCAGAAATCTTCTCCATATCCCCCTGAGGAAAATAGTACTCACTGGTACCATTTAAAAATAAAAAACTTCTTGAAGAAACTAAAACTAACACCTCACTTTACCTCTTCCTAGTATAACACAGGCAAAAAGAATGACTGGGGGTGGAGGGGAAGGGAGGAGCTATATATACAGCTCTGCTGTGGAGCTCTTTGCCACTTCCTGTTAGCAGGAGGATAATATCCCACAAGTAAGGATGAAATCCGTGGACTCGTCGTATCTTGTAGAAGAAATAATTTTTAATATAAAACTGTTTTAAGGATAAAACAATTGATTTAAATGGTACCATTATTTTCTTATGCCTGAGGAAACCAATGTACTAGCGGAGAAACGTGTTGCATTTTATTGGGGCTCTGAATTAATGTTTCAACCCTCAAATTTTAAGACAATTGTTTTATCCCTAAAACAGTTTTATATTAAAAATTCTTTGATGTTTTAACACACGCCTCTGATCTACATGTGTTAAATCTTGCCTACTTGACCTTCTGGAAGGGAGCTGATCACCACTGTGCACTGAGCTGGAGCACTGAGAGTCTCCAGAACGCGCCTATAAGCACAACAGAGTGCTGCTGCATATTGTGAGTACTCTGTATATATATTACTAGGGTTGCCACCCAGCCGGTAATCAGTGATTAGGAGCCAGTGCCGGCATTAGTAAAATACCTGCAATGCAAAAGCTGGTATTTTAAATTTCTAATGCCTGGCTTCCGGAATCTACTATCTATTTTCCTGGAAAACAACCCGCTTACTGTAGCTGCACTATGACATGTGAGCTTTTACATTAAAAAAACTACATCTCCCGGTTGTTCTACGCAATACATTCTGGGAGTTGTAGTTTAAACGCCTTATTTGCTAGCTAGACTGGTACTTTGGACTCAACTTCTCTATAGGTGCCTTATGTAGAATAGAAGGGTCTGCAGGGTTTCTACTGTGCTGTATTTCTTTGTAGTTTAATGGAATGGGTTAACCAGCCTGTTGTGATGCTCTGCAGGTCATTACCTTAGTATTAGTTACCTGTGGGGCTCAGTACCAGTGATCCTTGTGCAGTGATGCTTTGCAAGTATCTAGGCTAACAGGCTGTGCAGGGATAACTGTCTAAAGAATGTGACCCCATGGTGTGAATTAACCTGTTTAGTTTCTGTAGAAGTTATCATGTTCTGGTTAGGTCCTTGGAATGATATGGGTTAACTGAAACATTGCATAGAATGATTTACTGCATGTCCCTGGCATGACATGGGTTAATGGAGTTTCTATGTTAAGCTCTATATAGGTTGCTGGCACACAATGGGTTAACCAACTTGATAACCAGTGTGTGGTAAAGCTGTGCATATCTCTGCTTCTCGTTTTAGCTCCGCCCTTTTGTGGCTCCACCCTCACCCATGGCCGGTATTTTTTTTTTTTTTTTTTAAAGGTGGCAACCCTACATATTACACTGCACTGTTTATTTGAAAACTTATATGCACATGAAGTGCCCTCTGCTTTGTTCATCTAGGATTTTGATTACTTTGCTGTGAAGTAAGAGCTTGGAGAAAGAACTTTTAAAGCTCTGACCAGATTATGCATCAATCTTTCCTTAGAGTTAGCAGGGTTTGGACATAGAGAAGGAAAACAATTTCTTGATTGATGTTATCTGTAGAAACTACTTTAGGAAGAAAATCATATTTGGTACCAAGTACAGCCTTGTCCTTGTGAAAAATTAAACATGGAGGATCACAAGATAATGCTGATAATTCAGAATTTTTTCTTAAGAAGAGATTGCTACAAGAAAAGTACCATCTAAGACAAGAGTTTAATGTCAATGGAGTGCACTGGTTCAAAGGGAGGACCTTGAAGTACTGAAAGAACTAGGTTAAAATTTCAGGGAGGAGAAAACATAATTTATGCTTACCTGATAAATTTATTTCTCTTGTAGTGTATCCAGTCCACGGATCATCCATTACTTGTGGGATATTCTCCTTCCCAATAGGAAGTTGCAAGAGGATCACCCACAGCAGAGCTGCTATATAGCTCCTCCCCTCACTGCCATATCCAGTCATTCGACTGAAACAAGACGAGAAAGGAGAAACCATAGGGTGCAGTGGTGACTGTAGTTTAATTAAATTTTAGACCTGCCTGAAAAGGACAGGGCGGGCCGTGGACTGGATACACTACAAGAGAAATAAATTTATCAGGTAAGCATAAATTATGTTTTCTCTTGTTAAGTGTATCCAGTCCACGGATCATCCATTACTTGTGGGATACCAATACCAAAGCTAAAGTACACGGATGATGGGAGGGACAAGGCAGGAACTTAAACGGAAGGAACCACTGCCTGTAGAACCTTTCTCCCAAAAACAGCCTCTGAAGAAGCAAAAGTATCAAATTTGTAAAATTTGTAAAAAGTATGAAGGGAAGACCAAGTTGCAGCCTTGCAAATCTGTTCAACAGAGGCCTCATTTTTAAAGGCCCAGGTGGAAGCCACAGCTCTAGTAGAATGAGCTGTAATCCTTTCAGGAGGCTGCTGTCCAGCAGTCTCATAGGCTAAAAGGATTATATTCCGAAGCCAAAAAGAAAGAGAGGTTGCCGAGGCCTTCTGACCTCTCCTCTGTCCAGAGTAAACAACAAACAGGTTAGATGTTTGGCGAAAATCTTTAGTAGCCTGTAAGTAAAACTTCAAGGCACGGACTACGTCTAGCTTATGCAAAAGACGTTCCTTCTTTGAAGAAGGATTAGGACATAATGATGGAACAACAATCTCTTGATTGATATTCTTGTTAGAAACCACCTTAGGTAAAAACCCAGGTTTTGTACGCAGAACAACTTTATCTGAATGAAAGATCAGATAAGGAGAATCACAATGTAAGGCAGATAACTCCGAGACTCTTCGAGCCGAGGAAATAGCCATCAGAAAAAGAACTTTCCATGAAAGAAGTTTGATATCAATATAATGAAGAACTTTAAGAACCAAGTTTAAGCTCCATGGAGGAGCAACAGGTTTAAGCACAGGCTTAATTCTAACTAAAGCCTGACAAAATGCCTGAACATCTGGAACTTCTGCCAGACGCTTGTGTAAAAGAATAGAGAGAGCAGAAATCTGTCCCTTTAAAGAACTAGCTGATAATCCTTTGTCCAAACCCTCTTGGAGGAAGGACAATATCCTAGGAATCCTAACCCTACTCCATAAGTAATTCTTGGATTCACACCAATGAAGATATTTACGCCATATCTTGTGGTAAATTTTCCTGGTGACAGGCTTTCGTGCCTGTATTAAGGTGTCAATTACTGACTCGGAGAAGCCACCCTTTGATAGGATCAAGCATTCAATCTCCATGCAGTCAGTCTCAGAGAAAGTAGATTCGGATGATTGAAAGGACCTTGTATTAGAAGGTCTTGTCTCAGAGGCAGAGTCCATGGTGGACAGGACGACATGTCCACTAGGTCTGCATACCAGGTCCTGAGTGGCCACGCAGGCGCTATCAATATCACCGATGCTCTTTCCCGTTTGATTTTGGCAATCAGACGAGGGAGCATAGGAAACGGTGGAAACACATAAGGCGCTGCTAGAGCATCTATCAGTGCCGCTTCTGGGTCCCTGGACCTGGATCCGTAACAAGGAAGCTTGGCGTTCTGGCGAGACGCCATGAGATCCAATTCTGGTTTGCCCCAATGGAGAACCAATTGAGCAAACACCTCCGGATGGAGTTCCCATTCCCCCGGATGAAAAGTCTGACGACTTAGAAAATCCACCTCCCAGTTCACTACACCTGGGATATGGATCGCTGACAGGTGGCAAGAGTGAGTCTCTGCTCAGCGAATTATCTTGGAGACTTCTGACATCGCTAGGGAACTCCTGGTTCCCCCTTGATGGTTGATGTAAGCCACAGTCGTGATGTTGTCCGACTGAAATCTGATGAACCTCAGTGTTGCTAGCTGAGGCCAAGCCAGAAGAGCATTGAATATTGCTCTTAACTCCAGAATATTTATTGGGAGGAGTTTCTCCTCCTGAGTCCATGAACCCTGAGCCTTCAGGGAGTTCCAGACTGCACCCCAACCTAGAAGGCTGGCATCTGTTGTTACAATTGTCCAATCTGGTCTGCAAAAGGTCATACCCTTGGACAGATGGGCCCGAGATAACCACCAGAGAAGAGAATCTCTGGTTTCCTGATCCAGATTTAGTAGAGGGGACAAATCTGTGTAATCCCCATTCCACTGACTGAGCATGCATAATTGCAGTGGTCTGAGATGCAGGCGCGCGAATGGCACTATGTCCATCGCCGCTACCATTAAGCCGATTACTTCCATGCACTGAGCCACCGTGGGGCGCGGAATGGAGTGAGGAACACGGCAAGCATTTAGAAGTTTTGATAACCTAGACTCCGTCAGGTAAATTTTCATTTCTACAGAATCTATTAGAGTCCCTAGGAAGGAAACCCTCGTGAGAGGAGATAGAGAACTCTTTTCTTCGTTCACTTTCCACCCATGCAACCTCAGGAATGCCAGAACTATCTCTGTATGAGATTTGGCAATTTGAAAGCTTGACGCCTGTATCAGGATATCGTCCAGGTAAGGAGCCACCGCTATGCCTCGCGGTCTTAGGACCGCCAGAAGAGAGCACAGAACCTTTGTAAAAATTCTTGGGGCTGTAGCCAACCCAAATGGAAGAGCTACAAATTGGTAATGCCTGTCTAGAAAGGCAAACCTCAGGAACTGATGATGATTCTTGTGAATCGGAATGTGAAGGTAGGCATCCTTTAAGTCCACTGTGGTCATGTACTGACCCTCTTGGATCATGGGTAAAATGGTTCGAATAGTTTCCATCTTGAATGACGGAACTCTGAGGAATTTGTTTAGGATCTTTAAATCCAAAATTGGTCTGAAGCTTCCCTCTTTTTTGGGAACCACAAACAGATTTGAATAAAACCCCCTGTCCTTGTTCCGTCCGCGGAACTGGATGGATCACTCCCATTACAAGGAGATCTTGTACGCAGCTTAGGAATGCCTCTTTCTTTATCTGGTTTGCAGATCATCTTGAAAGGTGAAATCTCCCTTGTGGAGGAGAAGCTTTGAAGTCCAGAAGATATCCCTGAGATATGATCTCCAACGCCCAGGGATCCTGAACATCTCTTGCCCACGCCTGGGCGAAGAGAGAGAGTCTGCCCCCTACTAGATCCGTTGTCGGATAGGGGGCCGCTCCTTCATGCTGTCTTAGAGGCAGCAGCAGGCTTTCTGGCCTGCTTGCCCTTGTTCCAGGACTGGTTAGGTTTCCAGGCCTGCTTGGATTGAGCAAAAGTTCCCTCTTGTTTTGAAGCAGAGGAAGTTGATGCTGCACCTGCCTTGAAATTTCGAAAGGCACAAAAATAAAACTGTTTGGCCTTTGATTTGGCCCTGTCCTGAAGAAGGGTATGACCCTAACCTCCAGTAATGTCAGCAATAATTTCTTTCAAACCAGGCCCGAATAAGGTCTGCCCCTTGAAAGGAATGTTGAGTAATTTAGACTTTGAAGTCACATCAGCTGACCAGGATTTGAGCCATAGCGCCCTACGCGCCTGGATGGCGAATCCGGAATTCTTAGCCGTTAGTTTAGTCAAATGAACAATGGCATCAGAAACAAATGAGTTAGCTAGCTTAAGAGTTCTAAGCTTGTCAACAATTTCAGTCAATGGAGCTGTATGTTGGCCTCTTCCATGGCCTCAAACCAGAATGCCGCCGCAGCAGTGACAGGCGCAATGCATGCAAGGGGCTGTAAAATAAAACCTTGTTGAATAAACATTTTCTTAAGGTAACCCTCTAATTTTTTATCCATTGGATCTGAAAAAGCACAACTGTCCTCAACCGGGATAGTGGTACGCTTTGCTAAAGTAGAAACTGCTCCCTCCACCTTAGGGACAGTCTGCCATAAGTCCCGTGTAGTGGCATCTATTGGAAACATTTTTCTAAATATAGGAGGTGGGGAAAAGGGCACACCGGGCCTATCCCACTCCTTACTAATAATTTCTGTAAGCCTTTTAGGTATTGGAAAAACATCAGTACTCACCGGCACTGCATAGTATTTATCCAGCCTACACAATTTCTCTGGCACTGCAATTGTGTCACAGTCATTCAGAGCAGCTAATACCTCCCCAAGCAATACACGGAGGTTCTCAAGCTTAAATTTAAAATTAGAAATCTCTGAATCAGGTCTCCCCGATTCAGAGACGTCACCCACAGACTGAAGCTCTCCGTCCTCAGGTTCTGCTTATTGTGACGCAGTATCAGACATGGCTCTTACAGCATCTACGCGCTCTGTATCTCGTCTAACCACAGAGCTATCGTGCTTGCCTCTCAATTCAGGCAATCTGGATAATACCTCTGACAGGGTATTATTCATGATTGCAGCCATGTCCTGCTAAGTAATCGCTATGGGCGTCCCTGATGTACTTGGCGCCATATTAGCGTGCGTCCCTTGAGCGGGAGGCGAAGGGTCCGACACGTGGGGAGAGTTAGTCGGCATAACTTCCCCCTCGACAGACCCCTCTGGTGACAATTCTTTAATAGATAAAGACTGATCTTTACTATTTAAGGTGAAATCAATACATTTAGTACACATTCTCCTATGGGGCTCCACCATGGCTTTTAAACATAATGAACAAGTATTCTCTGTTTCAGACATGTTTGTACAGACTAGCAAAGAGACTAGCAAGCTTGGAAAACACTTTAAAGCAAGTTAATAAGCAATATAAAAAACGTTACTGTGCCTTTAAGAGAAACAAATTTTGAGAAAATTTGAAATAACAGTGAAAAAAGGGAGTTACACTAACAAAATTTTTACAGTGTATGTACCAAGTCAGCAGAGCATTGCACCCACTTGCAAATGGATGTTTTTTTTTTAACACAGTCACAACAACTGCCACAGTCTTCTACTGTGATTGTTACCATCCTCAAACACGACTTTGAAGCCTTTTGAGCCCTTCAGAGATGTCCTGTATCATGCAGAGGGAAGCTGAATGTCTCTGTCAGTATTTTTATCTGCACAGAAAAGCACTAAAATAGGCCCTTCCCACTCATATTGCAACAGTGTAAAGCCTCAGGAAACTGTTTCTAGGCAAAAATCAAACCAGCCATGTGGAAAAAAACTAGGCCCCAATAAGTTTTGTCCCCAAACATATATAAAAACGATTAAAAATGCCAGCAAACGTTTTATATTACACTTTTATAAGAGTATGTATCTCTATTAATAAGCCTGATACCAGTCGCTATCACTGCATTTAAGGCTTTACTTACATTAATCCGGTATCAGCAGCATTTTCTAGCAAATTCCATCCCTAGAAAAATATTAACTGCACATACCTTATTGCAGGAAAACCTGCACGCCATTCCCCTCTGAAGTTACCTCACTCCTCAGAATATGTGAGAACAGCCATGGATCTTAGTTACTTCTGCTAAGATCATAGAAAATGCAGGCAGATTCTTCTTCTAAATACTGCCTGAGATAAACAGTACACTCCGGTACCATTTAAAAATAACAAACTTTTGATTGAAGTTAAAAAACTAACTATAATACACCACTCTCCTCTTACTACGTCCATCTTTGTTGAGAGTTGCAAGAGAATGACTGGGTATGGCAGTGAGGGGAGGAGCTATATAGCAGCTCTGCTGTGGGTGATCCTCTTGCAACTTCCTATTGGGAAGGAGAATATCCCACAAGTAATGGATGATCCGTGGACTGGATACACTTAACAAGAGAAATAGGTTTTACAACTAATCTAATTCTAACACCTGGAAAAAGGTTTGAACATCAGGAAGTTTAGCCAACTTCCTATGAAAAAGAACAGATAAAGCAGAAACCTGACCTTTTCAGGGAACTAGCCAATAAGCCCTTGTCAATGACATCCTGTAAGAACTGAAGAATTCTAGGGATATGAAAGGAACACTAAGAGAATCTTTCAGAAGAACACCACACAAAATATGCTTTCCAAATGTTGAGGTAAATCTTTTTAAATTACCGGTTTTCTAGCTTGCATCGGAGTGTCAATCACAGAATAAGAGAATCCTCTATGTCTCAAAACTAGGAGTTCAACCTCCACGTCATTAAATTTAGAGATTTTAGATACTGATGGAAAATAGGACCTTGTGATAAGTCTTGTTTCAGAGGAAGAAGCCATGGAGGTGATGAGAACATCTGTACTAGATCTGCGTACCATGTCCTGCGGGGCTAGGCTGGAGCAATTAATATTACTGCTGCTGACTCCTATTTGATCCTAGCAATGACTTTTGGAAGAACAAAATGGGGAAATAGGTATGCTAGATAAAACTTCCATCGGCATACCAAGGCGTCTCATGTGAGCCCTTGGATCTCTTGATCTAGCACAATACTTCAGAAGCGTATGATTTAAGTGGGAAGGCATCATATCGATGTCCGGTAGGCCCCATTTGATAACTAATTGATTAAATACGTCCTGATGGAGAGACCATTCTCCTGGATGAACGACTTATGGCAGAGGTAATACGTCTCCAAATTGTTGACACCTGGTATGTGAATTGCTGACAGTGAGCACCGATTCCTCTCTGCCCAGGAAATAATCTGAGAGACACTTCCTGCATAGCCAGTGGACTGCAGGGTACCTCCTTGATGATTTATCTAGGCCACTGCTGTGATGTTGTCCGACTGGAAATAGATAAACATTTCCTCTTTCAATAGGAGCCAGGCCTGAAGAGCTTGAAGAATCACTTGTTCCTGAATGTTTATTGGTAACCTTGCCTCTAAAAGAGACCAAACTCCTTGCTCTCTTCGAGAATTCCAGCCTAATAGACCAGCGAATGGTCCCTGACGGACAAAGAAAAGATGCCCCAAGGGTCAAAGAAGGACTTTGTGTCCACTAAGACAAAAATTGTCTGACGGATTAATCCAGAGCGATTTGTTGCTCCAAATGAAGATAGTTCTTCGACCACTGACTGAGCATGGATAGTTGAAGGGGACGCAAGTGAAAGCGTGCAAAAGGAAACCCGTCTGAAGCAGCTACCATAAGATCCACCACCTCCATTCACTGAGCTACAGATGGAAATTGAGTACTCTGCAGGGAGAGAAATGCTCTCTGAATGTTACCCTTGTAGCAGGATCCAACCGTTGTCTTGAAGAAATAATAGAAGCTTGCTAGTATGAGTGATCGCTATTGAGTGGGAAGGAGCTTGAATTAGTATGTTGTCCAAGAACAGTGCAATTGAAATTCCCTGAGATCTGATCACCACTAACAGAGCACCTAGCACCTTTGTAAAGATACATGGAGATGTAGCTAGACCAAAAGGAAAAGCGACAAACTGGTAGTGTTTGTCCATATAAGCAAACCTCAGGAACTAATAGTGATCTCAGAGGATGGGAATGTGCAGGTATGCATCCTTGAGGTCTATAGTAGTCATAAACTGACAGTGTTGACTTAAGGGTCGTATTGTGCGAATGGTTTCCTTCTTGAAAGTGGTAACCCTGACAAACATGTTTAAAGTCTTTAGATCTAAGACAGGTCTGTAATTCCCTTCCTTCTTTGGGACAAGATTGGAGTAAAACCCTTTGACCCTGTTGAGACACAGGTACTGGGATAATTATCCACATATCCTCTAATTCCTGAACACAGTGTAGGAAGGCAGCACCTTTAATTAAAGTTTGGAAACATGAGACAGAAGGATTCATCCTCGAGGGAGTCTGGATCAATAGGAAGGAAAGAGTCATCAGTCTATTCTTTGATCTCATGTCTGCTGACTAAGATTTTAACAATAAGGCCAACACTGCCACAGATATGTTTTTTTACATTAACCTTGAATCGTCTGCCACCATTTTGACTAGAGAGTCACACCATAGCATTCCTGCTACCACCACACAGGTGAGAGAGACTGCTGGTCTAAGCAAAAGACCTGTTTGAAGAAAGGTTTTCCTTAAGAAGACTCCAATTTGCGGTCCACTGGAACTCTGAACGAAGTGCTATCCCCTCCTAGGGATAGTTGTACATTTGGTGAGAGTGTAAATAGCTCCATAGGGAGAAAAAAATGTGTCATAAGGACAGGATGTTAAGTCCCCTAGCTATGCTGTACCTGTGTCAGAGTACCTACAAAGAGCCTCTGGGCTGTGTGTGTGCTGTGTAAATTAATTTACCTTACGCAGCACCCCTTTACTGGCTTACCAGGCAGGTCAACTGATGTCAATGCAGCTGCAGCAGTATCCAGTAGAGAGCCCATCTAGTGCAGGTATCTAGTACCGCAGAGGATTGCAGTAGGAAGTACCTAAGTCCCTCAGGGGGAGGCTAGGGACGAGTTCCCACGACGCATGAGAGTAGTTATGGCTGAAGTCCCATTAGGGAAATACTGTACACATAACAGGGTATTCCTATGTCCCTGTATCATTCAGCTGCTGAGAAGAGTCTTTTCTGTCTTCATTGTAAATGATACTCCCCAGGGACTCTGGGTCTCACATAGGGCTAAGCTCCCAATTTGTAATCCATAAGCAAGTAGCTGGAAACACCTCTATTCTCAACCAAATCCTAAGAAGCCAAGAACAAAACTAAGAAAGAGATTGGAGGCGGGAGGGTTTTAAAGCTCTTGTATGGGTTTTTGACCTCCTCCTGGTGGCGGAAAATATTTCCCATATGCTATGGACTGACTCTCCCACTTACAAAGATGGTCACTCCCTTGACCTGATCTTTAGCTATCAATGCACTATTTCAAACTTCACAAACTCTCCTTTTCCTCTTTCTGACCACCATCTCCTCACTTGCAACATCTCATCCCTCCCTACTACTCTTCCTCCTTTTACTCCTCACAATAAACTTCACAGAAGCATTATGTCATTAGATCAGCAACAGCTTGCTAATTCCCTCGAACCTCTCCTCCTTCTCCTGCCCTGACCAATCTATCTGCCACTATAATTCCACCTTTACATCGGTCCTTGACAATCTGGCCCCTCTTACTATTGCTCGGAAATCACACACTCATCCTCAGCCCTGGCATACTCATCTGACACGGTACCTACACAGATATTCCCGTACTGCTGAGCGGCACTGGAGAAAATCTCGGAGTTCAGCCGATTTCCTTCATTACAAGTTCATTTTGAATTCATACTATTCTGCCCTTTATAAGCAACATTACTTATCTACTCTTATATCTAATCTTTCTTCAAACCAAAAACTTTGCCAGCCACTTCAATAACAAAATCGACTCCATCAGAAACTAAATCAGCTCTCAACATACTTCCATTCTCTCCCCCTCAAACGCTCGCAATTAACCACAACACACATAGCCATAAATTTAGCACTTTCTCCCCTGTTACTGAGGAAGAAGTTTCGGCACTTATACTGCGCTCTCACCTCACTACCTGTCCTCTTGACCCTATCCCCTCAAAGCTGCTCCCCTCCCTCTCTTCTACCTTTACCCCTATACTCACACACATTTTCAACCTCTCCCTCAGCACCAGTATATTTCCCTCATCTCTGAAACATGCACTGGTCACACCTATACTTTAAAAAACCTTTTCTTGATCTAACTTCCCCATCCAACTACCGTCCTATTTCCCTACTCCCTCTTGCCTCAAAGCTTCTCGAAAAGCTAGTATATGCACGCCTATCACATTTCCTTACATTAAACTCCCTCCTCGACCCACTGCAATCTGGATTTCGTCTCCACAGAGACAGCAATCGTTAAGGTTAACAACGACCTACTTACAGCAAAATCAAAAGGCCACTTCTCTCTGCTTATCCTACTTGATCTGTCCACAACCTTTGATACCGTTGACCACCTTCTTTTGCTCAAAATCCTTCAATCCTTCGGCATTTGTGACACAGCCCTCACGTGGTTCTCTTCCTACCTGTCAAACCGTACCTTTAGTGCAACCTTCTCTGGGGCCTCCTCTGCCCCGTCACCATTTTCTGTTGGGGTACCGCAAGGCTCTGTCCCCTTCTCTTCTCAATCTACACGTCATCATTAGTTTCCCTATTAAAGTCCCACGGGTTCCAATATCATTTGTATGCAGACGACACCCCAATCTACTTTTCTGCACCAGACCTATCTCCTTCCTTGCTAACCCGTATCACTAACTGTCTTTCTCACATCTCTTCCTGGATGTCCTCTCACTACCTCAAGCTCCTTATTTTCTCTCCTTCTTCCAAAATCTCCACCCCAATCTCTCTATAACTGTCGACAACTCCATCATTACCCCCTACCCCGCATGCCAGATGTCTTGGGGTCACACTTGACTCAGATCTTTCTTTCACTCCTCACATTCAGTCCTTGGCTAAATCCTGCCGCTTCCACCTTAAAAACCATCTCTAAAATGAGAAATTTCATTACACAAGGAAAGACCCGTTAAAGAGTGCCCCCTTGAGGATTGGTGTGTCTAGTACACATTATATATTCTTTTTTCTTATTTCCTTACACAAGACACAACTAAGATTTTAATCCACTCTTTCATCCTTTCCTGCCTTGATTACTGTAACTCTGTCCTCTCTGGTCTCCCCTAGCTGCCGCCTAGCTCCTTTACAATCCATAATAAATGCCTCTGCCAGGCTCATCCTTACACGTCGCTCTTCATCTGCTGCACCTCTCTGCCAATCCCTTCACTGGCTTCCTCTTGGCTCCAGGATTAAACACAAAATTCTCACTCTAACACACAAAGCCCTTAACTGCACTGCTCCCCCCTACATCTCAGACCTTGTCTCCAGATACTCTCCCTTCAGTCCCCTTCACTGTGCTCATGACCTCCTACTCTCCTCCTCTCTTGTTACCTCCTCACACTCCCGCTTACAGGATTTCTCCAGACTGGCTCCCATCTCCACAAGACTCTCCCCTAGTTTTAAAAAAAAAAACTTCAAGCACTCCCTAAAGGCTCTACTGTTCAGGGATGCATACAACCTACACTAACCTTTCTTTATACCGTTTCCTCTCCTCCATTGCTATCCCCTTGAACCCCCTTAGCATGTAAGCCTAAGAGCCCAGCTGTTTGTAGATCACCTTCTTTAGAGCTGACTACAACAGTGCGACTCTTGGCAGGGCCATCTACCCGTCTGATCCCTATAAATGTTTCCTTGTATTCCGCCTATGTTTATAGCGCTGCAGAATCTGTTGGCGCTCCACAAATAACCGATAATAATAAATTATGGAGGGCTGTGGACCATGATCATTTTACAAAAGAAAATGTAAATCTTCCATGTTGAAGAAATATTTCAAGTTCATAAATAATGAACAGATTGGACTAAAATACCTGACTGTGTTCGCAAACAGAAACAAATGAGAAAGGAAACAAATTGCTATAAAAAATGAATTTATGCTTAAAAAAATAAATACAAAAACTGCATAAAGTTTATATCATAAGGATAGAATTTTAAAAATAATAATAGCAATTACAAAAAAAAACAATAAGAAACAATAGCTTAATTGGGATAAATAATTATGTTGGGAGATAACTAATCTGAAACCATTCCCCCTGCTAAAGTGAAAACGTGAGGAGAACTATTTTCAACCTGTATCACACCACATAATGGGCCAGATTACAAGTAGTGTGCTAACTTCTTCTTTCGCTCGCATGCTAACTGCTGTAAAAATAAACATTTAACGGGGGCGGGTAAGCATGCATATTATAAATTGCAAGTAAAGTAAAAAGAGCAAACCCCTATGCACGCTAACTTTAGGACTTTGGATATCATGACCGCGTTAACTTTTTCTCCCCATAGATTTCAAAGGAGCACACTGTAAAGAAAAAAAAAAAAAACATGATTTATGCTTTCCTAATAAATTCCTTTATTTCATGGTAGTGAGAGTCCACAATCCTTTACTCATGGGAATTACTTCTCTACCGCTAAGAAGAGGTAAAGAGTCCCAAACCCCAAGAGCTCTATAAACCCCCTCCCACCTCACATATACCTTAGTCTAACATATTGCCAAGCAAGTGATGTAAGAAAGGAATAAGAGCTATAAAAGGAGCAGGGAAAAAATATTTGCTCAAAACAAAAACAACCATAACAAAAGGGTGGGGGCTTGTGGACTCTCACCACCATGAAAGAAAGGAATTGATCAGGTAAGCATAAATTATGTGTTCTTTCATACAGGTGGTGAGAATCCCCGATCCTTTACTCATGGGAATGATTACCCAAGCTGAAGAAGTCCACACGTAAAT